>NW_026695205.1:12107500-12589158 GCF_021218885.2 Marmota monax | reverse complement strand
TGTGATGGAGGAGAGTTGGGATGAGCTGACCTCAGGGTGTGATGGAGGAGAGCTGTGAGGAGCCACCTCAGAGTGCTTGCCAGAGCAAGATGGACACCGAGCACTCCAGGATAGGTGAATATCTCTGGAAGCCTGGCATGATGGTCCTAGAGATGCATGCCACACATAGTGCTCCTTGCTTTCCTTCAAGGTCTCAGGTGTCCCTGGGATCTGCCAGGTCCTCCATCATACCAGGAACTTGGGGGAATAGATGATAGACCCACCTAGGGCCTGCTGGCAAGGATTGAGCTTTTGCCCTACATTAACATTTGAATTGTCTGTATATTTGATGTATATTGAGGAATTTGTTGAGAGCAAAGACTCCCATCCTGCTTTCTCTTTATTTGCAGAGAACCCTTAGCAGGAGTGATGTTCTAGGTTTTCCTGTGAGGCTTTATACAGTCAATAAGAGAATAAAGGACCACTGTGGAATATCATGACGGGCATGCTGGGGCCCCAAGGCTGCAGCAGCCTCCACACCATCCCTGGAACCGTAGAGAAATGGAGGGTATTGAAGACCTGGCATCGGCTTCTCTCTGCCTCCAGTCCTCTCTCACTGTTTGGCCTGGACAGGTCTGTGATGCCTCTGACCTTAAGCTTCTCCATCTGTAAAGCAGGGGTTGCATCGTTGCCGAGTGCAGAGGTATGGAGAGCCAGGACTGAGGCTGGGGGCACATCTGAGAGGTTATTATTGTGCTAAGGCCTCCCTTCTCTGGTGTGTCTAATTGAATATCAGCTCTGCTAAAGGAAATAGAAATTAAGCCGACTGCCCTGGAGAGCCCAAGGTGGAGCTCAGCATGGTTGGGCTGCATTAACCAAACATAGCAAGAGGCACCATCCAAGAAAGCAGTTAGATTTCACTGCTAATTAGGGCTTTTCCTTTAGGGGCTGGGCTCTTTTAGAGATCACATTACTCGCAAACCCCTAGAAAGAGTGCATCACAACCCAGTGCAGGGTCCCAGCCTGGGTGCTGTGGGCGTGGCCCAGCGAGCAGTTAGCAGCCGTTAGTTCTCAGTTAAGTGCCAATTTGGACATTGCTGGGAAACAGCTGCACATTCTTCTTTTCTCTCCTCAGACATATCATTGAATCCATAGGAGTAAGAATGCAGTGGAGAAGGGTAAATGGAGACATGTGGAGATAAAGTCGGGTCTGGCCAAGAGCAGAGGGACTTCCCCAGCACAATGGGCCGCGTCCAGAGACAGGGAGAACTTTGTCCTGACCCAGATCCACAGCAGGAGGACTCACTGCTCGGGAGCTGCAAGTGGGGATCGTCTGGTCAACCCCCAGCTCGCGGAGGAAATGTGTGCTGCAGAGAAGAATGCGTGCCTCCGGCCCCGGGTAATCGTGCCTCAGCTGCCAGGAGTCCGGCTTCGGAGGCCGCTCAGATCACAGGTTTGCTGTTTGGGGCAGAAGAAGGCCCTGCTGGCAGCCCTGTTTCACTCCTTGTGCCCCCAGGCCTCTGCCTCCGCGGAGGCTTGGAAACCCTGAACCTGGAGGGGCGACGAGGTCCCCGCATGAGTGCACTCCTCACGCCAGCGCCACGGGCATGAGCCTTTGTCACAAGTGTCCTGTTTCCATAATTCACTGTGCTTCTTCTCTGGGCAAAGAACTGAGGGTGGGAAAGAACTGAGATCCTGCTTTCCAGCCACCTGGGGTTCCGATGGACAGATCACAGGGAGCCCAGTGAGCTCCCACCCTGGCATGGGTGCGCCAGTCAGGAGCTGGGGCCTGTGAGGTGCCTGTAGCCAGGGCAGGTGGCTTGTGCTGAGGCTGCTGCCACCAGCTGAGTGGAAGAGGAGCCTCGGGGTGGCCGCTCCCTGCTCTGCCCTCTCCAGCCAGCCACCTGCCCTCTCAGGCACGAGTCCTCAGCTGGGTTTTGTCAGCTGTGCGTTTGGGACAGTTGGGGTTCTGCTCTTGCCACCTTCTCCTTAAGTTCTGATGAGACCTCTGTTTTCTCTCTTGCTACTGTCCACTGTGTCGTGGCTGGACTCCTAACGTCTTCTGAGTTCCTGGGTTTGATCTGGCATGGAACTGGACACCCCTGGAGTTACTTGTGTTCCTGGAGAGCAGCTCTGGGTAGGTATCCCTGCTCCCCTAGGGGTCATCTAGGGCCTCCGAGGCAGCCTCCCTCTCTCCAGGTGGACCCGGGACGGTATCCGCTTTGCTCCAGGTGTTCAGGAACAAACCTGCTTCCCGGCTGTGGGAAGTCATTCAGAGAACATTCCCAGCACCCTGCAGTCTCCACCAGCTGGGTGTTTATACACCAGCACCCTGCTCCTCCTCTGGCACAGGTAAGCACGTCCAACCTGCTTTCAGAGAAGACATGACAGTAAGTGACTGAGACGCAGGAGGGCAGCGAACGTGGAGGATTCATGCTCAGCCATTTATCTCAGTTTTGCTGAAGCTGTGGGGCCCACAACAACTCAGGCAACACGTGTACAAGATAAAGCACTCATCAAATTACTGCGCAACTACTGGGCGATGGACTAAAGTCACCTGCGTCAGTCAACGTGTTCCAGGGTGAGGTTTATTTTTACACATACCTGTGCACCAGCTGGGGTGCCCATATCCACCGTCATCCTTACTACGTCTGTGAGGTGATCTGATGGGGCCCCCCACCCAAATCACCTCCTGGGTGGCTGGCTGCAGCCCACGACTCCCTTGCATTCGTGAAGAGCTGCAGTTTGAAGGCGGCATCACACCTGGGGTCTCTAGGTCTCCACAGCCACGGGGAGAGGCAGTGCAAACTGAGCACCAGGGATCTTAAGCGACAACCCAAGGTCACTCTGGCAGCAAGTGCCAACTCTGCCTGGTGACGGCTGTCTTGACCCCACATCTCCGGCTGGGTCTGCGCCCTGCTCTCTGACAATGGGAGACGGGCCTTCCGTTGTTAGCAGGGTGCTCTGAGGAGGCTCTGGGAGCACATGTCCTCGCGCGGGCCTGCCTGTCTTCCCCTTGACAACTCTGCTTCTTTCTACTCAGAGTGGGTTTGTGACAGGTCACGCTGTCATTACCTGGAGTGTACTAGTACAAGATTTCAGACTCAGTAAAAAGGAGGTGGAGAAAACGGGAAGACTAGGGAGGAAGGAAACTTCAGAAGGACCAGAGGTGAACGAGCGCACTTGCTATTCAATTTTTTGTCGGCCATTTCCTGGAAGGGAGAGAGTCTCCTAGCTCCCCAGGTGCCAGGACTCTGAGGATCCCGTGGCCTGGGCCAGCCTCCCCACCAGAGCTCCTGCTTGCTCCTGGAGGAACAGGCGGGTGGGATGGAGGTGTTGCCTCGCCCACCCTCCTGCTCTGGGGGAGCACCAGGGGCAGAGCTGCCCCCTGAGGAAGCTCGTGGAGGCTGGCGGTGTGGGAGTCCTCAGCAAGAGGCAGCGCTGGGCAGACCAGGGAGGAGCCAGGACAGGAAGTGGGGCTCACAGAGAAGCTCCTCTCCCCGTGAGCTCAGTGGGCCCTGGAGGCGTGTCCAGCAGGGGCCAGGTACCAGCTCTGCTCTCTGTCCTGCGAGTTTCTTGCTCAGGGCCTCTCTGCTTTGCTGTGTGCTGTCTGCCCTTCCCAGCCAGCTGTTTCTGAGGTGTCCCCCAGCATCTTGCCGCTGCGACAGCAGTTCACATCGCTTGCCACCCTGGGGCCGCCCCCTTTGTGCTCTCCAGGGCTGGTCGTGTCTCGTTCCAGCCGGAAGGAGGCCGTGGGACCCCTGGAGACTGCAGAGTGCGCACAGCTCTCTCTGTAGACATGGTTTAGCTGAGAACAGCTTGAGAAGCTGAGTGCTGCATACAGAGGGAGGGAGGGAAAGCGAGGGGTGACTCTTGGGACGGCTCCACGGCGAGGGGCCACCCCCAGCATCCATCCTCGACGAAGCCCTCTCTGGGACAGGAGTCTGCCCATTGAGGATCTCGTCCTGAGAGTGACGTGGTAGTGCCACCGTCTCTGTGCTTGCAGGAGGTAGTGCCACCGTCTCTGTGCTTGCAGGAGGTAGTGCCACCGTCTCTGTGCTTGCAGGAGGAAGCTTTACCCAGGGGAGAGTGGAGGGAGAACTGTTGGAGGCTTTAGCTGATTTTCAATGAAGACATCATGCTTTGCAGTGCCACCGATTGTAATTGAGCCTTGTCAGTTACAAACAGTCCAAGGAAGAACGTGCTATCCGGGACAAAACAGCCCAACTTTTGATTAGCAAACCACCTGAACAGTGTATTCCACGCAACAAGATCCGGTCCCTCCTAAAACACGCCGTGTTCAGAGCATCTGTTCTTCAGAGCCGGTTTGACTCGGTGAGCCTGGTGAGATGTTGCTCAGGTGTCTGAGTAAAACTGCACCCACCCCTGGGAGGTGTGGGCAGGGCTGGGCAGCTGCCTGTTGTCTCTGGGGTACCCAGCCTGGGTCCTCAGCCCTCACCTGCACCACAGGTAGAGGGCACCAGGGTCACTGGTCCTGCTCCCTCTTCAGCGCTGACTGACCACCTGCTTGGGGTGAATTACTAAGTCAGCAGAAACCCACATTCAGGAGTACTGAGAAAAGCCAAAACCCAGTGACCAGGAGGCTGCTCAGTCTGTCAGCCGCCCCATCCTGTCCCCACACTCTCCTGGGGGCCCAGCACACCCCCTCAGGCTGGTGCCTCTCCAGGGCCCCTCTGTCCTCCCTTGTGCTCCTGCCTTTCCCATGGACGGTGGCCTGCCACGTGTGCCTGGCTGGAGTTCATGGCCACCGCTCCCCTTTCCCCAGGATGTGCTCAGCCACCTGATCTTGCTGGGCAGGCTGGGCCCCGGGTCCTCCAGCACCTCCACCCACCCATGTTCACAATGAGGAGGCTGGGTCCTCAGGCACTTACACCCACCGGGTGCACAGATGGGGAGGCTGGTCCTCAGGCACCTACCTACATCCACCTGTGTGCACAGATGGGGTGGCTGGGTCCTGGGTCCTCGGGCACCTACACCACCCATGTACATAGATGGGGTGGCATGGTCACAGGCCCTTCAGCACCTACACCTACCTGTGTGCACAGAGGGGGTACTGTACCGTGCTCTGGGAGCACCCCAGGGCTCGCTTCTTTTCCCAGCAGGTTGAGCCTGAGGACAGTGCAGTAGTTAGCTTTGGCTTTGTGAGGTCTCCCTGGAGGTGTCCCCCAGACGCCCTGCGGCCTTCTCTGGCTGTGGATGCCCAAGTGCTGAGTAGGTGACCTCTGAGAAGCTGAGTTCTGTGGACCCACAGGAAATGTGAGGGAGGTTATCTGGAGTTTCGTTTTGTAAAAGATGGGATAGTTGTGTGGGGACCTTCTTAGGGCTCCTTGGTTGCCTCCCAAGCTTTACCTCCTTCCTCTTCTTTTTCTTCCTAGTTCTGATTCTTTCCAACTCAATTCAGAGCTGAGTGCTGGGAGCTTTTAAGTTTCCCCAGGGCTACTTTTGGTGGCTAGGTTCATTGTGAATGCCACCTTGACGTAAGGCAGCAAACTGTGAGCATAAAGCTGAGAGGGCAACACGACCCAGGTCCCGGGTGTGCTGGGCGCACATCCGCTCTGCCTCAGCCACCAGCACCAGAAAGAGACCAGTGCAAGATGGCACTGGGGAGACAGGTGGAAGCCGCCGTCCACACCAGGGCAGCGAGCGCAGCATCCCTGAGAGAGCCCTGCAGTCCCCGCCCAGCTCGGCTGGTCCAGGGTGCAGCCTGCTCCACCCGCGGGTCCCCTCCCATGGCTCCAGGTCCACCTCGCCAACGTTCTCGTGCATTTTGCACCTAGACCTGGGTTCTTTCTCAATTCAGAGCTGAGTGCTAGAGCTTTTAAGTTTCCCCAGGGCTACTTTTGGTGGCTAGGTTCATTGTGAACGCCACCTTGACGTAAGGCAGCAAACTGTGAGCATAAAGCTGAGAGGGCAACACGACCCAGGTCGTGCCTTTAAGTCTTTCAAGACTCATGTCCTTGGACAACAAATGGAAAACAGTTCTAGGCTCCATGTTGATGCTGGTGAAACTCAATCAGGAGCATCAGAAAGAAGTGAAATGTCCCTGGTACATCAGAGACGCATCCTGGGTTCCGCAGGCGGCAGGACTTGGAGCACTCAGCACGGCTCTGAGGTCGTGACGATTAGGCAGCTGCCAGGTAGGCATCCCACACAGCCCCCAGGGAGGCTCCCCTTAGGAAGGGGTCTTGGATGGTACAAGAACCTGTCCAGGCAGGGGAACCACCACCATGGGCTCCAAGCAGCTGCCCTTCACTGTGCCCAGCTACTCCAGGGAGCCAGGAGGCCAGAAACCCGCTGGCCATGGAGCACCCCGAGGGCTGCAGGGGCCGAGCTATCATCCTCCCACCAGCTCTGCCGCGCGTGGGTGCCACTCCTTGGCTGGACGGGTCTGACCTCCCAGTGTCTGGTTAGGTCTGGGAGATGGTGGTGACCACAGTGGCCATCAGTGAAGGAGGCCTCTACCCCAGGGGTCTTGGAGGATGCTCCTCAGTTCACCTCGGGAGGTTAGTAGGGAGAGGGGCCGTGGCCCTGGGCTGCTAGGGGACGCCCCGAGGGTACTTTCCCTCGAGTGTGGGTCATGGCTAAGGCTCTCCAAGGGTGCGAGGAGTTTCCTAGCATTTCTCGGTGACCTCAGCTGGCTACCGGCATCTCAGAAGTTCTGGAATAGTCTTTGCAGAGATCTTTCAATACAGAGAGAGGAGACTTCAAGCGACACCGTGACCGTGACCTGATTTCCGCGGCCTTCTGGTAGGGCTGAGTGTGGTTACTATTTGGAACATCTACACTTAGACTAATGAAGACTAAGAGTCGCGTGCTGCAGTCTTTTCTAAGCTGAGACACTGACAGGTGGTGAGCAGGTGGGGACGCAGCGCTGTCAGGGAGTGTCGAGCCGCGGGGAGGGCGGAGATGGAGTGACTGATACCAGCTCAGCGCTCCTTCCTGTTGCTGAGTGACACTTGGATCTATCACTACACGTACAAAAATAGAAGCTCCGTGTCAGCCTGCGCCTTGCCAGGGTGCCGGCTGCGGCACTGAAATCTGGGTGTCAGCATGCCACTCATTGCTCACAGAGGAGACCCGTGTTAACATTTTGAAAGGCAGAAAGAGGGAGAAGGAGCTCATTTGAGGGGCCCTGAGTGTTGTCTTGGGTAAAGTGGGTGCTCCCTTCAGCCTGTTTGGGATCTGAAGACAGGAACGGCCCCTGAAGGTGGCCCCCAGGCACCCTATGTCCACGTCTCAGAACTGGGAGGCTCCAGGTACCTTCCCCTCCCTGCAGAGCTCTGGGAGAGCAAGCCCCTCCGCCTGCCCCCCAGGGGTGGCACAACTGCCTTCCACTGTGCAGCCTCACAGGCCGGTGCCCCTCCTCTGAGCCACCTGGGGCCTTGAGGTCTCCCCACAGCCAAGGGGGAAATGGAGCCTTGGGCTGGCAGCTGGAGACACCCGGCGTGGAGCAGAGTGGGTCTGGGGAGGCTTCTGGGAGGAGACAGTCTTTTCCTTCCTCCCTCTGCACGTGACTGAGTTGGAAGTTTGCGGCAGCATCTGGAGAGCTGGTGAAGGTGGACAAAGGACCAGGGCCAGCCCGGACAGTGGTGGCTCTGGGTTAGTAGCCAGGACTGCATGAATGATACGCGACCTTTTAATTCTGGATGAACTGTCAGGGGAACACACTGTAGGCTATGTTAGGATGACAATAGGACCCAACCCTAACAGTGTGTTGTTCCTAAGAGCAGCCTGTGGACATTTGGAGACAACTTTCGTGGCCACAGATTAAGGATCTATCTCACAATTTCCTAATTAATACTAGACCTTGCTTAAAATCCACCGTGCAATTTTATTGAAATTCTCCTGGTCTTTTTACCTGTGCCATTTAAGATCTTTGTGAGAAGAACTGCAGCTAAAACCTAACCCCACACAGGTCGGATTGTCCCCGATGCAAGGACAGCATGGTGGCCTTCTGGTAAGGTCCTGGCTCTTCCTGGTGTGGGTGGCAGTAAGGATTGCTAGGGGCAGGCGCTAGTGTCCTTGCCCACCTCCCAACAACCAGAGAGAGGAGAGAGACTGGCAAATGCCCACCAGCTGGGCCTGGATGGAGTTGAGGGTGGGGGGTCACTAGGTCCCCAAGATGGCCAGCTCTGCTTCCTTGCAGGGTCCTGGGTGCCAGTGTCTGCTTCCCTCTAGGAGGTGTCTTTGGAGACAAGAATCACTGTGACCACAAGTCTAGGGACTTGCTAGCACAGCCAGCCAAGAGGCCCACACAGCCAGTGGTGTGGACGAAGGCTGCCCAGCCAGTGCAGAAGAGCAGCATGGGGCCCAGTGTGCTCTTGTGGGGAGCCCAGCATCGTCCTGCAAGAGAACCCCTCTCAGGCGCCTCTGTCACACGGGACCTGGGTCCTGCATGCTCTGGACCCTGCAGTCCGGTGGAGGCAGGCCTCCCTCCAGCCAGCTGTGGCTGAGCCAGCACCCGAAGCTTCTGGCCCCCCTGTAACAGGTCCAACATGGTGCACCAGGTGGCTCAGGACAGGCAGGGAGTGACTGGGTCTGGAAGGTTGGGTACCATCCTAAGACCAAAGGAATGTCCCTGGCTTGTCATACCCGAGCCGTGTCACCTGCTTGATAGAGCCATATTTCACCCACGGGTCAGTTTTAATCACCTGTAAGGACACTGGGGTCTGTTTCAAGCTGAGTGGTTTGTATGGAGATACTTGGAAAACCACAGCAGTGGGAGACATGGGCATCTACAGTATTACAGCTTTCGGCTGACCAGGCATTATTTATGCCTGACCACTGTGTGTGGCTGGAAATATCAGATAAAGGCCAGAGGCAGCTGGACATGCTGATCACAAATAGACCCTGTCTTCTAATTGTGCAGACGGGAATTTATGGTGGGCAGACCCATAAATGTTCACCTTGGGTGAACCTCAAGGGCAGGGTGCTCCCCTGGCTCTCAGGACGGGGCCTGCCGTGGCAAGGCAGGGTGACTTTAACTCGCGTTAGACCGTGTCAACGCCTGTCTGGTCAGCAGCCTGCAGCCCGAGGGCTTGCGACCTGCCACCTCACTCTTCATGTTTGCCCGGCTTCAGATGCACAATCTCGCTTGAGCCTCACAACCCACCATGGAGACGCAGAAGCACCTGGCCCTAGCAAGGAGGGGGCTCAGCTATAGCCCACGCTTGGGAGCCAGGGCTCCGCCTGGACCTCCAGTCCCCTGCGTGAGGCTTCCGCTGGGCCACAGCATGGCTCGTGGGGCTGTGCGAGCTCCGTGGCCCAGAGCAGCTGTGTTGCCCTGTCCATGGCAGTGCACTGACCGCAGGGAGGTCGGCCTGCTAGTGGGCTGCCAGACATGTGGCCTGCCAGGACCTCCTTTCTCTTCCTCTTCCCTACGTGGGTGGCCCCTGCCACCGATGGCCCAGTCACCAATGCTGAGACACAAGGTCCTCTGCAAGCTCCCTGCCCCAGGGCACACTGTGGTGGCCATGGAGTTCCGTGCTCCCTCTCCTGCCCTCTCCAAGCCACCTCTCCTCCAGCCTCACTGTGAGCGCCTCTGTCTCCACCGCCTGGGTGGCTCCAGCTGCACCTCCAGAGCCCTCTCAGCATGACGGTTCTCGGCCCTCCCTGGCCCCCCTGTCCCCCCGGGCACACAGGCTTCTTCCTCCTCGTTCCCTGTGGGACTACAGCAGGGAACAGCCGTGACACCTGCTGCCAATGCGCTGTTCACACGTCTGCCCCCACTGTGCTGGGAGCAATGGAGAATAGGGACCCTGGTTCCCTCGCCCCGTCCTTGTTGGTGGGCTCTGTGTCGGGCAAGTGTGGGTGCCCAGACCATGTTTGATAAAAGAGCAGAGCTTTGAAACACCCTCTGCGTTCCAGGCCCCTTGGAGACGTGAGGGTGAAGGCCTGTGGGGTGAAGAGCCGAGTGCAGACACAGGAACTGGGCCCACGGAGCCTGCCCGGGCCCCAGCCGAGGTGCAGGCTTCGGGGACATGGTGGGGGCTGGAGGCCTCTGTCATTCTTTTGTCCCCAGGGGAGAGGCTGCAGGGGTCATCCTGCTGGCAGGGCCTCCCTGCCTCCCTTCTCCTCCCTGCCTGGCCTCCTTGACCTCAGGCGCATTCCTACAAGTGAGGCAGGCGTCTCTCCTCAGCCTCGGCCTGCAGTGTGCTGAGCTGTGACAAGGGCTCAGAAGAGGCTCCGGTCTGGCTGCTGGGGTGGGGGAGGTGATCTGGAGCCCCTTCCTGCTTCTTCCCCAAGGCCCTCTCTCCCGCGGCCCCACCCCAACCCACCAGCAGAACAAAAGCTTCCAGGAATCCACAGCACGAGGTTTGAAAGTCAATCAAAACCTGGACAGAAGGTCAACGGAAAAGGATAAAGCTGCCACTTACGCGTGTCCCAGGCAGTAAAAGGGGCAGCTTGTTATGTTATTTACAGTCCCCATAAAGACAGGCCCGGCCGCAGAGGGGCCCTGCCTCCGCCAGCTCCGCGGCCAGGCTCCCACGGCAGAGGGGAAGCAGCAGGGGCTAACCTCTCCCTCCGCCTCCTTTCCCAAGTGAGCCTGGGGCCAGGGGAGGGTCTGCTGAGCCCCCAGGTCTCTGCATTGTGTCCAGGTGGCCTGACGTGCCAACAGACGAGGTTGAAATCAGGAGGAAGTCGCTTGGTCTGCGCCCAGATCATGACGCCTCTCGGTGACCTGGTGACCTGACACTGTCTGTCAGCTTGTCCTCCCCATGACTTTTCACCCAGGCCTAACCCTAACCCTAACCCTAACCCTAACCCTGCTGCTCAGGAAAGGCTCCAGTTGGAAGGAGGGGCGGGAGGGGAGCCGGGCACAGGGCGCCCTGGCCAGGGACTCAGCTAGGCAGGCTCAGCAGGCCCAGGGCCCCTGGGGAGCCAGCAGCTTCCAGACCCTCCCTGCCTGGGGCCCATCCCCCAGCAAAGCCCAGACAGCCTGCAGGTCCTGTGACGGCCCTCCCCACACTGGCTGGGCTGTGCTGGGTCCTCCTGGGGCCCAGGCAGGGCTGAGTTGCTGAGTTGTGAGGCCACCCTTGGACTGGCCATCCTCCTGCTCAGCCTCTCTGGGATTGCAGAGTGGCCACCCGGCCTGGCGGGGAATGACAAAAGGTGGCTTCTCCCTCGCACAGTTATGCCTGCCGCCTCTCTGGGACGTCTCTGTCAGTCCCCTCCTGGTCCTGACCTCTGCAGTGAGCCCCACCTGGTTAAGCAGCTGACAAGGCTCAGGCCCCTCCTTTTCTTCCCAAGGCCGGCTTCCTTCCCTGAAGGCCCGCCTTCTCCACGAGGTGTCTACTCCACGAACACACAGCGGCCCCCTCGGCCCAGGCCCCAGTGTGCAGGCCTTTGGTGGGTGGAGGGAGCTGGAGCGTGGACCTCTCCTCCTGTCCTCTGCACCCTACCTCAGTCACCTCCTCTCAGGAAAATGTCAGTTACACCTCCCACGAGGCAGGGCCCCTGCCTGAGAGCCTTGTGCAAAGTGGGGACAGCTGTTATTTATCCTCAGAAGGAAGAACTGTTCCTGCCTAAGATTCAGACACAAATCTCAGAGGCTCAGGAGGCTGAGGCAGGAGGATTGTGAGTTCAAAGCCAGCCTCAGCAAAAAGGAGTGCTAAGCAAGTCAGTGTAAGTAAGGTCAGGCAACTGCGGCCACCAAAAGGAGGCAGATTTTAAAAAGGCCACTGAACAAGGCTTTATTGAGTTTCTACTCCTTGGCGGAACCAGACCAACACAGCGGATAGGAAGAGGGTCTGAGGAAAACCGCATGGGGCCTCGACCAGATGGGAATTTTATGGGGATTATGGCAGGAAGGGGGGGCTTGGGGCAGGAAAAGGGGTTTCTAAAGTCCCTTGTCCCACTGAGATCCAGATTGGCCGGGAGACCCTGCTGATTGACAGGCGGTTCCACAGGTGCCTGACTGAGGTTTCTTCCACACGCGAGGCTGCTTGGTGCTTTGTTCCGAAGTCACAGCCATCAACCTGACACTCAGTGAGACCCTGTCTCTAAAATACAAAATAGGGTGAGGATGTGGCTCAGAGGGCAAGTCCCTGGTAACCCCCCCAAAAAAAGATTCAAAGCAACAGGCCGGCAAGCATGCAGTCCTCGGCTGGCCCCCACTGGCAGCAGTGAGGGTCTCAGGGACGAGGGGACCTGTCCACAGAGCCCAGGAGGTGACCTCTGCCTTCCCCCAGGCTCTGTGTCTGCCCGTTTGCGCCCCTGCCTGTCTTCATCCTCTAGGCATGTTGTGCACTATGTGGGACTTGAGCAGAGGCCACCATGTCAGGTGACGTCCCCGTCCTCTGCTGGTTTTGTGAGTTCTCTGTTCACCCAACTCCTCTGGAATCTCACTCCTTCTCATATTTAAAATGGAGATGATAAAGATCCAAAGATCCTGGACCGTTGTGCACAGAGCAGGGACTCTGATTGTCCCTGGACCGCTGTGCACACAGGGGACCCGATTGTCCCTCGGGTGTGTTCAGTCATCCCAGTGGGATTGACCTCCGTTGGAGGCCAGGAGCAGCTCGGTGCTGCCCAAAGCCCCTTGGCTTTCTCAGGTTTTCCCTGAGAGTCCACGGGGCACTGAAGTCCACAGGGACGCTCAGCCCTGCCTGGGACAAACCTCAACAGAAGTTCAAGACAACGGGCAGTTTCTTCTCCTGATTCCATTCCTTCCATCTCTCCTCCTCGTGGCCCATGCTCTCTGTGAAAAGATGCAATTCACTTCTTCTTTCCCAATTTGGATGCCCTTTATTTCTTTTTTTCTGCCCCAGCTCTCTGGTGAGAACTCTAGACACTATGCTGCATAGATTGGTAGGAGTGAGCGCCCTTGGATTGTTCCGGATCTCCAAGAGAAAGCTTTCCAGAGGCGGGAGAGGAGGGGAGTGAGAGCACTGTGGGTGAAGAGGAGCAGAGTCTACTCCAAGCCCATGTGAACACGTCGAATGAGCCCCCATTGAGAGCCTCCGAAACGCACTCGGGGAAACTTTTTTAAGAAGAGGTCTCAGCATTTCACCCCTGGTGTGGTGTGAGGTGTGGGCTTTTCTGCATGGTCTTTATTATGTGAAGCCCCCAGCATGTGCGTCTGTGTTGTCTACCAGTCCCTAAGACCCACTTTGCCCCCGCAGGCATGGGGACCATGCCCGGATGCCCTGCGTCTGTATTTCCCGTGGTTGTTCGAATGATAAATGCACAACCATCACCTATTTTTAAGCAATTCAACCCCATTGAATCAAAAGAACAGGAAAGCCCTGTCAAGGCCGCTCTGTTCTATGAAAAAGTGTGGGTGGGGCTTTTTCTTTTAAATAGATGCACAGTGTGTGGTTGTTTTCCTCCCAGCAACTGTGCGGCTTGCTGGACTGGAATGGCCCCACCTTCCTCGTGAAAGCCATTCCATGGTCTTGGTGCTGGACCCTGCTGGGTACCCTGAGGAAGTGCGTGTGCCGGCCACAGCCAGCAGGCCTGTGGGCCATGCAGCATCTGCACCCTGTTCTGCAACGCCGTCCTCAGGCCCCACCAGACCCGGCAAACCCCTCATCCCGCTGCCCTGAAGCGTCCGTCATTCCGTGGGGCAGAACTGTCCTGTTAGCCCCCAGTTGGCAGAACTCTGCCCGTCCTTCAGAGGTGACCTGGTGGGAGGGTAGGCCAGGGCTATGCACCTCCATTCAAGCCACTTGGTGGTGGGAAGAAGTATAAAAGGGCCCAGCGAGAACTAGGTGTGGGCCTGGGCTCCTCCCAGTTCTGTGGCACCAGCTGGCCTTCGCCATGTGCCACCACCTGAAGACTTTGGTGCACTATGACCTATGCAGTGGCCCTCCTGGAGGACGTAGAGTGGCAGACAGGGTCTCTGTTGAGGCTTCTGTCCCCGTCCCACGTTCTCTCAGGTCTCCTCTTGACCACCAGGTGATTAGATGCCCTTTGACATCTGGAACCCATGGGCCTCAGGAAGCGGGACCTGCAGCTGGAGTTCAGGTCCCACGTGCACGTGCCCTCCTACGAACCAAAGCCCTGGGTGCCCTCTTCTCCCCACGGAGTGAGTGAGTGGGAGGATGCACGGCAGGAGGGGTCTGCTGAGTGGGTCAGGAGGAAGGAAGGGGCCAGTGCGTGAAGGCCAGGGGATGCCTAGGACAGTACAGCCCTAGGTGACGCACAGCAGGCAGACCTGGAGAGCACTGCTGTCCTCGGGGTGTCAGATGTTGGTTGTGCCCAAGACATGACAGGGTGGGCCCAGGGGCAGGGCGGGACGGCGGGAGTCCCTGGGCTTCCTGGTCGCTTTTAAACAGCTGAGAAACTGATGCCTTTTCGATCATGATGTTTAAGGTGTTCTCGGCCAAGTGGAGATTCGCTGAAGCCCAAAGGCTGGGTCAGGTGGTCCAGGTGATGGGCAGCCCAGAACACCTGAAGGGAAGAGGCCTGGAGGGCCAAGAGCGAGGCTGCCACCCTGTCCTTCAGCTCACACTCTAACGAGTCAAGTTGGTGTCCAAGAGCTGCAGGTGCATCCCAGTCTGCTGCTGTGGGACACACACTGCCCAGCCCGAGCCTGGGGAGATGAGGCTGCCCACCCGAGGCTGGGGAGATGAGGCTGCCCACCCCAGGCCTGGGGAGATGAGGCTGCCCACCCCAGGCCTGGGGAGATGAGGCTGCCCACCCCGAGGCTGGGGAGATGAGGGTGCCCACCCCAGGCCTGGGGAGATGAGGCCTCCAGGACTGCAGGACGCTCAGGGGAGGCCACCATGGCGTTTCCTGTGAGCCCCAAGCTCACACACACTGGGGCTGTCACTCAGGAGAAACTTTCTCAGCTGGGCTGCTTTCTTGGTGACCCTCTGCTGTGTGAGGCAGCGCAGGGCTGTCAGGTCAGCGTGGAGGTCTAGGGTCACATCTGCTTCTTCCGTGCTCCCAGGTTCTCCTCTGCACCACCTTTACTGCCATTTATGAGGTGCCAGTGTCCTGCTGACATGGGAAGTCCCAGGTGGCCTGGACCAGTCCAGAGCAGCTTCTCAGCTGTAACAGCAGCCTCCGCAGCACAGCGTGACCGAGCAGGCCGCAGGGCAGGGCGGGGAGGGCGGGAGTCTCCTGGCTCCTGGTCATTTTTAAACAGCTAAGAAACCACTGGCTTTTCAGTTTTGATGAGTGCCTGGGGTCGGGCAGGGCCTGGGACAGCGTCTGGAGATGAGGTCAGGATGACCAATGAAACAGGACCTTGTGCTACCTCCCAGGTCCTTCTCCATGGCCCCACGCCCACCGCTCTCCTCCAGAGCTGTTCTGCAACAGACTCTGCTCAAAATCCCATGAAAGAGAAACTCGCAGTAAAGGCAGGAAGAGGCAGCACAGGGACAGTTGCTGTTGGGACAGGCAAGCATGACATCAGGCAAGGAGTTAACAGTAACGTACTTGGGCCTGGGGATGTGGCTCAAGCGGTAATGCGCTCTCCTGGCATGCGCCGGGCGCTGGGTTTGGTTCGATTCTCAGCACCACATAAAAATAAAATAAAGATGTTGTGTCCATCGAAAACTAAAAAATAAATATTAAAAAATTCTCTCTCTCTCTGTGTCTCTCTCTCTCTCTTTAAAAAAAAAGTAGCATACCTTTTTCTTCATGGATATAGTGACCATTATGTAAATGCTGGACCATGTGTAACAACTCTAAAGCAGGAAATGAAGTCACACAGCTCTTCTCTGTGAAGACCTCATGTTAACAGATTAAATCTCCTCCCAGGGACGCGGTGGTGTCCCCAGGACATGGAGCTCCTCCCAGGGATGCTCTGGTGTCCCCAGGTCATGGAGCTCCTCCCAGGGATGCTGTGGTGTCCCCAGGACATGAGCTCCTCCCAGGGATGCTGTGGTGTCCTCAGGACATGAGCTCCTCCCAGGGATGCTCTGATGTCACCAGGACATGAAGCTCCTCCCAGGGATGCTGTGGTGTCCCCAGGTCATGGAGCTCTCCCAGGGATGCTGTGGTGTCCCCAGGACATGAGCTCCTCCCAGGTATGCTGTGGTGTCCCCAGGCCATGAGCTCCTCCCAGGGAGGCTCTGGTGTCCCCAGGACGCTCTGGTGTCCCCAGGACATGGAGCTCCTCCCAGGGATGCTGTGGTGTCCCCAGGACATGGAGCTCCTCCCAGGGATGCTGTGGTGTCCCCAGGACATGGAGCTCCTCCCAGGGATGCTGTGGTGTCCCCAGGTCATGGAGCTCTCCCAGGGATGCTGTGGTGTCCCCAGGACATGAGCTCCTCCCAGGGATGCTCTGGTGTCCCCAGGCCATGAGCTCCTCCCAGGGATGCTCTGGTGTCCCCAGGACATGGAGCTCCTCCCAGGGATGCTGTGGTGTCCCCAGGACATGGAGCTCCTCCCAGGGATGCTGTGGTGTCCCCAGGACATGAAGCTCCTCCCAGGGATGCTGTGGTGTCCCCAGGACATGGAGCTCCTCCCAGGGATGCTCTGGTGTCCCCAGGACATGGAGCTCCTCCCAGGGATGCTGTAGTGTCCCCAGGCCATGAGCTCCTCCCAGGGATGCTCTGGTGTCCCCAGGACATGGAGCTCCTCCCAGGAATGCTGTGGTGTCCCCAGGCCATGAGCTCCTCCCAGGGATGCTCTGGTGTCCCCAGGCCATGAGCTCCTCCCAGGGATGCTGTGGTGTCCCCAGGCCATGAGCTCCTCCCAGGGATGCTGTGGTGTCCCCAGGACATGGAGCTCCTCCCAGGGATGCTGTGGTGTCCCCAGGACATGGAGCTCCTCCCAGGGATGCTGTGGTGTCCCCAGGCCATGAGCTCCTCCCAGGGATGCTCTGGTGTCCCCAGGCCATGAGCTCCTCCCAGGGATGCTCTTGAGTGATAAGACTACTAACCTGCCAAAAGATGACCTCATGGCAGAAGATAGGGATCTGCTCCAAGATCATCCCGTTGACCTTCCCAAGCCTTTGGTACAGCAGGCTCAGTGCCCATCCAGATCTCCCAAACATGAAGAGGCCCTTAGACCTTCAGCAACTGCTTCAGCTCAGACTCCTTCTCAGAAGAGGAAAATCCCCCTGGACATCTGCCAAGGGCAGTGTCCTGTCTGCTAAGGTTTCTCTCTCCCTACCCCCCGTCCCCTGTGACAGACTGTGATGCTTTGGTTGTGATTGTCACTTAAGACTAATAAACCAGCCATTTAGCAGGTTGATTTGCCCTTGGAGTCCAGGGTCCCAGTGTTTTCATGCTGCATCCTAAAAAAGGCTCCAAGTAATGTGTGGGCACCAAGCTTGTGGTGGGCACTGCCACTTCAATGACAGATAAAGCGCACTTCCTGCCATCAAGGGACTTTCAAACACATCTCACCAGGTCACCTCAGAGTGTTTCCTGACTGGTGAGTCAGGATAGACCCGAGGTGGACAGAACACTTCCAGAGGACAGGGACTGCGCATGTATGGGGCTTTGCCTTCCAGTCAGGTGAGATTTATGTTTGAAAAATAAACTGAATCAAGGAAAATGAGCAAGGTGAGAGTACCCAGGTGAGGAGCGTTTCCCTGGGGGTAGGACAGGCGTGAAGACCTGGGAAATCAGTGTTCTCTCTTGGTCACTTGGCTGGTGTTCGGTCCTTGTGAAGTCCACACAGATGAGTGGCCAATGAGTCCAACTGTCATCATGTTGAACTTCCTGTCACCAACAGTGGCCCTCCACCCCCACCCCCCCACCCTGGGGTGCGTGAAAAGCGGCCTTCGGGGCAGCAGGTCAGCCTGCTCTGGGGTGATGGACGCTGTGGACACTAGCCAGATGTCTGCCTCTGAGTGGCACTTCCAAGTTGAGGTCAACTTGAAGCTTCAAACTCATTTCCAGGCGCCAGGGGCCTGTTGTGGATGCTGCAGCTGATCCCTTGGCTATTATATGGACAAGAGTGACCCTCACAAGTGGAATGAGACCTCGGTTCTGGAATTCATTACCCATCCTCCCTGAGCTGGCTGGTCACACCATGGACAGTCACTGTGTCCCTCAGGCCCGGCCTCCCTCCTCCTGGGGGAGGGCTCACAGGACAACGTCCCCACCTGGTCAAGGAGAGCTGCCCTGGCCCTGTGGAGGTGACTCATCGCTGTCAAGTTGACCTGTTGTCAGACAGAGGCCTGCTGTCACTGTGACTTGCGCAGCCTGGGGCCCTGAGCTGGCGGAGTCAAGCCGTTCAACTCCTGCTGACAGAATGTTAATGTGAGGGATGGCAGAGGCCTTGGAGTTAATGTGTGCATGGAGGTGACAGTTCTGAATGTCAGCCAAAGCACAAAGACCTGTCTGAAATTAATTTGGGGTGGGGGCAGAAAGTGAGGTGTTGGGGAGCGGGAGGGAGATGCGCATGAGAACCCTTGTGTCTGCTGGGCAGGACAGAGCCCCAAGCCTGGACTGAAGGGGGCAGAGGCCACATCAGACAGCTCCCTGGTCACGTTCTGATCAACCAATGGCAGTGAGCCACCCCAGAGGTGGGGGATCTTCGCCCCTTTGTCAGGACACAGCTGCAGGAGGAGGCTCAGAGCCTGGTCATTTAGAGGGGCCTGACGGTTTCTGGAGATGAGCTGAGCCAGACTGTACGTTAGATACCTTGGCTTCCCTTCACCTGGTCGCTTGCTGGACTCCCTGACGTCTGTCCCCACCACTCAGTGACACCCCTGTCAGGTGGAGTAATGACCAAACACATCCACATCCCAGTGGCCAGAACTTGAGTGTGTTGTCTGTGCTCTGTGACGGGGGACGCGAGGGTACAGTGAGCGGGTCTTAATCAGGAGGTGGTCCTGGACTAACCGATGGGCTTTGGATACCGAGGTCCTCACAGTGAGCCAGGATGGCAGAGAGCCACCTGGCCACACCAGGTAAGAAAGACCGACTGGCCGTGCTGCCCTGGAGATGGACAAGGGGACAGCTTCCTCAACCTCCCAGGCGGGCACAGCCGGCCAGGCCCTGGCTCCACCTACCCACGCAGACTGGCGACCTGGAGCAGCAATGAAGTCACAGGTCACTCCCTCACATGGGGAGCATGGAGCAGTGATGGGCCCTCAGCCCTCCATGGCGGGGATCTGCTTCGTGCCCACTTCCCTGCATGAATCCCACCTCTGGTCGGACACCACCGCCCATTCACCACATTGGAAGTCAGATGCCGGGACCTGGCCAGGCCCATGGTGGCCCAGGGCCAGGCGGAGACGGGCCCTGGGTGGCTCCACCTGGGTGGAGAGGAGTGGCTGGGTCTCTCTGAAGAGCAGAAGCCAAAGACAAACCAGCTACAGAGGCCTGACCCAAAGGTGCCACAGAATCAGAGCCGCAGCTTGGAGCCCAGATGGCATTGGGAGGCGGGGCCAGCAGGACGCAGCCCGGGGAAGTCTGTGGCAGGTCTCGGGTCAGTTTGTGCTGGGCCGTGCCTGAGGCCTCCTGGTGGCGACCTGGGGGGTCCCACTACCCCCGGGGGTGATCTCCTCTCCTGTGAAGTCTACCCCGGGCTCTGCAGAACTCACTCAGGAGCTGCAACTCCCACCTTTGTTTCAAATCAGGTTTTGACGTCTAACTGAAAACCCCCGCAGCACAGTGGAGTTCAGAACCCACCCACAAGACACTCAGACTCTTTCCACCTGAAGTCACAGCTACATGTTGGTATTTATCTTCCCAGATATTTTTTTTCCTGAAATATATTTTACACACACACACTACACACACACACACACACTACACAGTTTGCCCTCCAGGTCTGTGGGCTCTGCACCCAGGGATTCAATCCAACTGTGGATGGAGCAAAACCATTCAAAGAGAATCTCAGTTTGTTGCTGAACATAGACAACTTTTATCCTGTCGTTCCCTGAGCAGAACCATACACAACTGTCTGCACAGAACAGACGCTGTGTTGGGTGTTATAAGCATTCCAGAGAAGACGGAAGGCGTGTGGGAAGCCGAGCCTAACATGCAGATGCCATGCCACTGTCTATAAGGCCCGTGAGCATCCACAGGCTCCTGGTGCCGCGGGGCGACTGTGCGTGGGCGCGTTCACAGGTGTTCCCTGAGGTGAAGGATCTTGCAGGACGCCGTGTCCAGTTTTGTCCATGTTACGTGTGATTACCCGGCCCGCAAGGCGTCTGTGTTAGTAGTCATTTGCTCAAACTTGTCACCTCCTCCTCACACGGTCAGGTTGTAGGGAAGAGAAAGCTGGCTCTTCTCCTGTCCTCAGAGTCTCGCCTGGTGCGTTGCTCATGTCAGAGGCTGAATAAATGTGGATTGGCTTCCACGTATGGACCTGAAACCCTGGAACACACCCTCGGATGGACAGGGTTCCATCCTCACCTGCTTTGATTTAACAGGTGATCCCCAGAATCACCTCTGTCCAGAGACTCCTCCAAAAGCTGCCCTTCCTGCTCGTCTCTCAGTGCTCGGGTGATCATCAACCCAGGATGTGCCCGTGCGCACCGAGTTGCTTGTTAAAGTGGGAAGGGAGATAAACAGAGATGGGACCCCGATACCTCATTACCACTTCCTACAAGGGAAGATGTGGCGGGAATGAAATGGCCGAGTAACGCTGGCCATCGGCCTAAGGGGGCAGCGGGCACTGGCTGTCCTCTGGGGGACACACGGGCCTTTGGTCACTGGCCGGGTGTTTGCCGAGGGCCCAGCTGAGGCCTGGGCTGCTCACTCTTGCCCCAAGTCGTTCACTGTCCCCACTGTGCCCTGCCTTTCCAGCAAGCGAGTCACCTTGGCAGGTGCTGGCCAGAGGGGTGAGCAGGACACTGTGATCCAAGACAGCAGTAGGGGCAGCCTCACAGGAAGGAGGTGAGGTGAGCTCTGAGCCACAGCCCAAGCAGGTGGCCAGCCCCGGCCTTGGAGCCGAGAGCTGGGGGCAGAGAGGGATGCACTCTGCGGCGGTCGGCCCAGGCATGACTGGTGGGCAGGGGAATGCCGAGAGGCTCAGCTCAAACTTCTCACCTCCAAGGACGCGCGCACAGGCAGCCAAGGTGCGAGCACTCATTCATGAGAGACACTGTGGCTCCACAGAGGACACCTCCCGGTCCTGTTCCGGGGCTCGAGGCTCAGAGGCCACGGCTCCCAGGTGGCTGCCGCTCCTGGGCGGGCAGGTGGCCTTCCCTGTCTTTACCTGTCCTAATCTCCTCCTGTAAGGACACAGTCACAGGGGACTAGGGCCACCCCTAGGGCTCGATGGCACTGTGATCTCTGTAGAGATCCTGTCTCCAAACAGCCACACCCTGAGTCCTGGATCTGAGAGCCACCACAAGGCAGCACTTGACAAGCATCAGAAATCTGGGTCCCCAAACAAACACTGTCAAATCCGGGCAGCAGCCACCAGTGCTGCAGGAAAGTCAGCCACGGGTGGCCTGGTTGTGCCCTGCTCCCCTGGGCCCCTGGCTGGCATGCACCAGGTGGGTCCCACCAGGGCCAGGGGCTGAGGTGTTTTTACCCCCAGCATTGCCAGGTGCCTCTGCCCACTGCAGACCCCACAGCCTAGGAGGGTGGGGACGTGAGAGCACGCCTTAACCACAGTCCTCTACATGGGAGGAGGAGGTCAGGTAACCAAGGAGCCATATGGTCTAAAATCTGCAACAGTCTAATCTGAGTACCCCAAGGAGCCGAACTGAGGGCGTTGCTACGTAAGGTGGGAAAGACAAGTCGACCTGGTGCTTCCTGACTTCCCCCATGTTGAGACTCACGGGTTAAAAAGCACAACGGCCAGCCCTTCCCTGGGACGCTCTCGTTTGGTGCCTAGAGTAGGACAGGACATTTGCACTTTTAAAACCAGCACCACAGGGATTTTCTAAAATAGAGATTTGGCAAACAAATGGGGTTGACACTGTGGCCTAGGACGTCCATCGTCAATGTGACCTGGGTACTCATGGCCACAGATGGCTGCTGCAGCACCACATCCACCACATAGAGGTCAGTCTCTTCTGGCGCAGTGCTGAAAGACAGGGGAGAGGGACGGGGAAGAAGAGGAGGGAAGGAGGCCCACAGGGGGAGAGACCCACTCAGGGTTCCTCGGGCACCGCCTGTCCTCTGCAGCCCAGGCTCAGGTCTGACCCGGGGACGTGGGGTTCCCATGCTCGACTTAGATCCCTCAGGGGAGGGTAGGCGTCCACAGGACAGAAGGAGGACAGGGACCTAGGTGACAAGCCATGGTGTCCCCCTGGTCCGTGAAGGTACCACAGTGATTCTAGGAGCCACGGTGGAATCAGAGCAGACGGCCAGGCTGACGGGCGATGGCCAACGCCCACTAGGCCTTGTGTGGCCGACACGGCTCCGAGGTCTCTGTGGTGGATCAGCTCACCTGAGCCTCAGGCTCGCTCAGATGCAAGCGCCCTCCATACTCCCGGGTCCAGGGGAGAAAACAAACCAGATCTCCACTGGGCGTCCCCCAGGCAGCCCTCAGGGGCTGGGCTGGGATTGAGGGCCAGCACTCTGGACTCCAGGCCCCTGCACAGCCAGATGCTGCTCCTCCAGAACCCCTGACCAGCTGATATCATGATCTTATCATAAAATGCATTTTAATCACGTTTATTCTTTTTTATTTGTTTTGTTTTTGAGACAGAGTCTCATTCTGTTGGGAAGCCTGTCCTCAAACTCCTGGGCTCATGTGTGCCTGGGGCTACAGGATGTGCCATAACTCACTTTGTCATCTCTGTAGAACACCAGATCAAGGCGTGGAGGACCACACAGAGTGTTCTTGCTCCACGTCAGCATGCCATCAGGTACTGGGTCTGGGCGGGCAGGCGAAGGAGGCTTGGTGTCTCCCGGGTGGACGAGTCAGTGCCCCCGCTTGTCCCCCCAGCACACCACTTCCCCTGAGTCTGTTCTGATCCGCTGACGGTATCCTCTTCCAAAGCAAGGAGACTGCTACTTCCCGTTTCACACAGAGCCTTCGCAAAGCAAGGATCGACGTCGCCCTGTTGATCATTGGATCCAGTGCACAATCCTTCCTTTGCTTCTCAGAAAGCGCCTCTTTCTTCCTCAGCTGGCCCCCCAGTGTCCGTCAGCCTGTGCTTCAACATCAGCCCACACAAACTATGGTCCAGCCACGGTTAAGTACCTTTGAAGCTGTTTATCTTTTCCTTTAAGATTATTTCTTCCTTCTGTCTTTATCTCATTGAGACACGGCCCACAAGTGTACAAGTTGCTCGTTTACAGTGTTCAATGATGGCCCTATACCCCTGTTACCAGTCATGGAGATTTCTGTTTCTTCCAAAACGTTCCTACTCTTAATTCTTTTACTTGGTTTTATTATGCCTTTGAATTAACCTTTGTATAGGGTTGGAGGTAGAAGTCCACTTTAATTTTTTGCAAGTGGAAATTCAGTTGTCCCAGACTTATTTGAAATGAGACCGCTCTTCCCTCCTTCAGATTGTCTGACCCCGTGTTGAAAACACATCTTCCGTGTGCACAGGGCTCTTTCACAGCCTTTCTGCGCCTGTGGATCTGCAGGGCAAGGCATGCTGCGGATCACTGAGGACACGTTGATGTTTGAAATTTGGAAGGTGAGTATGCCACCCTTGTTTTACTTTTTTTTTTTTTTCAAAATTGCTCTGGCTATTGTGGATACCCTACATTTCTGTATGATTTTCAGAATTAACATCAATTTCTTCAAAATTCCATCTGGAGTTCAGTTGGATATTCTGTTGAACCAGTAGATTAATTTTAAGGAGGGTTGTCATCTTAACTCTATTAAGACTCCTGATCCATGAACATAGGCTGTTTTCCACTTAGCTTTTTATTCTGTCAATAATGCTTTGTAGATTTTAGTAAAAAAAACAAAAAACTGCTACTTCTCTGTTAAATTTATTCTTAATACTTCTGAGTTATGCTATTGTAAATGAAATGGTTTTTATGACTGTGTTTTTGCATTATTTATTGTTGGTATGTATAAATTAAATAGATATTTTTGTGTATTGATCTTGCATCCTGAACAATGTTAACTCATTTGTCAGTATTAATAGTACTGAATGTGTTCCCTAGTATTTTCTGTATACTAGATCTTGTCATCTGCAAACAGATGCTTTTACAGTTTCCTCTTCAACTCGGATGTTTTTAATTCCTTTTCTTGCCCGATTACTCTCTTTAGAATCCAGCGCAGTGTTGAATAGAATTGGCAAGGCTGCATGTCCGCGGTGCATTCCTGCCTCTGAGAGAAAGATTAAGTTTGCTCCAGCAGCATGTGGTGGATTTGTAGATCTTCCTTATCAGGTTGAGTAAGTTTCTTCTGAGTTTTGTTGAGGTGCTTTGTTTCTTATCATGAAAGGATGTTGCATTTCATCAAAAGATCAGTGTGTTGTTCTTTACGCACTGATACAATCATGTGGTCTTTACTTTCTGACCCACTCCAGACGTTGCACCCACCTTGGACGCTGGGTGGATCCCCCTGGTGCCCGACTCCTTCCTTGGAATGATTGTTGGCTTCAGTTTCCTGCTGTATGTTGGAGACTCTGATCAGTTTCTATTAGGGACATTGATCTTATTTTCTTTTCCCTTGACGTCTTTGACAATTTGGATATCTGGATGATACTAACTTTAAAAATAGGTTAGAAAGTGTTTCTTTCTCTTCTATTTTTGGAAGAGATTTTTATTAATTTTGCTTTTTAATTTTTTGTAGAATTTACTAATAAAACTATCAGACTCTGAAGTTCCCTTCATGTGAATCTTTCTTAAATTACTAATTCAGTCTCATTGTTACAGTAGAGCTATGTCCAGAATTTCTATTTCTTCTTTTTTTTTTTTTTTTTTAAATATTTATTTATTTATTTTTCGGTGGACATAACATCTTTGTTTGTATGTGGTGCTGAGGATCGAACCCGGGCTGCACGCATGCCAGGCGAGCGCGCTACCACTTGAGCCACATCCCCAGCCCCTCTATTTCTTCTTGAGTCAGTATTGGTATCTTGTAATTTCTCTTTCTAGGAATTTTAAAATTTCAGGTAAATTAATAATTTCTTGGTGTGTTGTAGATTATTATAAAAATTCCACTTTCATTGATAATTTTAGTGATTTTTGTGTTTTCTTTTCTGGGGCAGTCTAATTAGACATTTGTCGATTCTTTTTTTTTTTTTTTCATTTCACAAAATTTTTGCTTGTATAGGATTTTCTCTATTGTTTTTATCTATTTGTTTCCATTCTCCTTTATTATGTCCTTCTTTCTGAAAGCTTTAGTCTTATCTTGTTTTTCTTTCTTTTCTTCTTTTATTTTGGCTCCTGGGATGGAAACTTGGGCACTCAACCCCTGAGCCACATCCCCAGCCCTTTTTTTTTTGTATTTTATTTAGAGACAGGGTCTTGCTGAGTTGCTTAGAGCCTCGCTAAGTTGCTGAGGCTGCTTTGAACTTGCGATCCTCCTGCCTCAGCCTCCTGAACCACTAGGATAGCAGGCGTGTACCTTATCTTGTTTTTCTTTTTCCTGATTTCTTTGGATGCTTCCATCAAAGATTGTTAAAGAATTTTCTTGTTTTCAAGTTACACATTACAGCTATGCATGTCCCTCCGGGCACTGCCTTACGCACATCCCATAAATTATGGGTGTTGTGCTTTCGTATTTATTCCTCTCAACAGACTCGTCATTCCCCTGGTGATTTCCTCTGGCTCTCTGGTTACATGGAACCAGGATGTTTATTTGCTGTATGTGGAAGTTTGCTTTGGCTTAAGGTTGGACAGCACATAATGGTGGAAGGACCCAGTGGAGGAGGGCTGCTCAGATCAAGGTGGCCAGAAAGCAGAGACAAGGAGGGAAGACGCATTCCTTCCGACACATCCCAGGGTCCCACCTCCTCCAGCCATGTCCCACCTGCCTATAGTCACACCCTGTTAATCTGTACCAGTGGATGAAGCCGTCGGTCAGGTCACAGCTCTCATTATCGAATCACCCCCCTCTGGATGGATGTTCTTGGTTGCCTCACACAGGAGTTTTTTGGGGCACCTCATATCTAAGCCGTAATGTGGGATAACTTTCCAACTCAGGGCACTGGGGGGACGGGGACCCTCTGCAGCTGCCCACCTGCTGGGGTCGTCCTGCTGTGAAGTGCGGCCATGGGTGTGAGTGCTGTTCCAGCCGGGGCCCTTGCCCTCTGCTGTCCTCACCAAGGTCTCATGGAGCGTGCTGAATCAGTGCTTCGCGGCTCGCTGGCCTGGATGGTGTTAGGTCTCTTGTGGAGTGAGGTTTGCTCAAGGCACACCACTGGTATCAAGTCTTACTACAGCTCACTTCTTTTCCCTTTAATGCTATTATGGTTTGGATCTTTAATGTCCACACTGCAAACTCAGGTGTTAGGCAACACAGGAGTGTTCAGAAGGGCGATGACCAGACTATGAGCCTCCACCTCATCAGTGGACTGACCTGTTTGATGGGTTAGTAATTGAATGGACTAGTGGCTGCTAACTGTGGCGGGTGGGCGTGGCTGGAGGCGGAGGGTCCCCGGGACATGCCTTGGGGACTGTACCTTATCCCGGGCCTTTCTCTCTCTCTGCTTTCTGGTGGCCATGAGCTGTGCTGCTTTCCTCCAACACGCCCTTCCACCATGAGAGTCTGCCTCGGCTCAGGCCTAGAGCAATGCGATGGACCACCCAAGACTGAGACCTATGAAACTGTGAGCCCATATACACTAGTCCTCCTCTAAGTCGCTCTTGTCAGGTATCTTGGACACAACACTAAACAGTGATTAATACAAATGTTTTCCTGAATCCTGAGTTTGTTAAAGGCAAATACCCCTAAAAACAGTTACCCCTTAGTAAAATTCTACCCGATTAAATCACTTATTGCTCAATTACCATCTATCTGTCTATTTATGTAATATGGGCCGAGGACTTTACTGATAAAGGGCTCCTAAGTGCTGTAGGTGACCTTGGCTATGATTTCCAGTATGCACAGGGAGTCGTCAGGACTGAGCGTCCCTGGACATAGACCAATTGGGGTTTGTACCTTTGATCTACTACTGAGTAACTCTGTGATCTTAAGCAATTTTCTTGATCTTTTAGAATCTTTTCCTCATTTACAAAATGAGAACAATAATAATAGTGCCTCCTAAGGCTCTTGTCGGGATTAGGCAGAATAATCTATATGAAGTGGCTAGTATGACCCCAATTACAGAGTGGAGGTTTGCATTCATTACAACTTCATAAGTTCTTAACTATTTTTATTACTAGTAACAAGTAATAAGAGAAAAATCTAAGTTGCGTGTGTGCTTAAAAGTAAAAAAAAAGATTCTTCTACCTGAGAAGGGATCGTAATATCACTTCTTCATTTTTTGAAGGAAGATACATACTCAATTAATGTTGAACTGAATTTAAATTGTTTGGCATTTTCTGTTTGATGTTTAATTACGTAATGCGTTCCGCCATTTTCAGTTGTCTCTTTAATCAACAGGGAAATGGATCATCTAAGAGGTGAACTAATTTGTCTTGCTTTTAGTGTAAAGGATGAACTTGTGGAGAAACACACTGAAATAGGAATGGGCTTCCGAGTTTGTGGTCCTGTGTCAACTGTCCACGTGACCCTGGAGTATCATTTTCTCTTCTCTCTCTTTTTAACCTTCTCATTTGTGAGACGGAAGTTGATCCAACATTCAGAGGTACTATTTCCACCCGATGGTTGGGTTTGCTTACATATGAACCTGGACTCTGCCTTCAGATGCCCTCGTTGTACTTTGCAGAATGAAAGATAATTTGATTCCTTGTATTTCTGTCAATCAGAATTGGAAATATACTGAAAGTTTGATTTTATACAAAGGGAAGATATTGATGTGGACTCAGTCTTTGTCCCGTTTCCATCGGATGGGTTCCGTGGTTCTTCTCCAGTGCTCCTGTGTGTCCGGGTTCTCTCCAAGAGGGCGCTTCCTCCTGTTGCTTCAAGTGACAGATCCACAACACTGACATCAAGAGGGACACCACATGGCTGCAGTGTGACAGGACAGCGCGTGGTCCCAGCTTCCTAGTAGTGACCCCTTCCCAGATTTTTGGACTAAACTTCACGGTGGGGCGACCCACAGGGCGGACACTAGAGCCAGCCAGAGGCCAGCAGGCCACTGCTTGCAGCAGCTGAGCTGGGAGAGCCCAGAGAAGCCAGAATCTGCAGAAAGAGGACACAGGGTGGCAGCTGTTACCGTCTTAAGTCCACTCGTTGAAGAACCCAGGCAAAGTGAGGTCAGAACCCCGAGTCAGACAACTGATCCTCGGCCCTTTGGGAGGAGGTGTGCAGAACTGAGGGAAGGTGAGACTCAGCGCTCTGGGGGAAATCCAGACGGGGAAAGGCATCTCAGGGAAGAGTGTCCCTTACAATCACCATATCACAACAAGGACAAAGTCACACACAGAGGAAGGCTGATTCGTGTGTCTGGAAGGGATTCCCATGTCAAATTATTTTTATCGAGGTTATGTGTATGTATTTATGTGTGTGTCATATATCACATACATATAAACGAGAGTCACACTTCCTGTGAGCAGATCTGATAAATACAACCACAGCCAAGATATAAAGTAGCCGTGGTCCCCAAATTCCTCTGCCCCCGGGAGTCTTCCCTCTTCTGTCTCTCCAGCCCTGGAAACCCCCTGTGGACTTGCTTGTTCCCCATGGTCCTTCCCTACCTGTTCAAGAGGGTCACGCAGAGGGACTTACACAGCAGGTAGCCTTTTGTCTGGCTTTGCTCAGGTTGCAGGTCAGACCCACCCACAGTGGGCACCCATCAGTATTTCTCTTCTTGTAACTGTTGGGCATCTTCCTTTTATATGTATATATCTGAGCTGTGATGGATGTGACTGTTCAATCATATATGCGCACAAGTATGTGCATGCACCTGCAATGATGAATACTGTATGTGTTCACACGTGACATTCACATACAAATCACACACAATTGCAAGTATATAAGTGAATTCATAAACAAGAGATTACATCTTACATATAAAACGTGTGCACGCCTCAGGTGAGGGTACTGGGCTGCTCCAGCCTCTGAGTGGGTTGTTACGGGTGTCTGCCTGGGCTGCTTGCAGGGGGGGGGTTACTTTATTTCACTGGAGCACATTCTGGAGAAGGAGTGCTGGGTAAATATATGTTGGACAATTGCATGTCCTTTGTGTTCCCATTATCAATGTATGAGACCTTCAGTCACCTCGAATTCTCACTGGCACTTGGTATTTTGGTTTCTCACTTTGCACTGTTGAGCATTTTTAAGATGCTGCACCCAGTAACTAATGGGTTGATCATCTTTCACGAAGCGACCACCACAGAAATATCTTTTTAAATCCTTCCAAATCTGTTGTCTACGACAACAATTGGGTTGATATTTACATAGGAAGATCTCAGAATCCTGTGTATATTCTGGGCAAACATCCTTCATTGGCTTGTTTTGTAAATGTTTCCCATGATCTTGGGTTTGCCCATCTAGTCTTACACCAGGCTCCTTCAGAGTAGCAGTCTTAATAAAGTCCAGTTTATCAAATTCTTCTCTTGTGGCTCAGGCTCTCGAATGATGTCTAAGGTATCATTGACTAACCCAAGTTCATAAAAAGTGTCTCCTATGAATCCATCTATAAATTTTATAGCTTTATCTGTTACTTTGAAGTTCATCATCCATTTTATGTTGATCTCTGCATCAATCGTGAGGAATGCGTCAAAGTTCTTTCTCTTCCCTCGTCCTTTCCCCCACTCCCTCCTTCCTTTCTTCCTTTTTTCGTTATTTTTTCCTTATTCTCATTCAACTGTTAGAGCATAATTTGTTTTTAAAAATCCCCTTCTGCTGGGTGAGGTGTGGCACACCTTAATGCCAGTGGCTCAGAGGCTGGGGCGAGAGGGCGGCAAGTTCAAAGCAGCCTCGGCAACTTAGTGAGACCCTGTCTCAAAACAGAAAATGAAAAGTGCTGGGATGTGGCTAGCGGTTAAGTGCCCTGGGTTCAATCCCTGGTATCCAAATAAAAAACACCAAAACACAACAAAACAAAGCAGAATCTGTCCTCTCTCCATGGAATTCCCTTCAGACCTTTGCTGGAAGACAACTCCCTGTGTGTGGCTCTATTTCTCAACTCTTCTCGCTGGCCTATTGATCTCTGTCCAGCTGTGAGGCCATCCTCTGTGGTCTATTACTATGTTTCATACTGAGCCTTGGGATCAGTGCTGGAGATTTTTGACCTTTTCTCTTTCAAAAATATTTTTGACTATCCTGGTTTCTGTCTTTCCCTAAAACTTTCAGAAACAGTTGTCCATTTTTATCAAAAGTCTTGCTGAGATTTTGACTGGAGTAGCATTAGATCCTTACATCGATGGGAAGCAGCGATATCTTAATAGTCTTTGTTCCTATATTCCGCGAACACAGCGCCCCGACCTAGCTGGAGGCTTGCATTGTACTCACCTGGCACACACTTGGGCAGAGCCGCACCCACACATTCCATGTCAGGAGGTGGTATGGCAGAGGAACTGCTTCTAGATTTTGACTCCCAAGTGTACGTTACTAACACACAGAAATTCAGGTGCCTTTTGTCTACAGATTGTACCTAGGATCTTGCTAAATCATTATTTCTAGGAGGATTCTGTTGCTGGATATGCCTCTGCAAGGGTTTTTCTTCCTTTTTGTTTGCTTAACTCTGCCTCAACCCCTGGCCAGGAAGCAGCTGTCACGCAGGTGGGGAAGGCTGAGCACGGCCCCTTGCTGCCGGCCCTTCTGAGCAGGGGTTTCCCCATCAGGTCTGGTGCTCCTTGTCTCTTTTTCTGGCTTGGTGGCAGAGTAATGCTTGCCCCTACGACGAGTTGAGGGCCCGTTCTCCAATAACTGGCATTATTCCTTAAAATGTTGCGGGAGTCCCGTCCCGTATCCCTCTGCTGGTGTGGACTTGAAGACCGGCAGACCTGATGTTTCCAGGGCTCAGAATGACTACACATTCAGTGTATTTACTACACGTGTAGGTATTCAGACCTTTCCTCCTGAGTGCCGATTCTGTGTGTCTCTGCAGGAACTGGCTCAAGTACCAAAGGTTTTAAATTTATGTGCATAAAGTAGCGTTGATGTACGTTTCGTTTCAAGTGCGGAACCCCGTTGACATCTGTGAGGTTAGCACTGATGCTCTCTTCTGTCCTGACATTTGTAATGTCTATCTTTTGTCTTTTCTTTCCTGTCTGGTGACACGTTTACGACTTCTATGGTTCATTTAAAAAACCAGTCCTTGGTTTCATTAAGATTTCTCTGTTTCATACTTTTCTGATTACCTGTCATATCTTTCTTCTGCTTGACGTAGGTTTAATTTTCTTCTCTTGCCCTTATTTTTTAAGGTGAAAGCTTAGATCATGGACTCTCTCTGACATGCACACGTGGTGCCGTGGCCCTCCTTTAAGGACACAGACTCTCTCTGACACGCACACGTGGTGCCGTGGCCCTCCTTTAAGGACACAGACTCTCTCTGACATGCACACGTGGTGCCGTGGCTCTCCTTTAAGGACACAGACTCTCTCTGACACGCACACGTGGTGCCGTGGCCCTCCTTTAAGGACACGGACTCTCTCTGACATGCACACGTGGTGCAGGGGCCCTCCTTTAAGGACACAGACTCTCTGACACGCACACGTGGTGCCGTGGCCCTCCTTTAAGGACACAGACTCTCTGACACGCACACGTGGTGCCGTGACCCTCCTTTAAGGACACAGACTCTCTCTGACATGCACACGTGGTGCCGTGGCCCTCCTTTAAGGACACAGACTCTCTCTGACATGCACACGTGGTGCCGTGGCCCTCCTTTAAGGACACAGACTCTCTCTGACATGCACACGTGGTGCCGTGGCCCTCCTTTAAGGACACGGACTCTCTGACACGCACACGTGGTGCCGTGGCCCTCCTTTAAGGACACAGACTCTCTCTGACATGCACACATGGTGCCGTGGCCCTCCTTTAAGGACACGGACTCTCTCTGACACGCACACGTGGTGCCATGGCCCTCCTTTAAGGACACAGACTCTCTCTGACACGCACACGTGGTGCCGTGGCCCTTCTTTAAGGACACGGACTCTCTCTGACACGCACACGTGGTGCCGTGGCCCTCCTTTAAGGACACAGACTCTCTCTGACACGCACACATGGTGCCGTGGCCCTCCTTTAAGGACACAGACTCTCTCTGACACGCACATGTGGTGCCGTGGCCCTCCTTTAAGGACACAGACTCTCTCTGACACGCACACATGGTGCCGTGGCCCTCCTTTAAGGACACGGACTCTCTCTGACACGCACACGTGGTGCCATGGCCCTCCTTTAAGGACACAGACTCTCTCTGACATGCACACGTGGTGCCGTGGCCCTCCTTTAAGGACACAGACTCTCTCTGACATGCACATGTGGTGCCGTGGCCCTCCTTTAAGGACACAGACTCTCTCTGACACGCGCACGTGGTGCCGTGGCCCTCCTTTAAGGACACGGACTCTCTCTGACATGCACACGTGGTGCCGTGGCCCTCCTTTAAGGACACGGACTCTCTCTGACACGCGCACGTGGTGCCGTGGCCCTCCTTTTATGCCCCCCCTCGGGTGTATCCCACACCTTCTGACTTGTTGTTTTCTGTTCAATCAACTCAACTCAATATATAGTTCATCTACCGTGACCCCTGAAAAGCTCCATCAGGCAATGCAGAGATGACAGACATGAGATGGCTAGATTTTGAGAGCCACGTTCTCAAGGGTGGATCCATCCATCACATGGATTAATGATCTGAATGAACGACTGGGTGGACACAGTGGGCAGGTGGACATGGCCAAGGAAGTCAGCCACGGGCGGTGCCGTGGGAACTCCGTCTTCTCCCTGCCCGCCTCGGCTTCCGGCCGCCCTGAGCTGAGCAGCTCTCCTTCTCCACGGCCTTCCCCAGGAGGCTCCGCCTGGCCTCAGTTCCCGGCAGTGCAGTGGGGGAACCACGGATCGAGCCTCTGAATCTATGAGCCCAAATGAGCTGGTTCTTGTCAGGTGTGTGGATACGATTCTCTAAGTCACCCTGTGAATTCCTCTTGACCCATGAAAATGACGGCATCCCTCTACATTCCTGAGTGGTATTTCCACAGGGGACAGAATTCTTGGTCGCCAATCTTTTCTTTGGGCACTTTAAAGATGTCCTCACACTGTTCTCGAGAGGAGACAATTTTTAATGTGAAGTTTTCAGTGGTTCTTTTCTTTGTTCCTCCGTGTGGTGAGAGTGTCTGCCTGCCCTAGATTTCTCTCTGATCTTCAATGTTTAGCGTGTTGACTGTGATTTGTCTGTGGGTGTGTGTGCTGGTGGGGTCCTCTGAGATTTTTGTATCTGTGTTTGAATGTCTTTCATCAATTTTGGAAAGTTCTTGGCTTTTCTCATTTCAAATATTTCTTTCTCCTCATTCTTCCCTCTTCTGGGATTTGTACTTTACACTGACCTTATCTCTCAGATCTTGGATACATTGAGATTTTATCTCTTTTTCAACTTTCTATCTTAGAATCTTACCTATTGAAATGATAACTGCATGACTTTTATCTTGTATTTCATGTAATGAGTTTCCCAGGCTCCCTCCTTGCCGTCAGGTGGTGGGGAGCTCCCCCGAGGTCACGCGGCCCCACTGCTGTCTTCTTACTGCAGCCCCCCTAGTCTGGAGCGCTCAGTGGGAGAGCTCAGCCACATTCTGGTGGGTGTGGCACCTGAGCTGTCTTCTTCTCTGGGTCCTGCCGTGGCAAGCATGTGTGCGGGCCCCTCTTTCTCTGGAGGCCTCTCTCTTTCCTTCCTCCTCAAGCAGATTTGGTTCTGCACTCAGTGTTCTGATGGGTCAGGGTTAATGGGTTGATGTGGACTGGCCTTTCCGTATTATGAGGGGGCGACCCTCATGACTACTCACACACTCCAGGTGGAAGCTTGAGCTTCCTCCTGTGGCTTCATTTCATACCTGGAATAAATCGTTGAGAATTGGTATCAGAGAACTCCAGGGCCCTGTGAGCACAGAGGTGAGAGGATCATGGTATAAGGAGAGCTAGGGGCACTCTATTCTTGTATTTACCTGTTACAGAAACGAAAACAGATGCTGCAGTGCTGCGTGACTCACATTCTTCACAGTGAAGAGTCACTGTGCTCCGTCTGCAGACCTGGAGGGTCACCTTGTCTTCAGACGATTTTTCTAAGCTCAGCTGTAAGCAAGCACTCGGCCTTGCTTGGTCCCCGGTGAGGACTGGGGGAGAGGTGAGTGGGTGGCTGGCACTGAGTGAGAACTCACTTCTTTTACCTCACAAATCTACAGGAAATTTTCTTAATAGCTTCCACACATCTGGAATATTTGCAATTGAAATTAGTTTTTAGTGCTTGCTGAGAAGGTACTTTATCATTTTGAAAAAAGAGTCATGCTGTTTACATCAAGAGGTATCTACATAAATCCACTTTCCCTTAGATTTCCCTTTACTCTTTCTTTTGACCAGCCCCTAATTTGCCACGTTATCCAGTGGCTGTGTGTGTGATGCTTACTAAAATTTAGGGGACTGTTCACATAGCTGTTTCTCTAAACTACAGGGTACACAAGAGTAGAAGCTGTAATGGATTTACCATGTGGCTTTGGCTTCTCCAGTACGTCTGCCACAAAGCAGACACTCAGTAAATGCACTGGGATGGGATGCACTTCATATGTCCACTTCACATGTCCACTTTACATGTCCACTTCACATGTCCACTTCACATGTCCACTTCATATGTCGTGAGGATGAAGCACAGATGCACTTCCTCTGAGATGCAGGATCTAGCATCCTCTCCAGGGGAATCTCACTTGCTGAGCTTCACAGGGGAAATAATGGACAGTGGCCTCTAGCTGGAGGCTGCCCTGAGTTCACCACAGGAGGCTCCAAGGTGGGGAGTTGGAGGGAGGAGCTCCCATGGTGACGCTGGGCCCTGCTCCCTTCCTTGAGCGGGGACCAGAGGTGTTTTCAGTGCTGCGTAGCATGCCAGGGAATGCGCTTACGCGCTCTGTCCTGCTGTCTATTTTGGTTGCTCTGTGGAGGCTCCCAAAGCCTGTCCTCCCTGGAACAGCCTGGCATCCCTCCATGCTCGGCATGCCTGCCAGGTGGCCAGGGCCCTGGTATGAGGACAAGCCTGCTCCACACTCTGCTCTCCGCTGTGCAGGGGGTTCTGCAGGCCACTAGGGGTGGGTTCAGTGCTTTCCCATCCAAAATGCTTCCCTGGGTCTCCAGTGTGGAGCTCCAGCCCTGGACTGTTCCATCCACCTGGAGGCTGACCCTCTGAGGTTCTCGATGGGATTCCACATCTCACCTGAGTTTCTATAACATCATGATTTGGGTGTTTTTAATTATTGAACAATTGGCCTGGAAATTCCATTTTTATGTGTCTGAACTCACCAGTGACATTTCTACACAGTCTACGTGTTCAGGTGGCAGGTGAGAGGGAATCAGATTACTGGAGCAATTGATCAAGTGGATTTGTAGCGAGGACCCACCAAGGTCTCAGTGAGAATGTGAGGCATTGCCTGGGGCCAACAGTGGTACATAGACTGATAGCTTGGTCATTGGCGAATAGCTTCAAGTAATTCTTATGCCTTTATTCCAAAAAATGTTAATAAAGATCATTTCAACCACCAGGCATTTCCCTTGTGGATCAAGATGTTATTATCATAAGTGACATCATGAGCATCTGCAGACAGTATTTTGCCTTTAATGGTCACCTTGTGCTTCTCTACTGAATTGATCTTAGTGGAAACACCTTCTTTCCTTGACTCATCTCCCTGTGTATAGAAATCAGCCAACTAATTAAGGACTGTGATTGTCCAAAGTCTGTGTCCTCTGAATCTGTCCCTGCCACAACTCAGTTCAGCAAATAAATACCCAAGGCGAAGGCTACTCAAGAGATGAGTCACCAGGCCCCACGGGGAAAGGAGGATGGGCAACACCCACCCAAGAGAAGGGAGAGGATGTGGCCTGAGTCGGGAGCAGCCTGTGGGAAGGCGCCCACCCAGCCCCTGGGTTCCGCCTACCTATGGCACAGGTCTGAAGGTCTTGTGCACAGATGTGAAGGTCTCAGGCTCAGAGACAGCTCTCTCTGCCAAGGGGAGTCACAAGACCCCCACGCACCTGTCTTGCTGGGCCGCGTCCTGCTTCACGCGGCAGGGTTCACTGAACTGCGGGATTGCACGTGTGAGCCCACGCACAGCTCTGGATGCTGGATCAGCCCTGCAGCTCGGCCTCAGCCTTGGGCCCTTTGTAAGGACATGCTGCTGTCTCTCCCAGGTCTCAGGATGCCCCTTGAGGAGGGTTCAGTAAGTGGTCTTGGAGATACAGAACCTGCAGACAGGGCTCCGGCCGTTTCACATCTGAGCTCCTTTTTAATTTGGCGCTCAGAATGATTTTGGAAAGTGAGGCCCCGCGGTGTTACCTTAGTTTTAGTAAGCTGACATCTCGAGAGGGGAGCTGCCTGCCAAGGAGACCTTCACTCCCACCCAAGGACCTGGCCTCGCTCTTGCTGCAGGAGTGAAGAGGGCACTTGCCACACCCCATGTGGCCCTGCAGCTCTGACCTGGCTCTCCCTGCCTCTCCCCACTGTGACGCTCCCGCCTCTCTCTTGTGCCTCTCTGGCCGGGACTACAGGTGGCACTGATGCCTGCAGGACTCAGGACTCTGTCAGGGGTCCTTGCCTCCTTTCTTTGAGACAGTTTGCCAAAGTTCAGAACAGATCCTGGTACCAGATGATGTACTTTTTAGGCTCTTTCGATGCAGTAGCCTGTCAAGACTTGGCTTCGATACATTTTGTAGAATTAAATTAAATTGAATTAAACTGGGTAAAGGTCAGACTTGACACTTAGACAGGAATTCAGATTCAGAAGTGCCAGCCAGCCTGAACGCTGTATCTGAGACCAGCTGGCCCAGCCTTTGCTGGTTTGAAGAGTGTTCTAATGTAATCTTGCATATGTTTTCAAAAATCAGCGGCACAGCCAAGGTTCTGCTGGCGTGGTCCTCACCCTGCTCGCCAATGCCAGTCCCTCTGCACCGCCCTGTCTCTGTTCCATGTGTTTCCTGGTCCAAATGAACCAACGCTCGCTTGCATGTAAACTCAGTGGGTTTTGTGTCAGACCAAATCCTGTAACACCAACAGTAAAAGAAGAGAGAGGGGGGATTGGGAGGGTCAGAGAAAGACACCGGGCAGGAGAGGAGCCTTCTGATGTGAGTGGCCCTCTCGTATCCAATTCCGTCTCCCTCCTCCAGCCCAATTCAGAGTGAGGCTGTGTTGCAGATGGATCTGGAAAGCTCCCGACGCTTCCTGTGTGGAAGCCTGGTCCCCAGTGCAGCAGGGTCCAGCCATAGGGCTCTGGGGAAGTTGTCGGACCATGAGTGCCCTGACCTGATGGATGGATTAGTCCATTGACAAACCCTAATTAAATGGACCACGAGGAGGAGGTGGAGACATAGGATGTGGGCCTAGCTGGAAGAAGCTGGTCACTAGGGGCTTCCCAGGGGGACGACGAGTCTTGTCCCCAGGCCTTTCCTCAGTCCATCTCTGCTTGGCAGCCACTGAAGGGTGAACCTAAGCATGAATGTTTCAGAGCCCATGGACAATTCTGCTGCCACTCCGCCTTCCACCACCTCTGAGGAAGACTCTTGTGGACCCCACAGTAAGGCACTCTGTCTGAAGGCCAAAGCATTGGGACGGCTTAGGAGTCTCCTCTCCAGTCCAGCCTGCGCCCTGCACACAGAACCCAGAGCACCGCAGGCCCAGCTGGCCCCCTTTCCCCAGCCAGCCTCCGGGGCTGCCGGGCGGGGCCCCTCTGTCCACCTGCAGGTGTGTCTGAGTTGCAGGGCCTGTGGGAACCAGAGACTGGAGCCTTGGTCCCAGCCACTAGGCCTGCCCTCACCTGGCAGCGGTGTGCTCAGGCGGCTTGCATGTGGGCCTCAGTGGAAATGACCCACCTCTGTCCAGTTCACCTTGGCCCTCGGGGCTGGCAGTGGTTCGCCGAAGCCACCTTCCCTTTGGGGCCCGCTGCCTGGACCTTCTGGTCCTAAGCTCACCTCGTCACAGACAGCCACACCGATGACGGTGCAGCAGCCCTGGGCCTCAGCCACCTGCAGGATGGCGGGTTCAGTGTCACCTCCTGGCGCTGGCTCTTCTCTGCGTCTCCCCACTCTGCCCTGCCCTGTGGGAGCCGCGTGGCCAGCACGTATGTCTGCCTGCCCCACGAGGATCCATGGACGTGCCAGGGGCAGGGTGTGACAGGAGGGGCCTGTGGGAGTGAGAGCTGAGGGCAGGGCTTTGACCAAGGACCCCCTCGGCCTCTCCTGCACAAGTCTGGTTGTTGCCTGCTGCCTCTTTAAAGTCATCCTGGAGAGTCAAGAGGGAGCCCCAAAGCTCTCCAGCACCGCTGGTCAGAGTGGCCCAGAGCAAGACGCGTAGCAGTGAAGATGGGTCCCGGGGCCCTGTGACAGCCCTGTGCAGGCCTGGTGTCCAGATGGAGGCCGGCCTTCCTCCACACCATGCAATGTCCCTGAGTGGAAGGACTTCAGCACAGCGAATGCAGCTTGGGTGGGGGCCCTAAAGTGAGGGCCAGTGCTCCACGGGTAGGATTTCTGACTTGGCCATGGAGTGGCAGACAGCAGGGGCAGTTTGGACAGCCGAGGACAGAAGGGCATGAGTTCTGGAACAAGCAAGAGACTTTCTAAGAGAGGAGAGACAGGCATGGGTTCCCCAGGGCAGCAGGGTCACCGTGGCTGAGAACAGACCGCCGGGAGGGAGGGGAGGCAGCAAGGATGGGCCAGAGGAGCCAGCCTGAAGGGAAAACCGACGTCCATCTGCTCAGTCTTCTTCGTTGATCAGACAGCTCATGTGAAAGCAAGCTAAAGGTCAAGAACAAGGGTATGAGTCTCACTTAACTACCACACTCTGGGACTCCCTCTCATGCCTCATTCGGATCCCCCCAAGCTGGACACGGCAGCCTGTCTTGGACTCGGACCTGAGGCACCTCAGGACAAGGAATCTGCGAGGCTTCAAGCTGGTGGTCAGCACCAAGAGAAGCCTGGTGGCCTTGTGTGCGGGGGGATCTCTTACCTCCTAATGCTCAGGATGTTCTGCTCCGCCAACCCTCCTGCGTGAGCTCCTCCTTGCTTCTTGCTCTGAACGAAGCCGGGGCACGCGGTCCTTTCCAAGCCCTCGTTGCACACTTACCGCTCTCTCTGGGAAAGTCCCAGTGTAGACCCCTGGATCACAGGGAGGCAGGCTCCCTTCTATATGGAACACCAGAAATGCTTTCAAAGCAGCTGCACCGTTTACAGCCCTGCAAAGATGGGTGACGCTGCAGATGCGCAGGAGGGTCTGCCTGCCTGGAGGCAGCCTGGTCCTTGTGCAGGCCCTGCAGCATGCTGTCACCACAGAGCTGCAAGCGAGAGAGAGCTGTGATCGTGAAGTCTCCTCCAAACTCAAGTTGCTGCAACATACCCAGCTACCCTTCCTCCAACCCGAGTTCCTCAAGAAAGCTCTAAGCTTTGGGAATTTGTGCGAAAGTCTACGACTTATCTCAGATTAACTTTTGAATATGTTGTGAGGTTGATTTTTAAAAAATATGGACATCCAGTTATTCCAATAATGGACATTCCATTATTCTAGTGAATTATCAAAAAATCGAATGTGTAACATTTCTGGGCTAATTCCTGGGCTATCTATTTTACTACATTAATTTATTTTCCAGCCTTTATGCTAGTATCATATTATCACTTTCATTTTGACTTTGCAGAAAAACTGAGATCGCCTAGTGCTTATGCCACAATTTTGTTCTTTTTAAAACATGTTCACATAAACAGTATGCTAACTTTTGTATTTTTTTTTTTTTTTGGTATCCATATTATCACTTAGTTGAAGATTTTTGCAATGTCTCATTTTATTCTTTGGTACATGAGTTATTTAGAAGTTTTTTCTTAATTTCCAAATACGTGAGGGACTTTACAGTTATTTTGACTTATTGGCATCTAGCTGGACTCCACAGGGTTCAGGAATTGTTCTCTGTGATCTCAGACCCTCAGCTGAAGAGAACCACCTTTCAGTATAGTGTGCAGTCTACTCTGAGGAGTGTCCGTGTGCGCTTGAAGCACTGTCCTCTCTGCAGTGGGGTGGCAGGTGCTGTCACACACACACATTGTGGCTACAGTTTGAGCCACGTTCTGTGTCAGCCTGAAGAAGGACTTGGGTGTTCCTGTAGGTTTGAGTTTCTTTCATCAAAATTGTCTTTATTCTTCTTCATTCTTAAAAAATATTCCTATTACGTAGAATTCTTAATTGATGGGTTTGCTTTTTGCATTAAAGATGTTATCAGTTATCTCTTCCTTCCATTATTTCTGATCAGAAGTTAGCAGTTAATTGATTTATTGCTCCCCTTAATGCAAGTTTTGTCTTTATCTTGATACTTTCAAGATTTATTCCTTATCTTCTTTCTTGATGATGGATGCGATGCCCCAAGGTGTGGTCTTTCTCTTTCATTTGTATGTTGTTGGGGGTCATTGTGTATCTTGAACCAATAAATGTGAACCTTGAATGAAATTCTGGAAATACTCAGGCATTATTTCATGAAATATTTTTCCTGTCATATCCTCTCTCCTCTCCTTCTGGGACTCTAGTAACATGTGTTAGAAGAGTATTTGACGGTGGGTCCTTGACTCTCTCCTCTCTGCACCTGCACACATATTCATTTGCAGTGTTCCTCACATTGTGAATTTCTATACATCTAGTCTAAAATTATTAACTTAACCTTTCCCAATCACCTTTATGTAGTGTCTTAAAAAGAAAAAAAAAACAGTATTGTATTCTGAGTTCCAGATTTTCAATTTAGTTCTATTTTAGTGTATTTATTTCTCCACTGATATTTAAAATTTTTGAATGTATTACAATACTATTTTTTTACTTTATCAAAATATATTTATTAACTTCTTAAGAATCCATTTCTGTTAATTTCAATATTTCTATCATTTTATAGTCAGCCTGCTATTTGTTTTTTCTCTTGAGACTTGCTCCTAATTGTGTGTGTGTGTGTGTGTGTGTGTGTTAATTTTGAATTATGTCCTGGAGTTTGTGAATATTCAGTTGTCAAAACTATGGATTCTGTTATTTTTCTCCAATGAATGTTTACGTTCTTCTTCAACAAGTTCTTAACTTGGTAATACATAAACTAAACTTCGAATTGTTTCTTAGATGTTATTTCAAAGTCACTTCCAATGTTCTTTCTACAGCTGAGAATTTTAGGATCTGTTCCACATATGTATTGTTTAAAGACTGTCAAGCAGAATTGATTATCCTGTCTCTGCTCTTTATTTTTGAAGACTCCACCACCATACCCCTCTTCAGTAGCCACAGCTCAGTCCTCTGGTGCCCAGGCAAGCAATCCTTCAGATACTTTCCATTGCTCTCTCCAATACCTGTACCATTTTGATTGTGCCGGTCTCAATGTTCACAGCAGTGACAAGGGGTAACTTTAACCAATCACCCCCCTCCACATATGCTTCCAGAAGATTCCTGTTTCTGTTCAGTGTTTTCAGACAGCTTTTTTATTATATTCAAAGCCCATGGTATTATCTGGGAATAAATTTGTTCATTATCGTCTTGGTCAGCTTTTTTGCTGCTGTGACCAAAAGACCTGAAAAGATCAGTTTTAGAAGAGGAACAGTTTATTTGGCTCTCACACATTCAGAGGTCTCAGTCTGTAGACAGCTGACTCCATTGCTCTGGGCCCAAGGTGTGGCAGAATGTCATAGCAGAAAGGAGTAAAGGAATAAAGCAGCTCAGGACATGACAACAGGAAGCAGAGAGAACTCAACTCAACAGGGAGAAAATGTACACTCAGAGGCACACCCCCAGTGACCCATGTCCTCTAGCCACATCCTACCTGCCTACGATTACCACCCAGCTAATTCAGTCCAGTGGATTGATGCACTGATTAGGTTACGGCTCTCATAACCCAGTCATGTCACCTCTAAACTATTTTCATTGTCTTACACCTGAGTTTTGGGGGAACATCACATATCCAAACTATAATAATTATTCTCTTACTCAGTCAACATAAACAGTACACACTTTCCCTTCACATTATGAAGTATTTTCTTCTAGTGAAGCGTATTGGCATTATAATATATACAGATACACACACATATATTTTACTTTGCATATGCAATTGTTCATACTGTACAGTTTCTTGTAAAATGTAGAATCCTTATAGCTATAGAGATCTATTTATCATTTCCAAATCCCTCATTTCCTATTATTCATGGATATTAAATCTACATACCATATAATTCCCAGAAATCAATGTTTAATAAAATATTGTAAAAATCTAATAATTGAACACAAAAAGCCTTTTATATTTATACAGCTATTTTATTTTTATTATTATTATTTCTTGTTAGTCTAAAAATGAATGTCCATTTTCTTTCCTTATAAATCATATCACACAAAAAATTTTCCCTTACTATCTAAAATGTCCTTATTGCCTATTTGTTCTTAAATAGTTTTCCTGCTGGATATAGAAATCTAAGTGGACAGGTTACTTGGTTGGTTTGTTTTTAGTTTCAATGACACCACTTTTAAAATGTTGTACCCCTCTCTTCCACAGTCTTCTGGCCTTCATAATTTCTGACGTGAAGTCAGCAAACATGCACATCATGCTTACTCACATCAAATATGCTATTTTCCTTTGGCTTCTTTCAAACTTTTCTCTCTATATATGCCTTTGTTCATATATATATATATATATATATATATATATATATATATATATATATATGATATTATTAAGCCAGAGGGTTTTTTTTTTAAATGTACTTTCCTTAGGATTTGCAATTATCTTAAATCTGTGACTCTTTCATCAAAATGGTAAGTTTTCTACAAGTATTTTCCCACAGTATTTTTCTGCTTTGTCCTTTGTCTCTTTTTCTTCTGGGACTACAGTTAAATGTTAAATATGACATTTTATAGGCCCCCGAGGTTCTGTTCTTCTCCCCTCGACCCATAGTCTCTTTCTCCTTCAGATGGATTAATATCTGTTCTCTCATTATTTTAACTGACTTGTACTTATTTCATCATCATTCTGTTTATAAATCCTTACAGAGAATTTTTATTTTAGAAATTCTATTTTTTTTAATTTGTAGATTTCCATTCAGGTCTTAAAATAGTTTGTATTTCTTTTCTCATACTTTCTGTCTTACAATTAACTTTCTACATACTTTTCTTTGCATTACTGGACATAGTTGCAATATATACTTTAAAAGTATTGTTTCCTGTTTTAAATTATGCATGATCTCATAGTTGGTCTCAGTTACTTGTGTTTTCACTTGAGGCTGGGTCATTCCTTCCTAGCTCTGTACCCCAAGTAACTTTGAATTGCATCTCAACCATGTGAACATTTTGTTGCATAGACTCTGGTTTATATCTCTTCAAAAATGTTGAGTTTTTTGTTTTAGCATGTTGATAAATTGGTCGCACTCAAGTTCAAATTTTGTATTTTGAATATCCATTCCAGTCTGAGTTCAGATCCTTTGCCTTTGGTTGGGTTGCTTTGAATCTCTTTCTTACATGCAGAAGAGTTGTGCATAGAATCTGGAGAATTTACTCTCTGCATCTTTTTTCTGAACTTACTGCTCATTTTTTAGTGCTTAGCCTGTGCCCTTGTCCTCGTTCTCCAGATCACAAGAACTCCTGGTTGTCAGCCGCTGTGTCCTAGTTGCCCCCATAGCACCACCCCTGGCCGTCCACCAGGATGAAGCCGGGAGAACAGAGCCATCAGCCCACAGGAGCGCCTCTTCCCAACAGTCTGTTTGTGTTCTCTCCCTGGAATCATCAAATCGATGTTTTATACATGATTTTCAAGAGTTCACGGGAGGTTTTCTATGTGAAATCAGGGCCTGCAAGAGTCTACACAGCTGTGCTGAGAAGGTACCCAGTCCTGTTTCCACCGATGAGGAAATGTCTGCCTGTTCAGGTGAAGCAACTTGCTCAAGCTGCTGATGAATCAGTGATAGAGAACCTGGACCCACAGTTTCTGACCCCAGAGCCCATGAGCCCTTTGAATTGTGCTGAACTGTGCACTCTCTCCTCCACCCTGCTGCAGGAATGAGTGCTCAATTCCATGATGGGGCTTTTCATGGTGGGTCAGAGGTAGGGGTCAGCCTTTATAAGGAGCCAAACGAAACCAGTGTCCTGGGGGTGGTGAGGGGAGGAGAAAGTCAAGGTGCTCCTTGGCTCCTGCTTCCCCTCTCCTTCCTCCCATACTCAGAGCTACACACGATGCTATGCTGCACCAGCCTTCCTTGGACCTGGGTCTGTGGGTTGGCGGCCAGGGCCGTCCCTGGGTACTGAGCTGCAAGATGCAAATCCATCTATCAGGAGTTGCATTGCCCATGGGCGTTTCCCTGGGAAGAGCAGGAGGACTGGAGCAGACTCAGAGAGGAGTGTTCTGGTGGAGCTGGAGTCCCCAGCCACACTATCGTCTCTGATAACCGGTGATACTTCTGAAACTGTGTTTCCTTTAGCCCCACTTTTGTCCTTAAAATGCATTCCTCTTTTGGCTTGCATTGGGTTGCTCTGGATTTGATCATAGCCAGAACTTTGGACTGAGACACAATGACTTCACTGGGTTTTGTTCTTGTTAGCTCTGGTGCCAGGACAGTTAAACACAACACTCTAGTTACTGCAGAGTGCCTGGCGGGTGGGAGGCCCTCAGTGCGGCTGTGTGCTGCTGAACAGAATTGAACTGAGGATGCATGGGTTCCCTTCGTCCACTCCTGGCCCTGCATGTAACACGCAATCTCCAAGTTGGTAAGGATGTTGACCCCACAGAACTCTTCTTCATTGGTCTATCCCAGCTCCTGGAACAGGGTCTGACATGTAATCATCTTCCTTTAAATTTGTTAATAAATGAATAATTAATATAGATCCAGAAAAATGACAAGTTAACAATAAATTGGGGGCTTTAGAGAAATGAAGCTCTAGAAGTTAGGAGATCTTCAGAATCGTAAATACATGTGTATTTCCAGTGGCTTCCAGCAGGGTCTTTCCAACACAGCACGAGAGACTCAGTGAATTGAGCTGTGGTGTGGAGCACTAGAGAGCCAAGCAGAGCCGGGCTGCAGAGGAACCTCAGCCTCCAAGTGCCCCCCAGAATCACAAGCAGCACCCTACATTCCAGGGCACAATGGTCACTGCATGAAGGTACGCTCATGAGGGTTCTGTGCACCCCAATCTTGCACCAAAGACTCTCTGGTAAAGAATGACTTTTAAGTAACACTGGCACAATTTTGTTAAAAACAAAACAAACAAACAAAAAAAACTTCACAATAATGGTCACACCCCACAGTTTAGGAAAAAAAAATTGGCACAAAATCTGCAACAACTGTTCAGTGAAATACAGTAAATGGCATGTTCTCATTTTTAAATAAATCGTATAATAAGAATGGAAGGAAGATATCAACACGATTGTCATAACATTTATGGTGGTGAGCTTATAAACCGGTTTCTTTGTATTTTCTAAGATTTCTATATTAAGTTGTATTGGTTTTATAATCAGCAAAATTGGATACCTTGGAATCTAGTCAGGCTCCTCAATGCAGATGGGGTCTGCATTGCTGGTGAGATCCTGCCGGTGCCCGTATATCCACTACTTAGTGTAACTGGCCCCTGACAGGGCTCCCGGCAGAGCAAAGGCGTGATCCGCAGCTCCTACTGTTCCCGAGTGTGCATCCTCCGGCCATGGCTGATTCCGCCTGCCACACAGCTGCCTGCCCGGGGAGGAGAGAGGCAGCCAGCCCATGGTCTGGGCACAGTGCTGCTCACTGCACAGGTCAAGCTGAGCTGAGAGTTTCCAGATCAACAGGAGAACAGTAGGAAGCTTTCAGAAGAGGGCCGGAGAGCCAGTGTCCACCCATTGAAAGCACCTCAGCCCTGGCAGGTGGGTATGAGGCCCGGGGTAGCCTGCTCTGCGGGTGAGGCAGGACAGGGGCAGGTGGGCTTACTCACTATGAACTATGAGCCACGTGTGAACCCCCAGGGAGTTCAGAGCAAGACAACCTCTCTCGTGAAATCCAGAGACTGTTGAAGACAGTGCTGGGTCTCGGGGCAGGCTGTGGGCCTGCTGTCACTCTGGGTCTCAGGGCAGGCTGTGGGCCTGCTGTCACTGAGCTGAGGTGTGGACTGTGGGTCAGAGGGGTCTCAGCTCAGGAGGGCTCACCTGCTGTCCAGGATGCCCAGATGCTCCTGGAAGATCACTCATTGCACACATGGCGACATGAGAAGACCGTGGCAAACCTGGAAGCACACACTGGGGTCTGGCTCACACGGAGCGTCTCTCAGGGTTTATTTTCACGACACATGAATCCTTGATCATGAATCATGTGTTCTCGGTGGGTGAGGCATGGTCTCCACCTCTGCCTGAACTTCTTTCCAGCTAGCAGGAAGCCGACCTCAGCACCACTTGCTCAGGGCTCCTCCGGGTCCCTCCGTGGTAGGAGTGACAGCAGCAGGGGTCAGAGATGCCCTGTGTGGGGTCCACAGAGCAGCTTGAGAATGCCAGGCCCGGGCAGCCGAGGGGCTCTGCTCTCTCTCCACTCAACCTGCTCCCTGTTCCTTCTTGGAGGAGAAGACAAGCTTCAGCTGCACCGTTTCCCAACCTCACCTCAGTGCTGACCTTTGGGGACTCGCTGCTAGCCGAGCCTCGAATGTGCCTCGCACTGTTTAAAGCTCGCCGTGACCCATCCCAAGCGTCAGGTGAGCAGCACGGCCGTCAGAGCACCCCGGGTTCTGCGCTGTGGGTCTGCACCACTTGGACCTGAGAAGAGCGATGCTGTTCACGTCAGCAGGAGCTCAGCCCTCCCCTGCAGTGCACGCTCAGAGCTCACGTGTCCCCGAGAGCCCGCGGGGGCAGATCCCTCCTGAGTCGAGGACTCGCCACTCCGGCTGCACCCCTGCTCTAAGGTCTCACATGGGGGAGGTCCCCGTCCTGCTCTGGAGCTCCTGCTGGGGTCTCAGTGCTGTCTCCCTCCAGTGTGGAAAGCTGAGGCTCCCGAGAGACGTCCCGGGCCTGCCCGCAGCTGTGCCATTCACTCAGGGGACAGACTGGGATGTAGGTGGCTGTCAGGGTGGCCTGCCGCACAGCTGAAAACCTTGTCCCTGACGTGCTTCCCTGAACCTTCCAAGGCATTGGACCTCAGGGCCGAACCACGGCTGTCTTGTTGTTAGATGGCCAGCGGTGTGCTCGGGGAAGTTCCTTCCTGTGCCTTGACCTGCAGGCACAGAGCAGGGGCCTGGATCCTGTGAGGAAAGCTCATCCGGTGCAGGAGAATCCTCTGAGGTAGAGGGCCCCGCGGGGCTCGGGGGCCTTAGGTGTGTCCTATGTGAGGTGCACGGCGTCCTGGAGTGCAGCTCTCAGGCTGTGGAGGTCCAGGGGCTGGCCTTGGGAAGGTGCCATGTTTTGGCTAATGAGACTGCTGGAGACTGGAGCTGAACACTGGCCCCTCATCGTGGAACAATGCAGACACCCTGCCACCCTGCCACCCCTGTTCAGCTCCATCCAGAGCTGAGCTGAGGGGCCTCAGGTCTGAAGCCCCCGGCTTTACCAAATCACTGGCACGCCTCCGGCTTTCCGACTCTCCGCTCCCCGCTGCCAAGTGATGGGAGAAGGTGGGTAGGGGAGGTGAGTCCTCGAGTCCTTCCAGCGTTAAGACTCTCTTGCTGTATGTGTGGGCTCCCTTTCCCTGTCCCGTACCCCTGGAAGTCTGGACCTGGAGTGCTGCGCACAGTGGGGCCACTAGGTGGCAGACAGGCTGGCAGAAGGAGCCCGGCCCGGCACACCTTCACCAGACCTGAGCAGCATTCAGAAGCAGCACGCGGGCCTGCTGTGTGCAGGGGCTCGAGCTGTGCACAGGAACAGCACTGAGGAGCCTGGAGCCGGAGGTGCCTCCTCAACAGCTGGCCGCACAGGGGCAGCGGCTCCTCCTGCTGCCTCTTCAGAGCGGGGGCCACCCACTGGGCCTGCCCCGGGCACCCTCCCCGGCCTCTGTCCTGAGCACCCTCCTGCCCTCCTGATGAAGTGGTCTGACCCCTGACAAGAGTCCCCACCCCCTCTCTTCACGCCCTGTTGGTCCAGTCTCACATGATGGATGGCAGGACGCCGTCCGGGGCTGTGGTACCTGCTCTGTAATGACTCTGCTATCCTGCCACCAGAGGCAAAGTGGCCATCTCTCAATTGTGGCAGAGCATTTGGACTTCTGGTTTTCAAGTGTGGAAGCCAGTGATTTATGGGCCACAGGAAGCACAAATGGCCCTCCCCTCCCCTGACAGGGTGGACTCCCCACATGCCCAGCCAGTGCCTCTGCAGGGTGACGGAGCGCGGCCAGAGAGCACACGTCCTTTGTCCACAGGAGCACAGGGGCTGCACCTGCCCTCTGAGTGGACCTGGGCTGGCCATCCAACCAGGCACCAGGCTGGGAGTCAGGAGCTGGTCTTGGCCTGTCAGGCCCCCGTGTGCCCCAGGCAGCAGTGTGGAGGGGGACGGAACTGCGCACTGGGTTCGAGGAGCAGCTGTGCAGCTGACCCGGCTACTGGCCTACACTGGAGGAGGCTGCCTTCCCGAGGCCCTCTGCCAGCACTGCAGGGACCCAGGGCTCTTTGGACCTCCTGAGCTACTTGCTTCACCTGCACAGGCCCTGTCCAACTGAGGCCCAGAGAGGGGTGTGGGGAGGGATGAGGGGTTTCCTGAGACACATACTTCAATGCTGAATAGTCCCAAGGTACATGGCCCACCCAGTACTCCAGCCGGGATGGTACCAAAGTGGGAGGAGTTCGTGGCCAGAGGTAATGAGCTTAAACAAAAAGGTTTATTTGGGCTCAGTGTTGGAGGCTCCAGCCCAGGGTTGCCTGGCCCTGCTGCTTTGAGCCAAGCAGCTGAGGAAGAAGGCGGGACAGAGTCCCAAGCCCTCGAGCAGTGACCCTTGACCTAAAGAGCTGCCCAGGGCCACCTCTTAACAGAGCCTCAGGGGACCAAGGTCCAAAGGAGGTGCTCAGTGTTTGGAGGTTGGAATTTGGGATGGAGGGAAGGGTAGCAGTTAGTCCTAGGATGCAGTGGAGCCTCCTCTGGGGTCGGCCTGGTAAAAAGCACTTTCCTAAAGAGGTTGTCACCATCCCTGCTGCCCTGTCAGAACTGTGGGGCCCTCTGCCCAGGCAGAAATGGTGAGCCAGCCAGGACCATGACTGCTGCCACAGATCACACTACCCCCAAGACCACTAGTGCCACGGGATCTGGTCTTACCTGGGAGCAGTGCCGATGGCTGTGCACCTTGTGTCCACCAACACAGCCTGGCCATTGTCCAGTGCCTGGACTCTATCACTAAACTGCTTCTGTTGCTCCGGCTCTCCAAGGAGATGAGAGCCATTTGCATTTCTTTGAGTAGCACTTTCTTGTGGAGGAAAAAAGATGACTTGGGTTTTCACAGCGATCACCAAGGTTAGTGAATGAGGTCCTTCCGGGCCTCAGGGAAGGGGGCTCCAGGTGTGAAGGCACCTCCCACTCCTGGGCTGTCTCGACACCACCTCTGCCAACCAGCTCTGCCCATGGCCGTGACGTCTGTGTGCCTGGGTCTCCCTCTCTGTGTAACAAGGATGGTGAGAGCACGCTATTCTATAGAGTTGTGCGCGGGTCGAATCTGTTTGTGTGTGTGGCACACCTGACCGTGCCTGGGAACTGTGGGCGGGGTCACTGCAGTGTGACAATGTTGAAGGCCAAGCTCTCCAGGCCGTGACAAGGGACCCTCTACACTCACGATTCTCCATCCGGGGTGCACATGAGAGTCACCTGGGAGAGTTTAAAATCCTGTCGCCCACATGTACTCCTGGCAAAGGAAGCCAGATGTCTGGGGGCAGGACCTGAAATCTGCAGTTAAAACCTGGGCTTGTGGTCGCTGTGCACAGAGAGCCCTGAGGCCAGTGCTCTGGGCTCCACCTTGAGCAGCAGTGCTGGAGGCACCTCCTGGCCACAGGTCCAGCAGCTCGTGAGGGTGCTCGATTCCCTGAACCTGGGGCCCTTTCCGGATTCCTGCGACATCTGGAAGCCTCTGAGCAGGCCTCCACGATTTGCCTGAGGCTGTAAGTTTTCTGATACTAGGGTGTGCCTGTGGCCATTCACAGCCAAGCCTCCAACGCAGGGAGCACATCACCATGGGAAGGAGGCAGGAGGGGAGGCCCACTGGCTGGGTTCCGCCATCACTCTCCCGGGCTCTGAGGGGTGCGGGCCGGTCCGCTGTGAAGGAGGCTGCTCTGCACAGCCCCGTGTCCCAGCCGCCTCCCACTCTGTGGGGCTTGCCCTCCCACTCTGCCCCTCTGCCAGCCAAGCACATTTTTTGTAACTGCATTGCCAAGGCCTCTCTTCCTGGCTGCTACCAGAAGCAGGCGGGTCCGTGGTCATCGTGGGCAACAGGACAGAGCCTTGGCTGCCTTGGCAGGTGGGGAGTCTCAGGGCCCGGGCTTCCTGGACTCTGCTGGGTTGGCAAACTGCAGGTGCAGCTGAGAGCAGCCAGTGGGCACTGGTGCCGGAGGGCCTTGCAAATGCGGACCGGCCACACAGGAGCCAAACTACCCTCTGCCTGCCCAGGACTCTTGTGTGTTTTTCCAGCACCCACAAAACTGACAGGCAGAGCTTGCCACCTGCAGTGGAGTCCAACTTCTCCACATTGCTTTCCTTTTGTATTTTTTTCTAGGGAGTTACCAGGGATTGAACTCAGGCCACTTAAACACTGAGCCGCGTCCCCAGCTCTATTTTTCTTTACTTTATTTAGAGACAGGGTCTCACTGAGATGCTAAGCACCTCACCATTACTGAGACTGGCTTTGAACTGACGATCCTCCTGTCTCAGCCTCCTGAGCTGCTGGGATTATAGGCGTGTGCCACCGCCCCCAGCTTCATATTTTATTTTAATTGTACAAAGGCATGGGGCACAGCATGATGTTCAACACATGTCTTCAGTGTGTAGGAGTCAAATCAGGGCTGTAAACATTTCCATCTCAGACACTTGAACGTCTCTGATTGACACATACTTGTACAGTAGAGGAGTGTGAGGTGGTGTTCCAGTGTGTGTGTACGGATATGCTGATGAAATCAGGGTGTTAATGTCCAGTCTCCCTGTGAATGCCTGTGTCTGGAGCCCTCAAGCTCTGGTCTTCTGCTCACTCATAAAATGGACAACATGCATCGTGAGTTGTAGCCACTCACTGGTCCTGTGGAACACAGGCGCTTCCTACCGCCGTCCTGGGTGCTGGGAACCATCCACCTTCCCCTCTCTCTCCAGCTCAGCCAGGCTGCTGTGGTGCTCAGGGGGGTCCTGTGTGGTGTCCTGCTTGAGGTGAAAGGTCATGCACCTGACACTGCACCAGGGCTGTGAGACAGGGGAGGGGTGACTGTTATTTGAGGGGCAGGCACTTCACTCAGAACAAAACTGAACCAGGAGCCCGCAGCACAGTGATCTAAGAGCTGGCCTGCATGTGTCTGCACATGGTGGAGAGCGGGCAGCCCACAGCCGTCCTCACTGGTGGCCAAAGGCTTACCTGTCGGCCTGAGCGACAGGCTGCCTGAGCTTCCCGGGAAGTGGCCTCAGCGGGCCCAGCCCAGCCTGGCACACTTCGCACACTCAGGAGAGCAGGTGTGAACGTGGAGTCGGAGGGAGAAGACGCAGAGATGGAGACGTCCCGAAGCAGCAGCCCCGCGTGCCAGCTCTGCAGCAGCCCGGCCACCAAGGCATTAGCAGCCAAGGGGCTTTCCTGGTGCCGGGAGTTAATGGATTTATGTTGTCTGTGGTTATCTGGATTTCAGATTGACACCATAAATATTCAGACTCTGAGCTCAGCTGGAAGCAGCCGCCCCTGACTTCTCCTTGACCTAGCTGGGAACTCTAAATCAGACGTCTCCTTGACTTCCCAGGGAATGACTCGCTCCAAGCCCAGGAGATAGCATCTCCTCTGCACTTAGCTGCCTCCGAGGCCCCGCTCCGTCGGCCGCTCTGTAGCTGCAGCCCCTTTGGAGAGCCAGGTCCAGTTACGTGGACGCAGCACAAGCTCTCCCTGCTGGAGAGGTATGGCCTGGCCTGCCTTCCTCACACGCCCCAGGAGTCGTGGCCCCTGGCCACCCTGGACCTCCATCGGGCCTACAGTGTTCTCAGGCTTCTTGTTTGTCTGTCTCTGAGAGGTGGACTTATGAGATGCTCCTCAGGAGGACTTTCTCTCCTCAGGCACTGAGCTCCTCTAGGCCGGTGGTCAAGGAGGTCCCTTCCTGAGAGGGGGCTAGCTCCTCTCTCTGACTCCAGGCAGAGCTGATAAGGAGACCCTGGTGCCAGGAGAAGGGGCGCATGGTCCTCCTGGGGACTGAGGGCCTTCTGCTGGCAACAGGCTTCCTTTTGCCCTGTGACAAATTGTGCCGAGAGTTTGACAACACCAAATCCATCACAGGCCCTGGCCAGCTCTGTCCCTCTGTCAGCATAACAGATGCGGCGGCAGCTCAATGTCAATAAAGGTTATGTCCTGCTCCAAGAGGAAGGGCCAAGACGCCACTTAAGTAATTGCTGGGGAATCCAGCTGTCCTCCAGGCGGGCGCTGCGTCGGGGCCGCTCCACGTGGGCTCCCTCTCTGACTGGGCAGGATCCTGGGGAGGGGCTTGGGCTGAGCCGCAGGAGGGGCCAGGCGGGACAACCGCAGCCCCCCACCCCGCTTTGGAGACCCGAAGGTGCTCCTTCCCCGCGGGACTCAGACCACGTTCTGCACCTCCACGTTGCCGGGGTGGTCGCAGGTGCGGGGGCCGAGCGGCAGGTGTTCGGGAGCCCCCTGCCGCTGGGCCGTGGGTACCTGTGCGTGGAACTCCGAATCTCACAGGGAGTGTGGTACTTTCCCGTATTGTCTAGGGTCTCTGAATGTCTTCTGCTGCTAAAGAAGGAAGAGTCCAGAAAATAAAAGGAACAGAGAGCAGAGAACTGAGAGAAAGCAAGAGCTGAGCGAGCCCCGAGACGGCAGCGGCGGGTCCAGGAGAAGGAAGGTGGGCGGGAGTGGACCACCCCATCGGGCAGCGCACAGGGGCCGTGGCCGGGCCCTCCCACGCGTCCTGCGCCACGAGGCGCTCCGCACCGTCACCCATCCCGCAGCAGGACCCTGTTGCATCTTGGGAATGCTCCCTGAGGGCCCTGTGAGCGGACTGGGAGATGGAAAGGGCAGGCGAAAGTGCTGAGCCAGACCCTGAGGTGTGCGAGGGTCCGGCCAGGGACCAGTGGCAAAGACGGAAAGATGCCATGAGATGCCCGGGGGCGTGCGCAGGGCCCACATCTACAGGCCTGCGTGGCGGGGTGGGTGGCCCGTGCTCTGCTGAGGCCTCTGGACAACTGACCCTCCCTGCTGGCTTGTGTGGCTGGAGATCCACCACCAGGGGTGCATGGGGCATGGTGGGTGGAAGCAGTTTGGGGCAGGTTCTGGTCCATAAGAGCAGCACTGTCTTCCCAACTGGTTTCCAAATATCTGCCTCAGTTGCCGGCTACGGACGTCAGTAGAAAGAGCAGCACTTCTGGAGGGGTGAGCACCCAGTCTCCAGGCCAGCGTCCCAGAGTGCCTGGGACCAGGAGGCGGTCAGTCTGCTCCGTTGGACCACACACAGCTCCCAGCTCCAGGCTCTCGTCCCCTCAGGCTGCAGCTTGCCACACAGAGAACAGTGCCCTTCAAAGACCAGTGGAACTCTCTGGAGCAGAAGTCGTGGGCACCGATCCTCAGCAGGGGAGTGGGCTGGCAGCTCACCAGTGTGAGCAGGCGCTGGCCTGTGGGGACATCCTCCCGTGGACTCTGCCTACTAAATCAGCCGGGACTCTTCAGTGCGCCAGGTGAACACCAGTCAAACAAGCTGCGAGGAAAGTGAAATGCTTCGGTTCTGTGATCAAACAACAGGGAGCACAGAGGCGTGGCTGGCCTCAGGGACGGGCTGTGGACATGCCTATCTCTGCCGTCCACTGGCTTCTGCAGGAGGTGGAGAGCTGGTCCAGTTGGGGCCTGCGATTGACCACCTCCGCCAGAACCTAGGTTTGAAGAAGAGAATGACATTTCTCTCCCCAAACGGGCGTTGTTCTCTGAAGACAGAAGGCACGCCCTCCAGACAGGGCAAGGGACTCGCCACTCGCCTGCTGTGCCCCTTCACAGCGTGGCTCTGTGCATCTCAGAGTTCTCCAGGAGGGCAGCGAGGATCTCAACACCCAGGAGGTTGGCAGGTCCGCCCCGGCTGTGCCCCTGGGTCATGCCCACTCCCTGTGCTCCCCAGCTGCGCGTGACAGCTGAGCCCCTGGCACAGGCCTGTGCTGATGGCTGACGTGTGAGTCACCTCACCCAGAGGTGAGTGCCGCCTCCTCCCTGCTGGCAGTGCCTGCCCCTGGCTCAGAGCTCAGCATGGTGAGCCAGTGGCCTCTCACCTCCTGCCAGAAGAGAAAGACATTCCTGGTCAGAAGCTCTGTTCCCACGTCACAGAAGCATCAAGTCCTTCAAACCACAATGTGAAAAAAGAAGGGAAAATGAAAGCCTTCCATTGCACCTCACGTGAGTGACGCCACGCGAAGACCAGGCACCCCCGGGCTCCCCCCGCCTGTGTTGGCCCTCCAGAGGCGTCTCCTGATTGACTGAGAAGCTAGACCTGGAAAGAGGAGGAGCAGGTGGTGCGGCCACACACTGTGCAGATGTGCCCCACACCACTGATGGGGACAGAGGTGTCAACTAGCCACCCCCGGGGCCGATCCACTTGGAGACCCCAGCAGGAAGAGTGGGCCCTGAGCCTTCTGCTCTTGCTTTCTTCCTGACGACCAGAACACAGGTGTGGACCTGAGGACCACGCTCAGGGTGCTGTGGGTGTCTGTGGAGCCCAAAGGCCAGGAGCAGGGCAGAGGGAACTCAGGGCAGCTCCTCATCCACAGAGGTGGAGAGGGCTTGCTGACCTGCTGCGGCCAGCGACTCAGAGCTGGCCTCCCATGCCAGTCCCTGCGCAGCCACAGGGAGAAGAGGGCTTTGGGGTGTGGCAGGACCTCCCTCGGCCCTGCCCTCCTGCTCCCCAAGCCTTAGGATCCCGGACACTAATTGGGACTGAGGGATGGATGGCTTGCACCCCACCCAGGAGCCTGTCATCTGCAAGAGCAATGTTCAACAAGAGAGATCCAGCCATATGCACACGCCTAGCTTGGCTCCCAAAATAACTCCTGGTGTTGTCGGCTCCTCTCGCTCATCAAGCCACCATCTGGGTCTGTGTGTCTGCGCGGCGATGCCTCCCCCACAATCTGCCAGGCGCAGCCCCCCACGCCTGTGCACCCACAGAGCCAGGGTGCAGAAAGGGTTCAGATCCACCAAGAAGCCCACGTCCTGCCTCCGTACTGACCATTCCTCAGGGATTTTATGCCAGAGAGAAAGAGAGAAAGAAGAAAGTGAGAAAGAAGGGAGGAAGGGAGGAAGGGAGGCAGGGGGGGAGGAAGAAAGAAAGGGAGAGGGAGGCAAGCTGCCCCACAGCAGAGGCCAGGCTCGCGAAGGCCTGGGTGGAGTGGCCCCGCTGTGTGAGCCAGGGAGAGGCACTGACATCTCGGGCTGCAAACGTCTTGGCATGAATGTCGCAGAAGCCCGAAGCTGGCCTGGTTCCTTTTACCTCAGGAGCTTATTTATTTCACATTTCTTTGGTTTAGAAATGACCTGGGCATTGAACTAATTAAAAAAATAATTTAATATGTAGGAATAAATCCTGCCTGGCTGAGACCCTGTCAGCCGGCTTCAACCTGGAGTGCAACCTCAGTGCAGGGCAGTAAATCTCCCTAATGGGGCATCCAGAGCCTCTCCCTCACAGGGCTGCCCATAGCACCGTCCACCCTGCAGCCCCACACCAACTTCCTGAAGCCCTGAAACCCAGGGGCTTAGTGTGATGGGGCAGGAAAGGGGTGGGGGAGAGTTAGGCTGGGACTAACTGTGCATGGACAGGGAGAGGAAGCAGGGTGGCCCAGGAGTTGGAAGGGAGGCCAGGTGAAGGAAGGTTAAAGCAGAGGCCTCTCTGCCTTCTTCCTTCTAGGAGCAGATGGACTCACATGGGAAGCAACTCGCTGTCCTGGGTTCACTTTCCCCTAAAACAGGTCAAGGGAGTGAACACAGTCTCCTGCCAGCTGGAGACCCAGGGAGAGGTCTGTTCCTGGGCTGGTGTCTGCTACTCTAAACAAAGGATGTGAGCGGCAGGCTCCCGGCTGGGGGTGCCCATGGGCACAGGATGAACACTCTCTGTGGACGTTGCACCTGGTGATGGAGAACTCCACTGCCTGCTGCTCACGGGCACCCTGCTGAGCCCCCCTTAGGAGACACATGTCCCGTCTCTGTCTCTGAAGGGGTCGCAGGAAGGATTTGCAATGAAGCTGTATGAAAGAGCTCTGAGACCCTAAATTCCTACTTGCTAATGTTGGAAATGTTCCACTAGAGACCCAACTTCTCCTCTGCTGAAGTCTTCATCCACGTTAAAGAAAGGGCCAGGAGAGGAACCCAGTCATTTGTTGGTGAATTAATTTTAAAGTGTTTTCTGACTTAGGCATAAGGTATTGAGGTTGGGGGAAGAACATGGGGCTATTGAGTATCCAAAGGAGAAGAAAGGGAAATCATCCCAGAGCAGGCGAAGCTGGAGAGATTTAGCTTGCTTCACGGTTGTCCTCGGCACAGCCTTCTTCAGAACTTGTGCTATGCTGCGGTCCCTGCCAGTCCCATGACAACCCCTGCTTTGCATGGCTCTTTCCCATGGGGCCCAGCTCGCAGCTTATAGAAAGAACAGCACTGTCACTGTGCTGAATGGAGGGGAGGGGCAGCCCCACTTGTTGAGATCTAAACAAATCCTGTCCACATACTGGAGTTGGACTATGATCCTGAGATCTTGGTGCTGTGCCAGGGTCATGGAGTGAGGGGGTGCTCACTCCTGCAGATGTGCGGGGTCTCCCTCCGACCAGTCATTGTGTGACAGCAAATATCCAATTTCCGTGGAAGTCACTGGGATGAAATAGGTTTCTAAACCCACAACATCATTCACTGAAGTGTCATTTCTCCTTGGAAATTTCCAGTTCAAAGGAAAATGATGTATGGTCCTAGGGTAGAAAAAGAAGAATCAGATGCTAGCCCCACCTCTGGACACAGCAGTAGAGACCCCTGAAGGGCCTGCTCACTGTCAAGTGGTCAAGCTCGCGGGCAGCAATGGGCTCAGCCTGTGTGGGGAGGGATCTAAGATTGAGGGCTCAGTGAGTCCTGCCAGGGCACTGTGCAGGTGACTGGCTTAGACCATCGCCCGAGATCACCAGCAAAGAGACCAATGCTGGAGTTTTGTTTCCCCATCAGAGCCCTCAGTGGACAGGCAGGGATGGCAGTTCCCTCAGTCCACTCCACACGAAGAATGCCAAAGAGTGGTCCCGGGAGGAGATCAGCAGCTGATCACTTAGAAGTGGCCTGAGGAGGAGACGGGGACCTGCCAGGAGCAATGCTTCAAGTGCATACCACTAACAAGATGCCTTCTTGAGGACAGAATTTGAAGTCCCTGAGGATGTATCAGGGAAGGCATCACGTTCACAGGAGGAGAAACACCAAAGGGAGGAGTGTAAGATGGGACAGACCACTCCTTTGCTGACACATGTTGACACAGCATTAGTTATTTCACTCTTGATGGGTGCCAGGCACTGAGTCAGGAGCTGCAGTGGAACAAACAGGTTGGCATGAGCCACCCACCCTGTGGCGGCCTGCATCAGGTTGGGTAGACTTACCCCAGACAATACCCCACATTAAAGATGCTAAATAACATTTCTTGATATGCTAGCAAATGACTTAAACAGCACTGCTAGACAAGAGCAGCTTTGCTGTTGGAGGATCTGAATTTCACAAGCAACTATTGCTTCAGATTTCAGACAGAAGGACAGATTCCCTTAGGCTGGGGCTGCCAGGAAGAGGGAAAGGAAAACTGTCCTTCCACTATCTCTTCTTAGGATGGGAAGTGATGTGGGTAAGTGGAGGGGAGAAACATATCTCAACTATCAAAGAAACGGAAAGAAACTCCACATTCACCCGCTGCCTCCTGCAGACGAGGCCTGTGCTGGATGCTCTATAACCGTGATCCCATGGCACAGACATTCTGTGAGACCCAGCTCATAAAAAAAATGGAGACTCACAGTGGTGAGTGGCTTTGCCTAGGACAGCTGCCAGAAATAAAAACGTGGAATTTCATACCCAGCCATGCTGCATTAATAAAGATAAGATTTTTAAAAACTAAACAAAATATATGGTCATTTTTAGTCATTGGATGATAGGCAATGCAGGCTTACCATCCCTGAGAACCAGAAAAAAGAAAAAGAAGCCCTGTGCTGCCCCAGCCCACTGCCTGGAGTCTGCAGCCACAGCGGGAGGGAGAAGACACAGCTCCTAGAGTTCTGACTTCATTGGAGAGACAGAGGCTGGCATTGGGGCAGGTGGTGGAATTTTTGAAAGAGAGCACCAAAGAAGAAGGAATTTGTAGAGACTTTTGAGTTGTTGATCGAGTGGTCATCTGAGGTCACATGAGGAAAACAATATAACTTGTGCTCGGGCAAAGAACAGCTAGAAAACAGTATGCTGATTTTCTAGAGTCCAAAGAGAGCCAAGAGTAGTTTGTATTTTCAAGAACTACAGGTGGAAAGACCTTGTAAGTCATAGGTCGTCTGCAGCAGGTCACGATGATGATGCCTTGTTAGTGAATAAATTGGCTCTAGACTAAAGAATGCCTTAGGTCTGCCCCAACAAAGTAGCAGAGAAAGACTCAAAAGAGTCAACTTGATAACAGGTAGTTTAACCGTTTTCTAGAATATAGTCTAAAATTAGAAGAACAACAACAGCTTTCAGCTCTAGCAACACAGAAATAAAGATGGCTGATGTCCAAAGAAGAAATACCAAGAAAGCACCTAAGCAGAAAAAAATGGGAGACAATCAAAGGAAGTCGGCTCAGAAAAGAGAAAGGTAATGAGTTAATTGCAAAAGAATGTAAGATAGGTTCTCTAAATATGCTTTGTGAAGAAGGAAAGTTTGATATAACATGATAAAAAGAAAATGGGAATGTATACAAATAGCCTAGATGAAAACTCCAGGAATAAACCTGATAATTCAAGATACACTGGACACAAAGAAGTCATGACACGGCAGGCTTTGACACACTGCAGAGGGAATGTCCACAGACATGAAATGGTGACTACCTAAAATGAAGTCTAGAGGAAAAGAACAAAGCAGTGAGCACAGCCCAATGAGTGTGCCACAGCCTGTGACAGGTGTAGTCAAAATCATGAGAGAGGAGAAAAGGAGACAGAAAAGATCTGTAAATATTTGAAAGGCAAAAATTTCACAAATTTGATGAAAACTGAAAACTCACATATCCCAAACCTTGATAAATGACAAATAGTATTAAGTTTTGAAATTCATACCAAACAAGTGATTACAAACTTAGGATAAAGAGAAAAATAAAATGATAATTTAAGTATTAAGTGACATTAAAAACAGACATAGTAAAAGATCCATGTGTACAGAGTGTTTCACAGAAACAGTGATGAGGTGACAGCCTACCTCTCACTAGACATTATGCCAGCCAAAAGACAATGGAGCCCAATTGTAAGGAATCGTGGGAGAACAGACTTCAACCTAGAATTCTGTATTAAATAGTAATATTTTCCAACGAGGAAAGTAAAATATATACATTGTAAGACAAGTAAAAATGAGAGAATCCCTCTGCAACAAATATGCACCCCAAGAAAGAAAGTCTTCAGGCAAAAGGAAAATCGTATCATCTGGATCCACATCTGTGGACCGAATGAGCAGCCCTAGGCACGCGAATGTGTCTATCACAGAGGGCGTCTCAGCTCACTCTACTCACTGGGAAGGGCAATGGTTGAGGAAAAACAACAATGGATGGGGTGTTTGAAACTGATCCTTCGGCACTCTAAAAAGCAAGCAATGGGAGAGGTGCATTAAAAGACCCGACTGGGATGTTCTTACGCTGAGTGAAAATGCTGAGATAAAATCGGAAGGTAAAGTTAAGGGGATCTGGCAACACAGAACAACCACAGTCAAAATGAAATTAGGATGTCTAGTAAGTCGACACTGGCAGGAACGCTCCTAGAATATGTCCAGTTCTTCTAAACAAGAAGAAACAGAGCAGTGGCCACACCTATGATCCCAGGGATTTAGGAGGCGGAGGCAGGAGAATCATAAGTTCAAAGCCAGCCTCAGAACTTAGTGAGGCCCTAAGCAACTTAGACCCTGTCTTAAAATAAAAAATTAAAAGGACTGGAGGTGCAGGCTTATTCTCTCTAAGAACCCCTGGGTTCCATCCTCACTACCAAAAAAACAGAAAAAATAAATAAATAAAAAGAAACAGAAGAAAGGAGGAACAAATAGCATATTGGAAAAGCTCAACCCACATACCAAACAAGGATTTAAACCAACTGCATTGATAAGTGCATCAATGGCCCATGCACTATGATGAAAAACAAAAACAAAACCAAAAAGCATCTAAACAAATCCTTTGTACATGACAGTGAATCTGAACACATAAAGACAAACAGATTTAAAGTAAGTTTGGAAAATATAAATCATGGAAATGCTCATCAATAGAAATCTGGAGGGGCGGGGTTGTAGCTCAGGGGAAGAGCGCTTGCCTACCATGTGTGAGGCACTGGGTTCAATCCTCAGCACCACATACACATGTGTAATTAAAATAAAGGTATTGTGTCCATCTACAACTAAAAATATTCTTTAAAAAATAGAAAGCTGGAGTTGCATAGTAATATCAGATAAAGTAGACTTCATAACAAGGAATGGTGCCAGGGATTAAAAAAAAAAGCATTTCATATTAATAAGAGGATCAGCATGTCAAGGGGATGCACAACCAGAAAGGTTTGCATAATAACAGAGTTTTGCAATGCACAGAGTGTTCTGGTTGAGAAGAGAAATAGACAAGCCCACAGTTATATAATTGAGACTGCGTTACTCTCAGTATTTGACAGAAAAGATAGAAGGTATTCATATGTATATTCTAAAATATGCTCCTACCTCCTCATAGGATACCATTCTTGATGCATTCATGATGCCAGGTTACTTGACCTAATTGACATTCAGAGGGTACGACACCCAACAACAGGTGCAGGCTTATTCTTACTCTCCAAACGCACATGGACACTTGTCGAGATGTCCTGATGCTGGTGATAGCAATTCTCAGAGCTGTGAAGCATTTTCATCATACAAAACGTGTCCCTGGCAACAGAATCAAAATAAATACTGGGAAAAATCTGGGAAATTTTCTAGTTATATAAATCAAACAATACAATTTAAAAATAAGATATGAATGCAAGTAACTACAAAGACAATGTATCTTTTTAAAATATTTATCTGCTTACTGAGGTTAATGGACACCAAATTGACAGGTGCTCAAAGTACAAATGGATGCATTTGCCATAAACAGACACTGGTGGATCCTAGCCACACGATGCACCTGTCCACTGCTCCCCAGTGGTTTTGCATGTGCCTTTTTAGTCTCATTGCAAAACAATGGGCTGCTTCTCACGAAGTCCAGCAGGCGTAGACTCGCTGTCACCTGCGGTGCTCCTGATGCACTTCCAGACGCAGTTGTTCTCCCAGATGCCTCAGAGGCCGCGTCTACCGCTGCTCCAGGAGCTGTGTCTGCAATCGCCACGTTTTCCATTTAGCCTTAAAACCATTTCCCGGTGCACCACTCTTGTTACCTGCAGTCACTGGGAAGTCTCATGCCCAGAAACGCCTGGTTCCCTTGTGCTTAATGGTTCCTAGTAGCTCCTTCCTCTGTCCAGTCTGCACAGTAGGAGGCAGTGTGTGAGACTGTGAGAGCCGAAGACCAACCCTGAGCGCAGCAGGAGGAAACAGTGGCCAAGTTAAGATCAGCAGCTGACCTACTGCTAGCACAACTGGTCACTAAGCCAAGGGTCCAGTGTGCGGCTGGGCATGAGCCTGCAGCATAACCACCTGGGGGCATGAAGGGTGCTCAGGACACCTGCATTTGGGTGAGTCCTTCAGAGCCACTCCTGTCCTTGGCTCGGTGGCCATGGCCTCTCAAAGGGTGTGAAGAAGCAGTTCTCTGTTTCCTTAGTCCAAGAGAGAGGGCTCCCCTTCAAGGGCACCGTGCCCTCTGGGTCGGTTCTGTGACCAGCATTCACAGCCTGGCCATCCTGCAGACACCATGAACAGTCCAAAGCTGTCACAGGATCCCCAGAACTTTGACCCAGAAACAAGATACCAGGATGGGGACTCTGTCCCCAGCAGCCTGCGGCCTGATGGCAGTGACAATATGGGAGGAGGTTTGTGCAGACACATCTGCTAGTGGCTCGTGTCCTTGCACGGTGACCCAGGCACATGTGGGGTTTCTAGTCCTCACGTGGCCAACACCGAGGACCTTTTTTTTGCAGAGAATCCTATAAGGACACCGGGAGTGCGTGTTTTTGCCAAGAACTTTGTGATTTGTTGAAAAGATAGAATTTTAGAACTGATGGGAAAAGGAGGAGGAAAGGGGGTGACCCCCTGCAGCCCTGCTGCCTTCTGAGGCGCGCAGGGCAGGCCAGACCTTGTGGCCCGAGTAGCTTCTGCACACCTCCTTGTTTACGTAGGTCACCTCTTCAGCAGAGTGTGTCCTTGAGTGCTGGTGGTCTTCTCCCCTTCCACCTGGCTAACTCCTGGACATCCCTCAAGACCCTGCTTAAGGCAGGCAGGCAATTCTCTGTCCTCTGCCCGTCCTTCTGTGGCCCTCAGGACGACTCCTTCCCCTGCCGTGGATACCAGCGCACCCTTGGTGGTTGAACACTCCGCCACAGGGTAACCAGGCTCGATGGTGCCTCCCTCATTACCAGACTCTGAGCTCACAGGCACAGGGGCAGAGAGCAGTGCTGTGCACCTTACAGTCACACGGCTGTCACCAGTGTGTGAGCTGACAGTTCTCAGCAACGCAGACTTGGGGAAAACGGCAGGGTCAGAGGCACGTAACAGACCTCGGTGCCTCGCGGTTTGCAGAGGAGGACATACCTGCCCAGGTTCAGGGCCTCCGGTGGGAAGACGGGGCTTAGCTGTGCTCAGCCCCAGAACCTCAGGCCCCTGCCCATGGCAGACCGCGTCCACAGGAGTCCAGGGTCATTCCAAAGAGCTGCCAGCCAGTCGCAGCTGTGCTGACCAGCTCTGGCAGGCAGTGGCGCTGCTCGTCCTGAGGATCTGGCCATGGCCCTTGGCTCCTCACACCCAGAGTCCCAATCTCCCCAAGGGAGAGTGACCGTGCTGTCCTCCTCAGCACTTCCACCAGGGAGGTCACAGCTGGGCTTTAGGTACAACTTTAGGCCACAGAGGACTGTGCCTCTGTTGTGGTTTGGATCTGAGGTGTCCCCTAAGCTTCCATGCATGCAGGATGTTCAGAGGTGGACACCCGGACTCTGAGAGCCATGACCTGGCCAGTCCACCCTGGCTGGGATGGACTGCCTGGGTGGATCACAGTCCGGTGGTCATGGCTGGAGGACAGGGTGTCTTCGTGTGCCCCCCCACTTCCTGGCTCTGTGTGAGTCGAGCTGCTCTCTTCCCCCATGCCCTTCCGCCGTCACGTGCCACCTGCCCCAGGCCCAGAGCAACAAGCCGGTCCTCTGTGGACAGCGACCCTGCAACCTTGAGCCCCACGTGAATTCCTCCCCCTCCAGGTCGTCCTCATCCTCCTCTGGCCCCAGCGCTGCCAGGCTGCCCGAGAGCCCTTCTTCGCTGGACGTCACCTCCTGCCTTTCCCACGTGTAGCTGCTGAGCGGCTCCTCCCGACCCTTCGGTCAGCTGGCGGTGTCCAGCCCTCCTCTGCTCCCTTCCTCTTGGTCCCATCTTCATCAGTCCAGAGCTGGCCCTGTGACATCACTACACTGTCCCTGCTGGGAGGGACCTTGGCCTTCTGTCTGCGTCCTTCACTTCTCTTTCTTCCCTGCTCACGGGCAGCCGGTCATCCTTTACCTTCTATCTTCTCTTCCCGCCTCACCAGCAAGATGGACTTCGTGTCGCATGGAGCTGAACAAAATCTGAAAGTACGGGCACCCCTTAAGGCGTGAAGCATTTCAAGACAGGGGCAGCAGGGCTCCCACTCAGGCCTGGGGCCTCCGACACACGCACTGCTGGGGACCCTCTCGCCCCCTGGACGCAGGCCCTGTGAGGAGCAGGTGCTCTCCTGGCCTCTGCCGCGTCCAGCAGCCAGCTCACTGGGTGGACGACCGCAGTGGTGTCCACGGGGTGTGGCCCCAGCACCTGCACCCACAGGCTCTCCTTTCCAACTCAGCCCTGCGGGGGAGCCTGGCATCCCCAGTCCTGCTACACGTGGCCAGCTGAGGCTGGGAGGGGGCGATGTGGCTGGGTCGGACTGCTGACCGGAGAGCGCTCGGAGACCTGGGGTCCGCTCTGCTGCCCTCTGGCCTGGGCGGGCGGAGCAGGGCTGGGGCCCTCCTGCAGTCCCGCAGCCCCAACCCCAGGGACATGTGGCTGGGAGTAGCTTCTGCTCTTGTCTTGATGCTTTTCTTGGCAGCAGCAGCAGCAGCAATGATAAGAGCTTCCCACACATGAAGACTGCGTGCTCAGCTCGGGCCCTTCCAGGCCGCACAGGCTGAACTGGGGGCACGGAGGAAATTCTGTGGACCTCAAGAGGACACTTTCCCCGGGAGGCTGGCTGATGGTGCCTCTATGCTTCCCAACAGGCACCTCAAACGCTGGGCGCATCAGAGCACACTGGTCCTGGGGACGTTCTTGTTTACCTTTGGGCCCCGAAGGTGGCAGAACTCGCTCTGAAGTGGCTGCAGCATGTGGCCCAGGAGGGGGAGTCCCAGGAGGATCACAAGAACCCCGCTGCAGAGGAGGCGCTCAGGGGCCGGGTGCTGAGGGCCAGTGCGGAGGGGCCAGGTGGCCGGCAGGCGCTGCTCTGTTCCGCTGGCCAGGTGGAGCTGGGTTGAACCCTAACCTTCCTCAGGACCTTTTGGTTAACTGTCTTATACCCATCGTGTGTAGAACACAGCTCCAAGGCATGATAATAGTTTGTTTTCCTTTGACGATTCTATGGCCAAGTAAGCCCGTCGCGCAGGGCTTCTGGGGAGCGCTCCGGGCTCTCTGCTGTCCTGGCACAGTGCTGCCCACACCGGACTAGGACCAAGGCGACGGCCTGTGCGGGTGCTGGGCTCCTGCAATCCCATTTGACCTCTGGGTCTAGGCACCCAGCATCCAGGAGCCTCCAGGGCCCGCCTGAGGAATCCGCAGTGTGATCCTGCAGACCGGCCCTGGAGGTGGGGGAAGCACTCTGGGGCCCTCAGGCTGGGGAGGCTGAGCCCACCCCGGGGCCCCTTCAGCCCAAGTCCCAGCCTCTGCCCGGAGCTGCCAGCCGGTGCCTGGATGCTACCGCCCACCGTGTTGCTCCCTGTGACCCTGCTTCCTGGGCCGGCCCCCTGGGATCTCCCCAGCCTTTGCAGTGGAATCCAGGCAGAGCCGCTGAATGTTGAGATCATAGCATCACTAATATCACATCCCAAGCTCTGTATTTTAATATCATATATGAAGTTCTGTCTAAAGGCCAAGATTAATTTAATATGTAAAACAATAGATACCTCAAATTAAAACAAAATGTTGTAATACAAATGACTTTTATTTGGATTTGAATGCTACACACAAAGGCTATAAGTGAATTAGTTTTATTGATCTATATTCATAGAATTATTTAAATGTACCCTCTGGTACTGAGAGCCCGGGGTTTCTGATGCTTGCCATTAATGCATTTTTCATTAGTGGCTAGTGCTGGGAAGCCCAAATTTCATTTGGCTGCAAAAGATTAATTTTCTCTTGACAACCATGGCCAGATTAAAAAAAATAATAAGGGAGTTGAAACAGTGACCTCCAGGACAGTTCTCAGAACTGCAGATTAGAGGACCAGGAAAACACAGAGAGACTGTCTTGGGCAGTTTCCCCCTGGGACACATCATGGGGGAGGGAACACATTTTTCAAGATAAGTAAACCCGTGTCTGTAGTTCCTGGCTCTTGCTCAATACGTGCCTGTTCCACAACAGCTCGTAGCTGACAACTGACCCTTTTTCAATCTCAGACCTGTACCCAGGACGGGGTGAGCCATTGACCTCAAGGTGCTCGACACAGCAGACCCAGAGCTTCCCCGGAGTCTGCCCTCAGCGACCCCTCACGGGAGCCCAGACAATAACAGCAGCAACACGATCATGGCTAATTAAAGCCACTGGAGGTGATTCTGCCTGGGACGTGCTGGGAATGAAGTCGGAGGCTGAGGCCATGCACCCCTCCCGGCCTGGGCGCTCCCTCCTGCCTGGGCAGCCTCCAGGTTCTCTGCCAACCACCTCCTCACGAACCCCAGGACCACTAGCCTGTTGATTACAGCAGCAGAATAATACTGAGGGGGATCGTGAAGACAAAATGGGGAATGTTTTTACAAGAACACAGAGCAAGCAGTCACTTTCACGGTGTGATTTGTGAGCCATTAAATGACTCCTGGCTTAGAAGGTCTCTCTCACACACTTGCCCCAGCGCCAGAAAACTCCTGCCTTCAGGGTCAGTCCTTAGACATAAACGTCCTGCGTGTTTAGACATTTAGGGTACAAGTTCGTGGGGGGTGACTGTTAGCCACCATGAACATGCCGCAGTGGGTGGCAGTGGGTCTCACAGGCTGCATTCAGAAGCACAACTTGCACCTTGGGGTAGGTAGAAAAACACCTTGACGTGCTCATCCTACTCCCCAGACGCGACCACTGCACGGCAGAGGGGGGTCAGGATCCAGACAGCACTGGGACGGATAGGGAGGTCACCTGCATCACCTGGAGGCTAGCTGTGATCACCAGAGCCCATGAGGGTGGAGGAGAGCAGAAGAGAGTCAGAGAGGGTGGGGGGGATGCAGCCCAGGCTGTTATAGGAAGGACCCGGGCGAGCTGGGGGGGCAAGGCCCAGACCTGCCCTGACTCTCTGGAGGGCCCTACCAGAACCCGGGTCTTGGCCCCATGCAGCCCACTTTGGATTTCCAAACTCAGAACCATGAGATGAAACATTCATGTCACTTGAAAGCGATAAATTCGTGGTAATTTGTTACAGGTACAATGTCACTCACACACAGAGGGATGGGAAGATGTGGATTTTGAGATGGATAATCAAGTAAAGACCAGATGGTCAGGGGAAGGGGAAAACAGGGTCCTGGTGAGCACACGCCGTGGCCTGGGAGGGAGAGGAACAAGGCAGTGCCGGGCAGTGCAGGTTCCTGGGCATTGACGCCGCAGGAGGGGGCACACCCAGGAGGCAGAAGGCCCTGTGTACGGGTGGAGCACCCAGACTGCAAATATTGAAGAATTCTGGATTTTGGAATTAGAGATGCTCAATGGTAAAGTCTATGCCAATATTCCAAAATCAAACACAAAAGGAGATCTGAAAAGTGGAACACTTCTGGCTCCCCGTGTAGTTGGTGAGTTACTCAACCCCTGTGGGTTTTCTGTTGCTGCACGACAACCTGCCCACACGCTGCTGGCTGGCAGCAAGGTGAACAGGGTCTGTCCCTCAGGGTCTGGGAAGAGCCTGGCTGGACCCTCTGCCCAGCTCTCACAAAGCCTCAAGACTGCCCAGCTCACCTGCAGCCTCAATTGAGGAGGACCCGCAACCTGTCCGCTCTGGTGGTTAGCAGGATTGATTTCCTTCACGACTCTCTGACTAAAGGTCCAAACTTTTTACTGGCTACTTCCTGGAGACGACACTCAGACTGCAGAGGTGAACCTGAAGTTCCAGGGCACTTGACCTTCTCCAGATGAGGGTCTACTTCATCAAACACAAGGAGGGTCCAGCTACCTTGCCAGGACTCAGACTGCTACTCTTTAGGACAGGCCTTGGTGCCTCACTCTGCAGGAGAGAGGTTCCCAGAGGAGTGGACACCAGGAAGTCACTGCCTCAGACTCTCCAGGAGCGGGGTTCCACAGTGGAGTGGACAAGAGAAAGTCAGGTGCCTCCTCTTAGGTAGGAGGGGGGTTCCACAGAGGTGTGGACACAGGAGGACAGCTGCCTCCTCCTAAGTAGGAGGGGTTCCACAGAGGTGTGGACACCAGGAAGTCACTGTTGCCTTGTATGTAGCTTCCACCGAGGTGAGGACATCAGGAAGTCCGGTGCCTCCTTTTATATAGCAGAGGGACTCTACACAGGTTAAACACCAGGAAATCAAGTCCTTTGCCTCTCCAGGAAGGGGTTCCTCAGAGTTGAGGACACCAGCAAGTCGGGTGCCTCTTCCTCTCTAGGAGAGAGGTTCCCCCGAGTTAAGGACACCAGAAGGGAGAACCACAGAGTGTTACCTTAAGGTCTCTTTGCTACTGGCACCATCCTCAAACTTGATCTGTGTCACAGTCTTGCCTGGATCTTGCATTTCTCAATGGAAGCGTTACAACCACCGAGGGCAGTGATTCTCCCATGGTCCACCTGACAGCCCTGTGTAGGCTCCTGGGTCTTGAGGAAGACAGCTCCTTGACTGGTTTCATGTACCCCTGGTACAGGAGGAGTAGTGGCCTCTCTTCCCATCCCTCCCCGATGCCCTCCTTCCCGACTTCCTTCCTTTAGCTGTGATTCCTCGTGGATTCCTAGGTCTCCTACCTGTTCCCTGTGGTCAATAGTTTTCTAGATTAAATATAAAAACAAGTGTCATAAAATCAATTGCCTGGGGAAGCTTCTTTCTTTAATTAAAAAAAAAATCATTTTTCTCTATTGGTGCATCATCAGCTGGGCTCGGTGGTGCACCCCTTAATCCCAGTGGCTAGGGAGGCTGAAACAGGAGGATGGTGAGTTCAAAGCCAGCCTCAGCAAAAGTGAGGCACTAAGCGACTTAGTGAGACCCTGTCTCTAAATAAAAAACAAAATAGGGCTGGGGTTGTGGCTCAGTGGCCAGGTGTCCCTGAATTCAATCCCTGGTACCCCCACCCGCCAAAAGAATCTATTACAATTGTGCCTACTAGGGGGATTCCTTGTTACCTGTTCATACATGGTGACCATTTAACAGTAGAAGTTGGTCAGCTTTATCCCTAGGATTTCTTCTCTCCTCCCTAGTTTCTTTCCTTTACTGATCTTCCTTCTATTTTCACGAGATTTCCCCCACCTGTTTTTTCCCATTTTTCCTCTCTAGCTTCCACACGTGAGAGAAAACACAGGACTGCTGACTTTCTGTGTCTGGCTTGTTTCACTTAACACAATGTTTCACATTCCATCCATTTTCCTGCAAATGTCATGACTTCCTTATGTATGCCTGAAGGTGACATCTGCCCCCATAGACACAGAAACACACACACACACACACACACACACATCCCACATTGCTTTGTCCATTGCACCTTGCTGGGCAGGTAGGTGGTTCCCTGGTGGGGTCATTGTGAATTGTGCTGCTGTAAACATGGGTGTGCCTGTATTACTGCAGTAGGATGCCTTAAATTCTTTAGGATAAATACCAAGGAGCAGGACAGCTGTGTTGTGTAGTGGTTCCATGCCTGGTCTTTTGAGAAACTTCCATACTGATTTCAGTAAGAGTTGTGTTAGTTTACAGTTTCACCAAGAGTGTAAAGTGTTTTTCTTCTCCATGTCTTCTTCAGCATTTAGTATTATTTGTATTCTTGATGCAGTTCTCACAGGTGAAAGGTGAGATATCAGTGTAATCTTGATTTGCATTTCTCTGATTGCTAAAATCATTGAGCTTTGTAAAATATATTTGTTGGCCATTGAAAATTGTATGTTTAGTCCACTTTCCCATGTATTGATTGGATTGTTTCTTTGTGGAGTGATAAGATTTTTCAGTTCTTTATGTATTCTGGATGCTAACCCTCCATTGGAGGCGTGGCTGGCCTATTCTGTAGGCTCTTCATATTCTTGATTGTTTCCTTTCCTTTGCAGAAGCTTTTTAATTTGATGCCATCCCACTTTTTAAGTCTTGGTTTTATTTCCTGAACTTTAGGTGTCCTATTGAGGAAGTCCTTGCCTGTACCCATAAACTGCAGGATTAATCCTATATTTTCTTCAAACAGTTGCATAGCTTCTAGTCTAATTCCTAGGTCTTTGATCCATTTTGAGGTGAGTCTGCTGCAGGGTAAAAGATAGGGACCTGGTTTCATTCTTGTACCTAGTGACAACCAGTTTTCCCAGCACAATTTGTTAAAAAGTCTCTGTTCTCCAATGCGCATTGTTGACGCCTTTGTCAAAGATCAGATGGCGCTATCTGTGGGCGTGTCTCCTGTTCCTTTGGCCTCTGTGTCTGTCTTCATGTCGGCACTGGGCTGCCTGACTGGTACCTGCAGTGTGACCTGGGGACTGGTGCTGTGGCAGCCTCTGGGGAGGAGGTGGCGGCTGGCCAACCTGGCAGGCTGAAAGGCAGGGGCTCATCTCACAGGGGCAGTGGCTTGAGGCCTGGTCTCGGGGCTGGGATGGGGAGAGATGGGCCCCGTTTTTCTGGAGCTTTCCATGTTTCCACGGAGCTGAAACTCCATGGACTTCTGTCATCATGAGGTCGTCCAAGGCAAGGACAGGGGACCAGGTTCAGTGGAGGAATCTCGGGCCAGATTAAAAAAAAATCTGAGTGTGAGACAGTGAGACACCCAACAGGGAGCGTTTGCAGTCCCTCACCTGGAGGGGACTTTGGCAGCTGGTGGCAACTTCACTGGAAGACATTCCAGTGGATGAGCTGGTTCTCCAGGTCCGTGGGTGGCCTGGCTGTCTCCACAGGACTCAAGGCTTGCCCAGGGGACCAGGTGCTCTGCAGCTTCCCCACAGGGCTTGTTACTGAGGTGCCTTATGTCACTTCAGGTCAGGTGAGACTCGCCTTCACCTAAGAAACCAGGTGATGGCGGTGCCGGGAGGCGGGGCTCAGCTGGCAGAGTGTGCTGGCAGGTGGGCTGGTGGTGGTCCCCACACGGGGCGAGGACACTCGGTGCAGACTCCACGGCACCCTCCTCATCTTCAGAGTGGTGAGATTCACACAGTCTCAGTTAACCTGGACCATTTCAGGTGAGTCCCAGAAAGCCAGCAGGGAACCAGCCGCACGCGGACTGCAGTACAGAAAAACGTGCCAAGAGAAGTCCTGGGAAGTCCACGTGGGATTGACCTTGGGCGTCACGCTTTGTCCACTGCCTAGGGTGGATGGCCCAGGAAGGCATGCAGGTTCTGGGGAGGGCAGGAAAGGGCAGGAGATTGTGAGCGTCCAGGTGAGACAATACACGTTCAGAATCAGTAAAAAAAAAAAAGGTGTGCAGAGGTGTGCGCACTGCTGTGCTCCTGACTTGAAGCTGAAGCCCAGGGAAGCCCCAGCTAGGAGTGGGTACGGCACCGTCCTCCACCTCGCTTGAATTCCTCTGATTCCACTGGACCACGCTTGCTCCTGGGCGGGAGCAGTGGAACCCACTAACAGTGCAGGGGACATTCTTTGGAGTGTGGGCAAGGTGGGGGCCGTGTCTTGGCCACTTCTCCCCCTGCCTGGGTCGCTGATTGGAGATCCGGAGCCCAGGCAGACACCGTGAGCCTGTCTGATCTGATGGCAGCCCCTGGCGCAGAAGCCAAGATGATTTCATGGGTTGCTCATCCCCAGCTTCCACGGCCTTCAGCACGTCCCTGGCAATCACTGATCACTTTACAAAAGTCCTGTCTGCTTCCCAGGAGCCACCAGCACACCTGACCTGCCAGGGCAGGTGTGCCCCAGGAGACGGGAAGGGAGGCCGGTGGTGCAGCCTCACTTCCCGTCTCCTGGGGCACACCTGCCCTGGTTCCTTCTCAGCCGTGTCCTGGTGAATGTGAAGACCCTGCCCTCGGCCTTGGGAGGCACTCCTGAGCCCCTGTGGGGGTGTCCACTCTCCCTGCTGGGCACACTGCCGACTCTGTGATGGGAGTGTGGATGTCCTCATATGGACAGTGCCGTTTGTATTTCTCTTTCTTTTGGCTACGAGCAGTTTGAGGGCTGTGTTTGGGTTGTCTGTAAGTCCCCAGTTTTGCAGTGGAATAGCGCAGTAGTTTATTAAACATGTCTTCAAGAAATTGGAAAATAAATGAAGAGCTCGTTTGCTCTCATAGGTATGAAAATGCAGAGAAATGAACAGATTAGGATTTTAAAAACCTAGTTAAATAGTTAAGTTTTATTACACTAGAGGAAATTAAAAAGGGTACTGTGGGCTGGGGATGTGGCTCAAGCGGTAACGTGCTTGCCTGGCATGCGCGGGGCGCTGGGTTTGATCCTCAGCACCACATAAAATAAAGATGTTTTGTCCACTGAAAACTGAAAAATAAATATTAAAAAATTCTCTCTCTCTCTCTCTTTTAAAAAAAAGGGTACTGTGCAGTGCTCAGTAGAGGTCACTGTGGGAGCTCCGTGGTGTGTGCTCAGCATGTACATGCACAGGTACCTGTGGGAGTGCAGACATAAGGCATATGAAGCATGTACACAGGGTATAAAAATATAAGGTCCATATAAAGTGTGTGTGTGTGTATATGAAGTATATATATATAAAGTGTTTGTGTGTATATATGAAGTATATATATATATATATATATATAGTGTGTGTATATATGAAGTTTATATAGTGTGTGTATATATATATATATATATATATATATATATATATATATATTTATATATATATATAAAAGCATTTCTATAGATTGTGTACCTCTAGGTGTACCTGAGCCCCGGGGGAGACGAGGAAGAGGAAGAGTGCGTTCATACAGATCACATTACAATAGCAAACTCATCAGCTAGGGTGTTTTGCTGTTTTCCAAGTCACATCTCAAAGCAAAATCTGCGTTCACACCCTCTCCCTCCTCTTCTCCACCTCCCAGGCTGCCCGGCGATTCCTCCTCAGGAAACTGGGACCCACGGCAGCGCAGTCAGAAAACGGCAGCCACGGGGCACTCTATGAACATCAGCTTTCTTTTACAGCAATGACTTATGGTTTCACAAACCAGCTATTTTCAGAGTGGCGTGTCTCTCCTGAGCACTTGGTGTGATCTATCTCATTTAAGCTGCGACAACCATCTGGGAGGGGCTACTGCAGCAGCATCACACACATCAAAGAAGGCGGCAGAGTGGAGTGAAGCCGGGAGAGGAAGGAAGAAGAATTTTCTCATTTTCCACCTGTGCCCTCTCCGCTGCTCAACTCAAGAGACGGAGATCACCAAAGTCTACCAAGGCTCCATGTAGATCGACGACAATCCTAAGCTCTGCACTGTGGGGGTTCAGGGTGTGTTTTTCTTTGTGACACATGAGTCAGGGTTTCTGTCTGCAAAGGACGTGTCTGGTGAACAGAAGCCGTGTCTTCGTATCCCTGCACTGGTAGACATTTTCTCAGTAACACACAAGCACTGAACACAGGCTGGTAAGCCAAGGTCCTCTGTCTCTGTTTGTCAGAAGCTAACGTTGTCAGAGCCAAAGTCAACCCCAACCTAGGTTCATACGCTGGCTCTTCAATGAGTCTCACCCGGCTGGTGAGTCACTCACAGATGGGTCTGGGTTGCACTGTTGGTGCTGCCGACCTGAGTGTGATTCAGAGCTTTGCCCGTGGATAGTCTCCCTCTCTTGCATGTTCCACGTCTCTGTGCTCTAGGATTGTGGACGCAGGAAGAACCACCTTTTGTTCCTCTTGGAGTTGCTCCTGCCTGGGCAGAGGTGCCATTGCCCGCCCTGGGGTGGAGATGAGGAGCACAGGGCCTGGTCCATCTGTGGTGCCTGTGCGTGGGGCGGGCAGCCCACCTGTGGGGTAAGGGGGCTGCAGCAGACCCCTGCAGCACCAGGGTGGTCCGAGCATGCTGGCCTGGCTCTCATCTGGCTCCGAACAGACCTCCAATAGCAATTCTTATGCCACCTCCTACGCGCAAGGCCCTGACTTCGCAGGAGAGGAGCCAGACGGCCACTTCACTCAGGAGCCTCCAATGTGGCAGCCTATAGAGCACACAAAGACACGCTGGGCAGGGGTTATTTGTGTGAAGATCCCGGCAGTGTCTGTCCGCCTGCAGCCCCACCTCCTCTGGCACCTTCCTGACGACACCTGCAAAACAGGGCAACACACTCGCCTTACAAACCCTGGTGTCATTAAGTGAACACGAGAGTTGGGGTGCACAAGGATGGCCCTGGGGCCCCATCTGCCACAGCCACCAGAGGCCCTGGCTCCTGTAGGCATCCTCCACCTCTCAGGCTGAGCCAACGGGTTCCTGCTTATTAGGGGCTATATGTACCCAGACTAACCTGCCTCCTGCCTCCACCTGCCTCCACCTGCCTCCTCCTGCTTCCACCTGCCTCCACCTGCCTCCTCCTGCCTCCAACTGCCTCCACCTGCCTCCTCCTGCTTCCACCTGCCTCCACTTGCCTCCACCTGCCTCCTCCTGCCTCCACCTGCCTCCACCTGCCTCTTCCTGCCTCCTCCTGCTTCCTCGAGCCTCTACCTGCCTCCATCTGCCTCCACCTGCCTTCACCTGCCTCCACCTGTCTACTCCTCCCTCCACCTGCCTCCACCTGCCTCCACCTGCCTCCTCCTGCTCCCACCTGCCTCCTCCTGCCTCCACCTGCCTCCTCCTGCCTCCACCTGCCTCCCCCTGCCTCCCTCCTTCCTCCACCTGCCTCCACCTGCCTCCTCCTGCCTCCTCCTGCTTCCTCCTGCCTCCACCTGCCTCCATCTGCCTCCTCCTGCCTCCACCTGCCTCCTCCTGCTTCCTCCAGCCTCCACCTGCCTCCATCTGCCTCCACCTGCCTCTTCCTGCTTCCTCCTGCCTCCACCTGCCTCCGCCTGCCTCCTCCTGCTTCCTCCAGCCTCCACCTGCCTCCACCTGCCTCCTCCTGCCTCCTCCTGCTTCCTCCTGCCTCCACCTGCCTCCGCCTGCCTCCTCCTGCTTCCTCCAGCCTCCACCTGCCTCCACCTGCCTCCTCCTGCCTCCTCCTGCTTCCTCCTGCCTCCACCTGCCTCCGCCTGCCTCCTCCTGCTTCCTCCAGCCTCCACCTGCCTCCACCTGCATCCCCCTGCCTCCCTCCTGCCTCCACCTGCCTCCACCTGCCTCTTCCTGCCTCCTCCTGCTTCCTCGAGCCTCCACCTGCCTCCATCTGCCTCCACCTGCCTTCACCTGCCTCCACCTGTCTACTCCTCCCTCCACCTGCCTCCACCTGCCTCCACCTGCTTGCTCCTGCCTCCACCTGCCTCTTTCCTTCATATACTTGCCTCCTTCCTCTGTACACCTGCCTCCTCCTGCCTCCTCCTGCCTCCTTCTGCCTCCACCTGCCTCCACCTGCCTCCCTCCTGCCTCCACCTGCCTCCACCTGCCTCCACCTGCAGAGAGGACTTCACACACCTGCAGAAAGGGCCTCCCACACCTGCAAAGAGGACCTCCCACACCTGCAGAGAGGGCCTCCCACACCTGCAGAGAGGAACCTCCCACACCTGCAGAGAGGACCTCCCACACCTGCAGAGAGAACCTCCCACACCTGCAGAGAGGAACCTCCCACACCTGAAGATAGGGCCTCCCACACCTGCAGAGAGGACCTCCCACACCTGCAGAGAGGACCTCCCACACCTGGAGAGAGGACCTCCCACACCTGCAGAGAGGGCCTCCCACACCTGGAGAGAGGACCTCCCACACCTGCAGAGAGGGCCTCCCACACCTGCAGAGATGGCCTCCCACACCTGCAGAGAGGGCCTCCCACACCTGCAGAGAGGACCTCCCACACCTGCAGAGAGGACCTCCCATACTTGCAGAGAGGAACCTCCCACACCTGCAGAGAGGAACCTCCCACAGCTGCAGAGAGGGCCTCCCACATCTGCAGAGAGGACCTCCCACACCTGCAAAGAGGACCTCCCACACCTGCTGTCAGTACCAGCACATGGCAAGGTTGCTGGCCTTGGGGCGTGGGCACGAGGCGAGGACGAGCAAGCTGGCTTGCAGCGGGGCCAGCCTCACCCACGGGCGGCCTGCACAGCAGCTCTGCAGCCCACAGTGAACCTCTGCAACTGGAAAAGCCCACCAAGGCCTCAGCTTCCTCTGTCCCAGCCCTTGCTGCCTCTCCTTCTCCTCTGAAGTAGCCCAAGGTGCTCTGGTGAAGTCCCCAGCAACAGGGGCTCCTTGGGCCTCTCAGAGCCTGGGCCCAGCCCTTCCACCCTTCTGGGTGCCTGGGTTCATCGGCTGATGTCGTCAAATGAAAACCAGCTGCTCTGCCCTGCGAAGCTGCGTCTGTGGGAGCTCCCGGACACACTTCCCCTTTCCCTTGTGGGAACCGTGCAGTGATCTGGTGGAACAGTGCTCCAGCCCAGCTCCTGCTGCCCGGGAGGTGGACACACCGTACAACCACCTTTCTGAGAAAGGAGCCAGTCTCTGAATGGCCGAGAGGAAGTTGCCTTGACGGGTTTTCCTGCTTCTGCTCAGAGGCAGAAGAGAACTGCCCAGGAGCCAGAAGACAGGTGCCCCTGGACTCCAACAGATGCCCGAGAAGCTGACCTGGACAGCACCAAGAGAGCAGAGAGCGAGCAGGAATGCTCCCAACCTGCCCATCCACCCTGCTTTCTCAGACTCTGTCCACAGCACCGCGGGGAGTGGTGGCCGCCCTGTGCCCCGACTGCAGTGCCCATCCTCAGCACCCAGGGCTGGTTCCGGTCACCGTGAGAAGCAGGAGGGTATCCTGAGGCTTGGCCCTTACTTTGGTCATCCATTGATTCCCTGGCCTCAACACGCACTCATTCAGTGAAGCTTATTCTTCCAGCAGACATTCTCGACCACCTTCCCTGGTCAAGCACCGGCGGGTCCTGGATCCCCATGGGAAGCAAGCGTTTGTGGTGTGGAGTGGGTGGATGAGGGAACCCAGACATCGTTCCTGCCTCTGAGGACGGGCTGGTCCTTCCTGGGGGCCATGGTCAGCAGAGGCACTGCCGCAGTTCTGGAGGGTAAGTGCTCCTTTAGAGATGGGCTTGGGGGAATGGCCCCGTGGTGACACAGATGCTCCCTGGGGGACCCGGGAAGCCTCTCCCAGCAGGGGGTCTGTGGGCAGGGGGCAGAACAGTCAGCCTTTGAAAATCTAGATTGGGGGTCTGAAGTCCTCAGCCAGTGGTCAGTGGGGCAGCCCTGCAGTGGCAAGCTTGCCAGGGAGGGACAGACAGTGGGGGCAGAAGGCTCGTGGTCAGAAGCCTGGGGGCCGGGACCCACAAGCCACAGAGTCAATAGTCAGAGCCCTCTTCCCAGCCGGGTGGCTGGGATCCTAGAGCATCGCGCTGGACCTGCCCCATGTTTCTACCCTATTTCACCTCTAGGCTCAGGGGGAAGGGCTGATGGTACTTCAATTGCTGGTCTTTAATGGCAGAGCCAGGGACGTCGTGACACTGAACATGCTTTCGTAGCTGGAGTTCTGGTTCTGGAGTTGCAGAGCTGAAGAGAGCCAAGGGCGTGCTTTTAAGGGGTGAGTCCTCCTGACCCAGGTGAGATCAGGCGGGGCCCTCCACCTGCAGCAGGTCCAGGTGTGCATCCCAACGTCCTGATGTCACCCAGTGTGCTGTGAGGACACAGTTGCTGGCGGGTGTTGCTATGAGCAGGGCCCATCAGGGACTGTGACAAATTCCCTGCTGCATGTCCTCACGGGGTCTCAAAGCCAGTGAGAAGCGCGGCTGAAGATTTTACTTTGGCTTATACAGGAAATAGTCAAAAACGGCTACTCCAGGAGTTGGAGCCTTTATCAAGTAAAAAACTATTAAGCAAAAATGTTTAAAAATGATACTGAAATTTTAATGAAATCATACTTATTAATTTATTGATGTAAGTGAAAAGGACATAGATCAATTTTCTTACAATAAATTGACTGCTGCTGCAGGTGTCCAAGCCATCAGCAAACAGCCGGGTACTGCGAGGCCAGTGACATTCCTGGTGGCTTCTCTTGTATTGCAAACCCAGCTCCATGCCCTTGGGGGAAACTCTTGCTCTAACGCCTGTCCAGAGAAGTCCTGTCCTCTTCAGAGGTGCATTCCCCTGGGGACGTCAGACAAATGCGTGTTCATTGGGAAGTCCATCCAGTGTGCTAGAGAAGAAGCCAAGAGCAGCAGGCCCCTGTCCCTGCGGACATTCCCGTCCTCCACCCTGCCAGCACAGCGGCTCAGAGGACCCCGCGGGGTCTCTGGAGAGTGCCTGGAGGCTGGGCCCCTCACCTGGAGGGCACCTCTCTGCAGGGCCCCTTCGGCCCCAGCTGGTGCTCTTTCCCTCAGAGGCCTGGAGGTGATTTCCAGCTGGAAGTGTCCTCCGAGGAATTCATTAACAGAAATTCATCCTCGTCCTCACGTGGCCCAGGTGCTGCTCTATGTGACTTACACGCATTGGGCCATTTTATCTTGGCACAGCCCTGTGAGGAGCATACACTGTCACCTTCAATACACAGGACAAGAAACTGGACACCAAGGGCTGAGTTCACTTGCACCAAGTCCTGTGAGCCCCGAGAGGCCGTGCAGGACTCCAGCCCTGTGGTCTGACCCCCGTTCTGCCTTTCTCTGCTGCGTGCTGATCTCGCCTGGCCGCACACCTGGACTCTAGGGCTCAGAAGGGCTCCCTGCACTGGGTCCCTTTTAGTAACTCAGGCCACTGTTTGAAACCCCTTCCTACTGTCTGCTGGGACCTGGCAGACTCTGGCGCACAGATGGCTGATGGAGTGGGAACCATGCTCCCCAGAGGACGCCAAGATGTTGGGGCTTCGTTTTTGTGGGTGACCCAAGGGCCCTCACTCCCAAGAGCGGTCTGCAGCGTATTCCAGACAAACCCTGTTCCTCCTCCAGGGAGGGATGCCAGATGTGTCCACAGCACCTGCAAAGGTCTGTGTCCCAAAGAGTATCAAGCAGTGGCCCTGGGGGCGTTTCCTCCTCCACCTGGCTTGGTGCAGGACGGCCGTGCTGGTCAGGACTGTTGGCGGTAGACGGCTAAACTTCCTTTGCTTACTGAGCGATAACAAAATGCCAACTTGGAGTACACATAGAGAAAGTCAAAATGTTTAATGATCTTTATTGAAATATTACTGATTACAATTGTTATAATGAAAACATTACAGCGAGTAAAAGTTAGTTGATATTTAAGTGATTTTTGCTTATGGATGTGTTTGTCCCTATTGATGATTAATTGCATAGGAAATGATACAATCGATCAGGTAGCAAAGCACATCAGTCCTTTAGTTGAATAAAAAGCCAGAACAGAGTGAGGATCGCCTTTTTTCCTGACCTGGTCAGTGCTGGTAAGTAGTCATGTTTTCTCCCCAAGTTTCTGCTGATGCACCTGATAGAAATCTTTATTTCAATGCTATAAACCCTTCTTATTTTGCTTGGATTAATTTATCATTTGGGAAATATTTGTTTTCTTAGCTTGGAGGATTGCTTAAGTACATATGAGGGTGATGGAGGAAAGGTCCAGGATCTGTTTGCCTAGGGCCCCGCTGGGCCCCTGGGGGGTGCGTGAGGTTTGCTGAGACAACGCAGGCGGCGGGGCCAGAGGCACCTGACACCTCCACCCTTCGTTGCATGGATGTGCTCAGGTACACGGAGCCCGGACTGTGGACAGATCCTCAGGGAGGTGGCTGCCTGCAAGCTTTGCCCAGGATTTAATCAACGGGGGCCAGTGAAGCATCTTGTTGCTAGGACTGGTCCAGGGGCTTTAGGGATCGGCAGAGCCTCTTCCTTCCTCCCTGCTCTCTGCAATTCCTCTGCTCGGTGCCTCACCTGATACCAGTCACTTGCTTGGGGCAGGGCAACCATGACCTCCGCTTCCCAGTGATCTGAGTGCATGCTGCGCTCACCCTGGTTAAATGATGGCTGCTGAAATTGTCAGCTCACCCTTGATCAAGCGTATGAAGAGCACTTCTTGGCTACCAAAGGCCTGGCCCTGCTCCAGAACCCCAAGGCCTGAGCTTCCCCAGTTGGAACTGACAGCCTGTGAGTCATTCAATAATTCAGGCAAAGCAGCATTCCCAGACCTGACACAGGCTACCTCCAAAATCCCAGGAGGCAACCCGGTCTGCCTGCTGCTGCAGCAGGAATCCACAGACTGGGGAAATTACAAATAGCAGAAGTTTATCTGGCTCCCAGCTCTGGGGACCAGGCAGTCCAGGAGCCTGGCACAGCCTCAGGGGAGGGCCTTTTATGCACCAGAACCTGGCAGGCTTGGCCCTGCTCAGGCACCTGCTCCTGGGATGGCCAGCCCTCTCCACCAGGACACACTCAGCTGCTGAAGCCAGAACTCTCTGGCGCCCCGCGAGGTGCTTGCTGCCCGTTTCAATGCACTTCAGCTTCACGTGAGTTTTGGAGGGAACTTCAAACCTTGCAGAGGCTAAGGCAGGTGAGTGCTGGTCATTCCTGTTCCTGGCCATTGGCCAGCCCACAGGCCTGGAAGTGCTGGAACCTGGTGGGACTTGTCACATCCATCTCTGGCATGAAGTGCCTTAGGGGCTCTGAGTCTTTCCTACCTCCGTCCACTGTGTCCAGTCAGCAGCAGCACCGGCCATGGTGCAGTGGACTAGAGGGATCTCTCTTGGGCCCCTGCAGTGTTCAGTGTGGAGATCAAAGCATGTGGCCTCACCCGAGGGAAGATAATGGAGTGTTGGCCACCTCAGCAGGGTCACTAAGCATACACAGTGTACAGAAGGAAAAGGCACTTTGATTAGTGGACATTGGTGGCCACTTCAGGGCAGGGTCACAGGCAGCATGGCAGCTGTCGTTGGAGCTGCTGGTTGATGAGGCCACTCAGGAGGCTCAGGATGGCGTGTTTGGGGGACTCTTGGTCTACAGGTCCAGCAGTGGAGCAGCCTGGGGACCCAGCCCCAAAGCTGGAGTCTGACCATGGCACCTCACTGGCGGCTGCAGGGTGGGTGGGTCTCAGTGGCAAGGTGGTGTGGGCAGAGCTGCTCAAAGAGCTTGTTAGTTAGTTAGTTAGTTTACCATAAAGGGTTCTGAAGTGCACACGTCAGGAAACCAGTGGACTCTTCTGCCGGCTTCTGAGTGTCCACATCTCAGGTTTGCATTTGGGAAATAGCTGTCTGTAGCCACAGAATCGCTCCTCCCCAAGTCCCCAGGATCAGCTGGGTGTTGCCAGAGTTCACTGGCCAAGAGCTAAAATCGCTTTGGTGAGTAAGCTGCTTTCCTCTGAGAGTGTGGCCCTCACTTCCTCGATTCTGGTTCTAAACTCAGACCCAAGTCCCCATCTATGAGAACAGGTTGGGGCAGACTTTACAAGAGGTCAAGCCTTCTCTGAAGCATTTGCTGTAGTTAATGCATTTGGATAGTTGCTCAATCAAGGGGGGGCAGGTGGCCAATGAGGGCCAGGGTGCTTCTGTCCCGTGTTCCAAGGGACCATGAGGATTCCTGATTCTCAGACCCACTCGGGTGAATTTCCCTATTTTAGGCGCAGAGTCCCGGCCCTCTGCCGTCAGCACTGTGTCTAACGGAAAGCCCCTGTGTCTAACAGCCGGTGCCTCTGCAGTTCAGGTGGACACTCTGAGTGCGTGGCCCGGGCTGCATGGGATGACTTTGCCATGGACAGCGCTTGCTCTCACCCTGCCCCTGAAGTTGGGGTTTTGTCTTCAGAGCATCTGCAACAGGTAATTACATTGAAGGTCACCAGGACTGGATCTCACAGGGACTTCAGGGACACATTCAAATGCGTCCTGGCATTGTCCACCCACAGAGGGCCAGCAGGTGCATTCGTCCCACGTCCCTTCCCTGCTGGCAGAGACTGGCCAGCCTGCTGTCCACGGCTGCCTGGGCCCTGACGGGACGTGTTCCTGTGGTGTTCACAGACCAGGAGCCGGAGGCAGAGTGAAGCCATGGGGTGCACTGGGAGCCCCCGGGATCTTCTAGTGCAGCAGGCTGGAGTCAGAGCTGGGGCCAAGGGACGTGGGACGCCCGAGGTCTGAAGGCCAGGCAAAGCGGTTCCACAGTACCAGGGACTCGGCTGAAAACAACACCCTCACTACATGGTGAAAACATGTCCACGTCACTTTCACTCGAGCCAGAGGGAAGGGGAAACAGGAGGGGCACAAGGAGCACCTTCCCTTAGGACAAAACGCAGAAGTCAAACTCTTTCTGTCAGCCAGAGCCTGGTCACATGGCCACGCACGGGTACAGGCAGGGGTGTGCTCCAGTGGACTCAGAGATGCTGAGCGCCCACTGAACACCAGCGGCCCCTTCCCATAGAAGAGGCGTTTCCATCTCCCCTGCCGGAGCTTGGAGCGAGAGGTGGCCCTCAAGTTGACACAGTCTCCCGTGCTCTCACTGTGGGTCCGCGGTGGCTGGTGGAATCGCCGTCTGGAGGCGCCCAGCACAATAGAGGGCGGTCTTAGAGCTGCATGTCTTTGGATATTCTGAAGGACATCCAGGTTTACATTTGTCTTCACCTAGAGTTTAGCTCCATCTTTACATAAATGTAAAATCATTGGGCACCTGAATTCTTAAAGAGCACATCTTCATTGTTTAACTGGGGGAAAAGGAATTGTATGAAGCCCGTGTCTTGCTCAGAGTTGCTCAGCACCTCAGGGACAAGCACAGGACAGACCATGAGCTGCCCCTTCCCACAGGAACAGGGCAAGCGCAGTGGAGACGGTGCGGAGAGAACTTGGGCGGGGGAAGCTGTGAGCAAGGCAGGACAGGCCCGAGCTCCCTTCCTGTGTCCCCAGGCCTCTGCCCTCTGGTAAGGGCCGTGCTTGGTCCTGGAGACAGAGACATGCGCCTGGGCCCCTCTCCTCCGAGGGCTTGTTGTCCAGAAGGCACACTGGTCAATTTTCACTTAAAATACAAAGTACACATTGAAGGTGCTGAAAAACCACAGGTAGAAATGGCCCTGCCTTTGCCTGGGAGCCCTGGGTGGAAAGAGAAAGCAGGTGGCATGGACTTTACAAGATGAACCGTTTCTCAAGACCAAAGGGATGAAGGAGAAAACACGCAGAGCTGGAGGTGGGGGTCAGTGTGCTGCCCGGGCCTGGGCGTGAAGGCTGGGGGTCAGCGTGCTGCCCGGGCCTGGGCGTGAAGGCTGGGGGTCAGCGTGCTGCTCAGGCCTGGATGTGAAGCACTGAGAACTGCAGGCAGGAGAGGGACTCAGGCTGGAGGGCAGTGAGGTGGACTATGGTGAGGCCAGTGGGCTCTGCCCTGGGCTGAGAGGTCCGACCTTGCACAGCCCACGCGCTGCTCGGTGCTGAGCCTCTTAGAAAGGGCTGCTCAAGGAGAGGCCTTTGTTAAGTAGCAGTGTAACTGTGTCGGCAGCCTAGTGATGTACTCAGGACTGGGAGCCGGAGGTGCCAGCGAGACACTCAGCAGAACCGGCTAGGTGGCGGCCAGAAGTTTGGGATGCAGCTGAGGAGAGAGCCCTGAATGCTGTGGGCACTGGCCCAAGTGTCAAGGACACTCATCAACCTAAGGAGGGGGCACAGGGTAGCACCCTCAAAGGGTGGGCAGAGGAGCAGGGTGAGAGGGTACCAGTGCTGAAGAGGGACGTGTTCAGCGGGGAATGTCACAGGGTCAGGGCAAACCACCACACATCTCTGCACCTCCCTGAGCCAGAGGTTAACGGGAAATTTTAGGAGAAAGGTCCAGAAAGCACGTGAGCCATGTTTAGCCTGGACGTCCCCCTCTGTGGAGAGCAGAATAATAAAAATCCCCGTCCCTCCCAGGACACCCCAGCGTGAGAGGAGGCCATCTGAAGGGGGCAGCAAGGTGGCTGCAGGGTGACATCCGCGAGTTTGGTCAGGTGAGTGCAGCCTACTGGACCTGCTGAGCCACAGTTTCCTCGTCACAATCAGAGAATGTCGTGCTGACCTCACAGGGTCAGAGGTGAGACGGAAACCTTGAGCATGACAAATGCGTGGACATCAAAGATGACAATTTAAACCAGTGACCGGGAGGCGCTAAGGCCTGGAGGAGCCAGGCTGGGGTGGGTGGGACTCCTCCCTCCCTCTCTGGAAGAGTCGGGCATAATGGGATATGGGACCTAAAACAGTTAACCTGGCACTCAGTGAGGGCCCGGAAAATCAGAGCTGCTGTTGTCACCTGTCTGCTCTGTGATGCGCCCGCCTGCCCGGCTGGCATCGGCCATGCGACACTGGGAGCTTGGCAGCAGCCCGGGAGCAGTTGTTGGCACACCGGCTTTCAATTACCTGCACTGCTGAGCCCTGCATTTGCATTAGCCTGGTCAGGGGAGTGCACAGCCCAGATAAGCCAGGGAGGAGGAGCCCAGACTCCCCCCACCACTGTGCAATCCCAGAGGGCGGCAGAGTCAGGCTCCAGGAGGAGTCCAGCCCTCACAGCATTCTCCAGGAGACGGAGCCATGCCCTGCACGGGTCCTTCTTCTGCTGACCACGCTCCACCATGGAAAGTGCGCCAAGGAGCTGGGTTCAGCGTGAAGATGCTTTCGCTCTGACTTCATGTCCAGAGCTGGGCCTCCACCTCGGCCGGCCCTGGTGAGAATCACTCCTGCTGATCAACAGTCAGTGGGATGATGATCAAGTTCTCCTTCTTTGACATACAGAGACGACTTAAACCGCTGAAGAGCGTTCCTCAGGAGTGGCACAAGTTTTAGGCTTTATTCTGGCCACTGGAGGGCTCTCGGATTTCCCACTAATGACAGAAACCTTGAGCATGACAAATAGGTGGACATCACAGATGACAATTTAAAACCAGTGACCAAGAACTGGAGGGCGAAGGTCTGGAGCAGCCAGGCTGGGTGGGCTCCCCTCTCCCTCTCAGGAGCCCCTGCGGGATGGGTGCTACCCTGTGTCCCTGGCTACTCTCGGGCCCGGGTGTGTGTGTGTGCAGCATCCCTCGCCATCACCCCTCTGCAGCACGGTGCAGCCAGTACTTACCCGGCACTGGCACTGGCTATCAGGCTTTGTGGGCAACCTGGGGGCGCACAGCCCGGGAGGCCCTGCAGGTCATGTGCAGATGCCGCACCGAGGATCAGATCTGCAGCGTGTTCATTATACAGATCTGACTCAGGGTGTCCAGTGGGGGTGAGAGGGGCTGTCCGGGAACAGCGTCTGTGGAGGCCAAGGACGACTGCACTGAGACCCCCGTGCTGCCCCCTCAGACCTGCCCCCACGGCACACCTCGTCCTCTCCATCACAACGCCAAGCGCTTGCAAGTGCAGCCTCCTTGCTTTCCTCCCTGAGCTGCTTCTCCATGTACAGAGCACGTGATGCTCAGTCGGCACCCAGCTCTTCTGAGCACGCACGAGGCACACTGGTCCTCCCCTCTCCCCTAGGTGTGGCCAGGTGACCAGCCTGACCAACGGGGGGATCATAGCACTTGACTGCCGGGGCACTAATTGTCCCTGTCCACTCTGGGCTACTCCTTTCCCACGGTGGGGCTGCGGGAGCACTGTTGATGTGGAGGTGCGCTAGGATGCCAGGGGCCACACTGCGGAAGAGCTGCCCTGGAGGGTCGCCAGGCACCCGGGCACTCACGGGGGTGAGCGAATTCTGTGGTGTTAAAAAGGAACTTGGACTGTGGGACTGCTTCTACGACTGCATAACATGGAATACCTTGACCACTACTTCAAAATAATCGTGAGACACAGCATGCTGTTAGCAATTGATGATATTCTGCTCAACCTCTTCCATAATGTTCCCATTGTGACAGGCATTCCCAGGAGACAAGGTACTTAACTGGGAAAAGTGAACTACTAATGATGGATTGGAAGACCCGGGGGCATGTTGGAGAAGTGGGCACTGGGGGAGAGGGCAGCACTTTACTCTCCCTAATCCCAACACTAAGGAGTCTGGACAGGAAAGTGCATGGTCACAGAGTGAAAAAAGAGAACACAGAGACCAGGGGACCCAGCTCTCCTGCAGGTGACCATGCACAGGACAGGGTGAGGAGGGGACATGGAGACCAGGGGACCCAGCTCTCCTGCAGGTGACTGTGCACAGGACAGGGTGAGGAGGGGACATGGAGACCAGGGGACCCAGCTCTCCTGCAGGTGACTGTGCACAGGACAGGGTAAGGAGGGGACATGGAGACCAGGGGCACAGCTCTCCTGCAGGTGACTGTGCACAGGACAGGGTAAGGAGGGGACATGGAGACCAGGGGCACAGCTCTCCTGCAGGTGACTGTGCACAGGACAGGGTGAGGAGGGGACATGGAGGCCAGGGACCCAGCTCTCCTGCAGGTGACTGTGCACAGGACAGGGTGAGGAGGGGACATGGAGGCCAGGGGACCCAGCTCTCCTGTAGGTGACGGTGCACAGGACAGGGTGAGGAGGGGACATGGAGACCAGGGGACCCAGCTCTCCTGCAGGTGACTGTGCACAGGACAGGGTGAGGAGGGGACATGGAGGCCTGGGGACCCAGCTCTCCTGCAGGTGACTGTGCACAGGACAGGGTGAGGAGGGGACATGGAGGCCAGGGGACACAGCTCTCCTGCAGGTGACTGTGCACAGGACAGGGTGAGGAGGGGACATGGAGGCCTGGGGACCCAGCTTTCCTGCAGGTGACTGTGCACAGGACAGGGTGAGGAGGGGACATGGAGACCAGGGGACCCAGCTCTCCTGCAGGTGACTGTGCACAGGACAGGGTGAGGAGGGGACATGGAGACCAGGGGACCCAGCTCTCCTGCAGGTGACGGTGCACAGGACAGGGTGAGGAGGGGACATGGAGACCAGGGACCCAGCTCTCCTGCAGGTGACGGTGCACAGGACATGGTGAGGAGGGGACATGGAGTCCAGGGGCACAGCTCTCCTGCAGGTGACGGTGCACAGGACAGGGTGAGGAGGGGACATGGAGACCAGGGGCACAGCTCTCCTGCAGGTGACTGTGCACAGGACAGGGTGAGGAGGGGACATGGAGTCCAGGGGACCCAGCTCTCCTGCAGGTGACTGTGCACAGGACACGGTGAGGAGGGGACATGGAGACCAGGGGCACAGCTCTCCTGCAGGTGACGGTGCACAGGACAGGGTGAGGAGGGGACATGGAGACCAGGGGCACAGCTCTCCTGCAGGTGACGGTGCACAGGACAGGGTGAGGAGGGGACATGGAGGCCTGGGGACCCAGCTCTCCTGCAGGTGACTGTGCACAGGACAGGGTAAGGAGGGGACATGGAGGCCAGGGACCCAGCTCTCCTGCAGGTGACGGTGCACAGGACAGGGTGAGGAGGGGACATGGAGACCAGGGGACCCAGCTCTCCTGCAGGTGACTGTGCACAGGACAGGGTGAGGAGGGGACATGGAGTCCAGGGAACCCAGCTCTCCTGCAGGTGACGGTACACAGGACAGGGTGAGGAGGTGACATGGAGACCAGGGGCACAGCTCTCCTGCAGGTGACGGTGCACAGGACAGGGTGAGGAGGGGACATGGAGACCAGGGGACACAGCTCTCCTGCAGGTGACTGTGCACAGGACAGGGTGAGGAGGGGACATGGAGACCAGGGGCACAGCTCTCCTGCAGGTGACTGTGCACAGGACAGGGTGAGGAGGGGACATGGAGTCCAGGGGACCCAGCTCTCCTGCAGGTGACTGTGCACAGGACACGGTGAGGAGGGGACATGGAGACCAGGGGCACAGCTCTCCTGCAGGTGACGGTGCACAGGACAGGGTGAGGAGGGGACATGGAGACCAGGGGACCCAGCTCTCCTGCAGGTGACTGTGCACAGGACAGGCTGAGGAGGGGACATGGAGACCAGGGGACCCAGCTCTCCTGCAGGTGACTGTGCACAGGACAGGGTGAGGAGGGGACATGGAGTCCAGGGAACCCAGCTCTCCTGCAGGTGACGGTACACAGGACAGGGTGAGGAGGTGACATGGAGACCAGGGGCACAGCTCTCCTGCAGGTGACGGTGCACAGGACAGGGTGAGGAGGGGACATGGAGACCAGGGGTACAGCTCTCCTGCAGGTGACGGTGCAGAGGACAGGGTGAGGAGGGGACATGGAGACCAGGGGCACAGCTCTCCTGCAGGTGACGGTGCACAGGACAGGGTGAGGAGGGGACATGGAGACCAGGGGACCCAGCTCTCCTGCAGGTGACTGTGCACAGGACAGGGTGAGGAGGGGACATGGAGACCAGGGACCCAGCTCTCCTGCAGGTGACTGTGCACAGGACAGGGTGAGGAGGGGACATGGAGACCAGGGGACACAGCTCTCCTGCAGGTGACTGTGCACAGGACAGGGTGAGGAGGGGACATGGAGACCAGGGGACCCAGGTCTCCTGCAGGTGACGGTGCACAGGACAGGGTGAGGAGGGGACATGGAGACCAGGGGACCCAGCTCTCCTGCAGGTGACTGTGCACAGGACAGGGTGAGGAGGGGACATGGAGGCCTGGGGACCCAGCTCTCCTGCAGGTGACTGTGCACAGGACAGGGTGAGGAGGGGACATGGAGTCCAGGGGACCCAGCTCTCCTGCAGGTGACTGTGCACAGGACAGGGTGAGGAGGGGACATGGAGACCAGGGGACCCAGCTCTCCTGCAGGTGACGGTGCACAGGACAGGGTGAGGAGGGGACATGGAGACCAGGGGACCCAGCTCTCCTGCAGGTGACTGTGCACAGGACAGGGTAAGGAGGGGACATGGAGGCCAGGGACCCAGCTCTCCTGCAGGTGACGGTGCACAGGACAGGGTGAGGAGGGGACATGGAGACCAGGGGCACAGCTCTCCTGCAGGTGACGGTGCACAGGACAGGGTGAGGAGGGGACATGGAGACCAGGGGACCCAGCTCTCCTGCAGGTGACTGTGCACAGGACAGGGTGAGGAGGGGACATGGAGACCAGGGGACCCAGGTCTCCTGCAGGTGACGGTGCACAGGACAGGGTGAGGAGGGGACATGGAGACCTGGGGCACAGCTCTCCTGCAGGTGACGGTGCACAGGACAGGGTGAGGAGGGGACATGGAGGCCTGGGGACCCAGCTCTCCTGCAGGTGACGGTGCACAGGACAGGGTGAGGAGGGGACATGGAGTCCAGGGGCACAGCTCTCTTGCAGGTGACTGTGCACAGGACAGGGTGAGGAGGGGACATGGAGACCAGGGGACCCAGGTCTCCTGCAGGTGACGGTGCACAGGACAGGGTGAGGAGGGGACATGGAGACCAGGGGTACAGCTCTCCTGCAGGTGACGGTGCACAGGACAGGGTGAGGAGGGGACATGGAGGGCAGGGACCCAGCTCTCCTGCAGGTGACTGTGCACAGGACAGGGTGAGGAGGGGACATGGAGACCAGGGGCACAGCTCTCCTGCAGGTGACGGTGCACAGGACAGGGTGAGGAGGGGACATGGAGACCAGGGGCACAGCTCTCCTGTAGGTGACTGTGCACAGGACAGGGTGAGGAGGGGACAATGAGGCCAGGGGACCCAGCTCTCCTGCAGGTTACGGTGCACAGGACAGGGTAAGGAGGGGACATGGAGACCAGGGGCACAGCTCTCCTGCAGGTGACGGTGCACAGGACAGGGTGAGGAGGGGACATGGAGACCAGGGGACCCAGCTCTCCTGCAGGTGACTGTGCACAGGACAGGGTGAGGAGGGGACATGGAGGCCTGGGGCACAGCTCTCCTGCAGGTGACTGTGCACAGGACAGGGTGAGGAGGGGACATGGAGACCAGGGGCACAGCTCTCCTGCAGGTGACGGTGCACAGGACAGGGTGAGGATTGGACATGGAGACCAGGGGACCCAGCTCTCCTGCAGGTGACTGTGCACAGGACAGGGTGAGGAGGGGACATGGAGACCAGGGTACCCAGCTCTCCTGCAGGTGACGGTGCACAGGACAGGGTGAGGAGGGGACATGGAGACCAGGGGCACAGCTCTCCTGCAGGTGACTGTGCACAGGACAGGGTGAGGAGGGGACATGGAGGCCTGGGGACCCAGCTCTCCTGCAGGTGACGGTGCACAGGACATGGTGAGGAGGGGACATGGAGACCAGGGGCACAGCTCTCCTGCAGGTGACGGTGCACAGGACAGGGTGAGGAGGGGACATGGAGACCAGGGGACACAGCTCTCCTGCAGGTGACGGTGCACAGGACAGGGTGAGGAGGGGACATGGAGACCAGGGGACACAGCTCTCCTGCAGGTGACTGTGCACAGGACAGGGTGAGGAGGGGACATGGAGACCAGGGGCACAGCTCTCCTGCAGGTGACTGTGCACAGGACAGGGTGAGGAGGGGACATGGAGACCAGGGGACACAGCTCTCCTGCAGGTGACTGTGCACAGGACAGGGTGAGGAGGGGACATGGAGGCCTGGGGCACAGCTCTCCTGCAGGTGACTGTGCACAGGACAGGGTGAGGAGGGGACATGGAGACCAGGGGACCCAGGTCTCCTGCAGGTGACTGTGCACAGGACAGGGTGAGGAGGGGACATGGAGACCAGGGGACCCAGCTCTCCTGCAGGTGACTGTGCACAGGACAGGGTGAGGAGGGGACATGGAGACCAGGGGACACAGCTCTCCTGCAGGTGACTGTGCACAGGACAGGGTAAGGAGGGGACATGGAGACCAGGGGACCCAGCTCTCCTGCAGGTGACTGTGCACAGGACAGGGTGAGGAGGGGACATGGAGACCTGGGGACCCAGCTCTCCTGCAGGTGATGGTGCACAGGACAGGGTGAGGAGGGGACACGGAGGCCTGGGGACCCAGCTCTCCTGCAGGTGACTGTGCACAGGACAGGGTGAGGAGGGGACATGGAGACCTGGGGACCCAGCTCTCCTGCAGGTGACGGTGCACAGGACAGGGTAAGGAGGGGACATGGAGACCAGGGGACCCAGGTCTCCTGTAGGTGACTGTGCACAGGACAGGGTGAGGAGGGGACATGGAGGCCAGGGGCACAGCTCTCCAGCAGGTGACTGTGCACAGGACAGGGTGAGGAGGGGACATGGAGACCTGGGGACCCAGCTCTCCTGCAGGTGACGGTGCACAGGACAGGGTGAGGAGGGGACATGGAGACCAGGGGACCCAGCTCTCCTGTAGGTGACTGTGCACAGGACAGGGTGAGGAGGGGACATGGAGACCAGGGGACCCAGCTCTCCTGCAGGTGACTGTGCACAGGACAGGGTGAGGAGGGGACATGGAGACCAGGGGACCCAGCTCTCCTGCAGGTGACGGTGCACAGGACAGGGTGAGGAGGGGACATGGAGACCAGGGGACCCAGCTCTCCTGTAGGTGACTGTGCACAGGACAGGGTGAGGAGGGGACATGCAGGACTTTCTGCCGGGGCAGCGCATATGGGTCTCAGATATAGGCTGAAATCTTCTCTTTCCTTCTCAAGAGTGAAGGGCTGAAAGGCGGGGCAGTTCCTTACTGCCCATTGAAGCAGCGTGCCCTGGCAAATAGTAGGTGCTCAGTAAAGACTGGGCTTGGTAGCTCTTCCTCTCCCTTCCTGGGCTGTGGCATGCTACCTCATGTAACTTGCTTCTGGGGCTGCAGTGGGCCGAGGGGCTTCGGCAGTGCTGCAGGAATCAAGCTGGCCGAGGGAGGGGCCGGCCCTTGGGGACATGGTGGAGCCCGTCTTCCTCACCCTGGAGCACAGCCCCCACCCACTCCCATGGAGCACTGGCTTTTCATATTCCTGTTTAGCAGCACTCATGCTCAAATTCATTAATTAACGAAGATTAATCAATAATTAAGCTTTCTATAGCCACCCGGAGGCCACTCCATGGATCCGTGATGTATTTATTGCTTATTCTGCATAAGGGCTTGGGAGCTCCCCGGCACTGCTCAGGTTTGGTTCATGGCAGGATGCCTGCGTGAAGGCCCTGCACTTCAGCCAGCTCCCTCCTGGCCCCTCTCCCTTGCAGGGACCGCAGGCAGCCCCCCCCCCCGCCCCCAGCTGCCGTCTGCACCAGCCCAGACCTCTCAGTCTGCTCCTGGTCGACAGTGAGCATGGTGCCTTGGGCTGCTCTGTGCGGGGTGGGATGGAGGCAGGCCACTCAGGAGCCCTCTGTGGAGCAGTGCCTCCCCGGCTGCCCACAGAAGATGCTGTCCAAGCTCTCTGCCCTAGGGTATGAGGAGGTACCCCTGGGCAGGTAGAAAGCCAGCAGAGTGCTGTCCCCAGCACCTGCTCCTGAGCGGACTGTTCCCTGAGCATCCACGTGAGCAGTGCCCTTCACAAAAAATGGGTGGGAACCCTCAGCTCTGACACTGATTTGCAGGTGAGGCCCAGAATACATTATTGCCGGCAGATCCCTGCATTTCCACCCTGGCTAAATGTGGACCGCAGGGAGGTTTGTGCCTGCAGGTTCAGGGCCGTGTGGTGTTGGGCGAGACTGCACCAGCCAGCAGACGTGCAGCCTCAGGGCCTCCAAGAGGCTCCTGCTGTGTGCGTGCCAGGGATGGGTGGCTGCTCAGCAGAGTCCTCTTGGCCTGTCCACCCCACATATCAAGATCCTCCGTTCACATTGCCGAGGAGGCAGGGGACAGCCGAGCCAGACCCCACCTCTCATGTTGTGGGGAAGGAAACAAGGAGCTCAATTCCCCTGTCCTGTGTTTATAGTTTTCTACATGCACAAAGCTATGCCCAACAAGGCTCCAAGGTGACCCGCAGTGAGTGGCAGGGACATTCATTATGGTAAACATTTAGGGACAAAATTCTTCCTGCACTCCAGCCAGCTCCCTCCTGGCCCACCACCACCTTTCCATGTACAGGTCCCAGGTGGGTAGGGCCCATTGGGCAGCGGGTCTGGACACAGCCCATTTGTGCTGCTCTAAGAAGTCATCTTGGACTGGGCACTGTATAAAGAAGGGAAGCGTCCGGCGGGACTCCCAGGTCAGGTGCTGGCAGGGATCTGGGCTGCCGAGGGCCACCACTGCTGCCATGGGTGCTGGCCACTGCATCTTCTGGGCGGAGCCTCCTGCCGCAGGTGGCCTTGGGGACGGGTGTGCACGGCCTCGTCTCCTCCTGGAGGCCCTGCGGCTGGGCACACCAGGCTGGCAGCGCCTGAACCAGGGGCACCTGTTCAAACCCTCACTCCAGCGCCTTCCACCTGCCTGCTGGCCCTGCGCTCTGTGGCACCTCCTCGGCCCCCACCTGGACTAACTACAGCTATAGCCTGCAGGCGGTCACTCCCACTAGCCCCCACCTGCCCTCCATTCCCACCAACGAACTGAAAACCTCGCCACGGTTTCTTGGAGGATATTTCCTGGATTATTGATATCCTTCGGCATCTCCACTCCTTCTGGACACTCCTGGCCCTGCATCCAGATGTGTCAATCAATAACTCCCCTTGGTGGCAGGGTATTAAGTTCAATCAATTCCTATAAGTGATCTGTTTTAGTTTGAACTCTGAGTTTGGGTTAGCAGCTTTCTGTGCCCCCTTCCTGTCTTCTCACAGTGACATGGCTCTCCACACAGCTAGCCCCCTAATTCCAGCCCCAAAGTGGTGGCTAGAGTGGGCTGAAGTATGGTCCATGGTCCCTGGGAGCCAGCCTGCCAGGGGCCTGCTGCACAGGGTGTGCTCACCTGGTGCACGTATCAGCCTTGCAAATATCCATAAGGAGGACCTGTCGGGTTCTGCTCTGTAGGGAAGTACAGAGGGACTGGGACAGGCTGCAAGGCTGGTGTGTCCGAAGAGCAGGATGAGATCAGGACCCTTTTCTAGCTTTTTCCTGGCTGGCACACTATAAGTCCCTGCTGCAGAAGCAGAATTGCCAACCAGGCCTAAAGATGGAAAGTTGGGGGCTGTTTAAGACCAGTCATTCACCCAAACAACCTCCCTGGGTACTGCAGCGGCCCGTCACACACCTGCATTGAGCCAGAGCTGCAGGGAGGCTTGGCGTCTCCCACCACGATACTTGCCCTGGCTAGTGCCTGAGAAGGCTGGCGTTCCCCGTGGGACCTCAGGGGACCACATCCACCTCTGCTCTCCTGTGGGTCCTGTCTCTGCAGCTTTCTTTTTCCAGGTGCTTGGCCCCTGCTGGACGAGTCCCTTCACAGTGACAGCCACGGGGCAGGTGTGATCCGTCACTCCGTGGTTCCCACTGTGGCTTGACCTAGAAGCCACACTTGGTCTCTCAGGACAAGAGACAAACCAGAGTTGTTCTCAGTTCTGAGACCCAGGCATGTTTATCATGAAAATGAACTGGCAACTCCAGCCACTGGTGCAATTATATAAAAGAGAAAATATTTAACTCTTGATTAAAACAAGAAAACTGATGCCAGTCGAAAACGCCCATCTCCTGTGGAGTTGAGCCACGGCCTGGGGGCGGGCCCGGGCAGCAGCTTTGCTTCTGCAAGCAAGGACTTACTGGCATGCCAGCCAAGAGAAAGCTAGAAAGGGGTCAGGGTCTCATGCTGCTGTTTGGCCACCGGCCTTAGCAGCCTGTCCCAGGTGAAGTGCAGAGCAGAACCCAACAGGTCCCCATGGATATTTGCCAGGCTGAGAAAGGGTACGCTGTCTTCTTTCCCTAAACTCGCTACGCCCCCCCTCCCCATCCCGTGCACCTGCAGGCCCCAAGTCTGCACTCCTGCAAGTGCAACAGGACCTTCCTCTGGAAACCCAGCCTTCTCTGAAGAAAAGCTCCTGTTTCCATCTTGTCCTCTCAGCTCAGAGAGCTGGTGAGCCCACCTTGGCTCTTCCTGGCCAAGCGGCCCCCGTGCCCACTTCAGGGAGCTGTCCTGAAGGGCGCTGTGCATCAGAGAGTTGCCCTGTCAGCCCCACCCCAGGACTGAGCCAGCTGGTCTCTGCCTGTGGAACATCGGGGTCCTCTCCATGGCTCTGCCATGGTGGGAGTCAGAAGTTAAAACAGAGGGGAGAGAGGAAGGGAGGAGACGCGTCCCAGGCCACGTCCTGTCCTCCCACCCCCATGGGACACTGAAGGCTGTCCGTTCATGACTGTGCAGCACGTGCTGAGCACCAGAAAGCCGTGCCTGGTGCCGGCTAGTGCCACTCCAGCAGGCAGAGGGCCCTGCCAGACCTCATCATACCGAGCCACCAGCCCAAGGCCCCGGGATGAGGGACGATGGGCTCTGCCTCCGCTGTGTCTGAGAACGCAGTCCTGGCACGGAGGCTGCCAGCCATCCAGGCTTTTCCCACACTTGGGGCAGGTTGTTTGTGGAGTCTGGAGTAACAGAAGGTAAGAGGTATCTGGGTCTCATGGCGGCATCAGGAAGCTCCTATGAATGTGTTAACACAATTTTAAGAATCAAATAAAAAATGCTTCTTAGGAGTATGAGCTACTTAGTTTGTTCAAGACCATTTTGCAGGAGAAGAGATGGCGAGACAGGCAGCACGAGAGCTTCTCCATGTCCCCGTTGGTCCTGAGGGAACCCTCTTGTTGAACTTGGGGCATGTCAAAGTGATGGGACCTGAGGGCCTGCTGCCCTGGGAGGCAATATCACAGGGCGACACAGCGTTGGTGAAACAGGCCTGACTGAGGTCCTCCGGGGACAGAGGTCAGGCAGGGTGTGACCTTCTCAGCTTGGTAGACTGAGGACTGAGAGTACAGAGAGTCAGGCAAGGAGACGCAGACAGTGAGGACCGGGTTGGAAAGGCCGAGTCAGGAGTACTGGCCCAGGCCACCCTATTGACGCCTCCACCCAACATCTTGATTTCAACCTACTGTCGGATTTTGTAAATGTTGTCTGTGAGTTCCCAGTGGGACAGGATGCAGAAAGAGTAACGGCCCCAAAGTCTGTTAGTTGGTTTCATAAAAATCATGTCACCAGAACAGACTGTGAGACACAGAGCACCAGGCTTTCTCCAAATCCGGATCCTGCAGCATAGACCTTAAAACCTTAGAAGAAATCGCCCCGTGTTGCTAAAGTCCCAGGACTATTGCTGTCTCTTACTTGACAGGCGGCTGTGCAGCTGGGTTTCCGGGCGGGCTGAGGCTTGGAGCAGAGGTCCTCCTCCTCCAGGATCCAGGCTCAGCTCTCTGCCTGCCCCCTCCAGGCCTGGTGTTTGTGTGGAATAGAGTCTCTGAGCTTGAGCCTGATAAGGCTTTTATAATGTAAAGGAGGGGAGCCACCTCAAGTGGCTCTAAAGAAAAGTCTGCTTTGATCGGAGGAATGAAGGCCCTGCCCCATTCTCCAGCCCCAGAGGCCTGCCTTGGGGACCTGCACTCTCTCCACACTGTCTCCAGCTCTCTTCACCAGAGCTCCTTTCACAGGGACGCTGGCCTGGTGACGACGCTGGCCTGGGGGAGGCTTTGCCAGCCGCCCAGGCTCCTTACAAGTCAGTGGATGAACGGAGAGAAGTTGGCTCTTCACCAGCCCAGGGGCCACTCCGGCCTCAGCTGTGCCCCTGGGCTCCAGCCCTGCTCTTCCTGGCCAGGCACCCACCCCGTTCTAAGCACTCGGCCAGGGTCTGCCTGACCCTCCTCCTGCCCAAAGCTGCAGCTCCAGAGCAGTGCCGTGGCGTGGGCACCAGGCCCCACTGTGACGGGGCCTTCTCCACGGCAAAGGCCCTCGCTGCGATGTGTGGCTTGCAGTCTCAGCCAGGGCCTTTGGAGCATGTCTTGCTGCCCCTTTTCCACATGCTGTCCCCTCCCCTCCGTCCACAGCCACACCTGCAGGGTGGCAAAGGCTGGGGCATCTGACCACCTGGCCCAACCCTGGATCCCTCAGCAGCTCCAGAGCCACCCCCACCGCCCTCTGCTGCTCTCCTCTGTCTGTTCCACAGGGACAGGAAGGACGGAAACAGGTCCTGAGGGCGTGAGGGAAGGAGAAACGCCAACCTGCAGGTCAAGTTCCGTCCTGAGCCCAGCCGGCTGGGGAGCCCCGTCCTGAGGGACAGCCGGTTGCTCACTGCAGATGCCCGTCTGCTCTGCCTCCCCTGCGGGTGGAGCAGTTCGCACAGGGCGCTTCACTTAGTCACCAAGACCTCCTGCAAAGCAGGTTCTGCCAACATGTGCTTCCCAGAGACGAGGACGTGAGGAGAGGGGAGACAGCTCTGTGCAGACACTGCTGGGAGAGCAGGGCTGGACGGGAGCCAGGCCTCCCTCTGCAGAGCCCTGGAGGAGACCCGGCAGCTGTGTACTGCCACATGGGGCAGAAAACAGCACGGAGGAGCCAGGGGTCCTGCTGCACTGAGGTGTAGGCTCCGACCTCCGCACTTGCAGGCCGCTCCCCATGGCCATCTTGAGGGGGCCACACTGCAGCTGCTGCGGCAGGAGCTACAAGAGCAGAGCAAACCCAGCTACTCTGCCCTGGAAAGGGCCTACTGTGTGCCCTATGGTGGACCTAGCAGAATGGAAGTGACATGGGCACAGAGAAGATTTAATCAGAAGAATTCAATTCAGAAAAGTGAAGGGGAGTCCAACTTGCTCGCCCCTTTGAGTCTGGCAGCTCAACAGGGGCAGGCTGAACAGGGCAGGACTCTGAGTGCACGACTGGGAACACACTCAGGGACTAAGCCTGGGAGGCCTGGGAAGGCCCGACTCCCCTGCCTCATGAGTAGGATCCTGGGAGGCGCCTGAGACAGACCCCCAGCAGAGATCTGCAGTGGCCAGGCCCCGGGGATATGTTGATCTAAGCTTTCCAGGGCCACCACCAGCCAAGTCCCTGAGGCCTGATGAGCCCGAAGCCTCACCCACCTGAACTCCCTCCACAGCCCTCTGCGGTGGCCCCTACCTGCACACAGCTGGGCTGTCCAAAACCTCCAGCTGACAGGGGCTCCCGGCCCATCCCACCTCAGCTGGTGAGAGGGCAGCTGAGACTTAGGTCAGCGGGCTTCAGCCTGAGGCCACGCACCTGCCTGCTGGAGCCCTCGCTCACGCTCCTATTAAGAACCTTTTTAAATTCTTTTTGTTTCTGTTTTTGTGTAGAACTTTGCTGTGCTGATTTGCTCGTGAACATACATGCATAGGAATATTTGTTTCTTTTTCCTCATCTTTAGCATCTTTAAATGCATGATTCTTCCTTGCCTGGTCTTTTGAGGGTTAGGGTTTTTGATTAGTATATTTTGGTTTTCTTTTGTACTGTTTTTATTTGTCAGTCTCTCTCTCTCTCTTTTCTGCTAATAATCACATTCTACTGTTCTGTCTTTCACTCTCCCTTTACTTCATTACTTCTATTTTTCTCTGTCTTCCTGATAATCATTAAGTCTGACGTTTCCTCTGCATTCTCTCTGTTCACTTTTGTGACATCATGAACTCTTTTTACCTTCCTAAAGATTTTCTTTTCTCTTAATTATAATAATTAACTGTATTCTTACTATCTTTTAGAATACCTGTTTTATAAAACTCTTGTCCTCAACAATTAATGCTGTTACAGTTATTACTGCTGTGGATGACACAGGTAACACCTGATGTTTGCTCTAATGCCAGAAATAGTTCATGGTTACTTACTGTTTTTTCTATTGAAATTGCTGACCCTAGCATTTCTGGGGTTTGTGGCAATCAACATTGTAGATGTCATAGTAGGAAGCAGCTGTTTAGTTTAAGGCTGTATATTCTTTGCATTGGTTTTTGCTACTTTTGTTTCTCCCTATTTTGTGAGGTGCTGGGAACCTATAGGGATACTACAATTTAGAGGGTAAAAACTCTGCTGCTGAATTAAACTCAACCAAAAGACAGTACATCTTGCTCTACACACAAATCAATGACACTCAGTCTTCAGCTATACTTTAATAGCAAGAACAGAAGAGACACAAATCCAAACTAATGTCCAGGCCCTGAGTAGGAATGGCTAGGGGTGGGCCACCTATTGACATCCACTTCGTATAGCAGAAACAGAATGAAATAACACAGTGTCTATTGATACCACACCTATGTGGGTGTCTCAATCTAGGGCACTTTAGGGTACGCTAAAGAAGAGCACCCTAAAAAAGCCCACACATGAGAATGAAAGAGAGATCCCTTCCCAGACATGTATAAAATTCAACACACGAATGTGAGGAACATGAAAAAAACAAGCTAACAGATCACCTCCTAAAGTTCATGATTCACCAGCAAATGACCCCAAAATATTGAAGTGGATGAAATACCAGATAAAAAATTTTTATAAAAATGATTGATGAATTTCCAGAGAACACAGAAAAACAACTGAATGAATTAAGGGAGTCAGTACAGAATATAAATGAGAAATTCAAGAAGAAGATGGAAATATTGAAAAAGAACCAAACAGAAATGAAGACACAATGAATCAAATCAAATGTTCAGGTGAAAGTCTCTCTAACTGAGTAGACCATGCTGAAAACAGAGTCTCAGAGCTGGAAGACAAAGAGACCAGCCTTGAATATTCAGATAGTATTAAAGGGAAAAAACTAATCATGATCAGAATGCACAAGAATTCTGGGACACCATGAGGAGACCAATGTTAAAAATCAGAGAAATTGAGGAAGACTGTGAGACATGGGCTAACAAAATTGAAAATTTCTTCAGGGAAATAATCACAGAAAAACTTTCAAACCTTCAGAATGACATGGACATCCAGATAGATCAGGCACTCAAAACCCCAACTAGACAAGATTAAAATAATCTCTCTATGATATATTAAAATTAAAATGCCTTACATACACAACAAGGATAGAATTTTAAAAGCCTCAAGGGAAAAATGTCAGGTCATATTAAGGAGCAAGCCAATTAGAACTATTCCTGATTTCTAAGCACAAACTGTACAAGCAAGGAAGGCTTGGAATGATGTGTTTTAAGTCCTGAAAGAAAATAAATGTCAACCAAGACTACTATATCCGGCAAAGCTGTCATTCAAGATTGAAGATAAAAAAAAAAAAAACCCTACCAAGTAGAAATTAAAAGAATTCATTACTACTAAACCAGCATCACAGAACTTACTTATATAAATACTGCACAGAGAAGAAATAATAATAATAATAATAATAATAATAATAATAATAATAATAAATCCTCAGAGCACCCAAAAGAACAAATCTCATCTGAAGAGTAGCTAAGCAAATAAGAAACAAAACTAAATTAAAAATGATTAAAAAAATCAGAACGGCAGGAATTAATAAACTTCTCTATAATAAAATTGAATGTAAGTGGTCTCAACTCTCCAATTTAGACATAGGCTGGCAGAATGGATTAAAAACAAAAACTGTCTGTTGTTTGCAAGAGATGCACTTGCCGGCAAAGACAGCCATAGTTGAAAGTGAAAGGATGGAAATTAATGTACCATGCAAATGGACCCCTGAAACAGGCAGGAGTAGCTGCTCTAATATCTGACAAAGCAGACTTTAAGCCAAAACCAATTAGAAGAGACAAAGAAGGACACTTCATACTTGGAAAGGGAACGATCCAACAAGATACAACAGTTATAAATATTTATGCCCAAACGTGGGTGCAACTAATTATACAAAAGAGACACTACTCAAATTGAAGCCCAGATAGACCCCAGTACAATAACACTGAATGGCTGAATACACCTCACTCACCATTAGGTAAGTCATCCAGATATAAATTCAGAAAAGGCTCGTTTGACCCCCAAAATACTGTAAATGAAATGGACCTAATAGATAGCCGTAGGATATTTTATCCAACAACTTTCCAATACACTTATTTCTCATTGGCTCTTGGAACCTTCTTTAAACTACCCTATATTTTAGGCTACAAAGCAACTCTTAGCAAATACAAAAAATGATACAATTCCTTGCAACTTACCAAACCATATGGATCAAATTAGAAATCAATACAACATAACCCTACAGAAAATATATAAACACATGGAGATTGAACAATACTCCTTTGAATGATGAATGGGTGATAGAAGAAATTGAAAAACATTTAGACTCAAATGGGATCAGTGATACAACCTACTAGAACCTCTAGGACTCTATGAAGGCCGACCTCAGAGGAGAGTTTATGGGCATAAGTGCCTTATAAGAAAATAAAAGATCCCAAGTATACAACCTAATGATGCACCCCCAAGGCCCTTAAAAAAGAAGAACAAACCAATTCTAAAACCAGTAGAATGAGGGAAATAATTAATATTAAAGCCAAAATCAATGAAATTGAGATTTAAAAAAATAGAATGATCAATGAAACAGAATCGGTTCTTTGAAAAGATAAACAAGATCGACAAGCCCTAAGCCAAACTAACTAAAAGAAAAAGGGAGAAAGGTAAAATTAATAAAATCAGAGATGAAAAATGAAAAATCACCACAGACCTTACAGATATCGAGTGAACATTAGGGACTATTTTTAAAACCTTTACTCTCATAATTGGAAAATTTAGAAAAAAGATGGATATGTTTCTAAACAAATATGATCTGCCAAAATGGAATCAAGAGGACCTAGAAAACCTAAACAGACCAATGTCCATCAATGAGATAGAAGCAGTAATAAAAAGTCTTCCAACAAAGAAAAGCCCAGGCAGGATGCATTCTCAGCAGAATTCTACCAAACCTTTAATGAAGAACTAATGCTGATACTCTGCAAAATATTCCATGAAATAGAAAGGAATGGGACACTTCAAAATTCATCCTCTGAGGCCAATATCACACTCATAACAAAACCAGGTAAGGACACATTAAGGAAAGAAAGCTACAGATCGAGATCCCTGATGGACATAGATGCAAAAATGCTAATTAAAATGTTGGCAAACTGTTTTCAATGACATCTTACAGGGATTATACACCATGACCAAGTTTTTGTTTGTTTGTTTGTTTTTCATAGATGCAAGGATAATTTATTATACACAAATCACCAAAAGTCAGTCTAGTAACCGAGGACAAAAATCACCTGCAGAGAAGGACTTCCAAAAAAAAAAAAATAGAAAAAGAAAAATTCAGCACCCATTCATGATGAACACACTGGAAAAAAACTAGGCTGGAAGGAAACTACCTCAACATCAAAAATACTGTATGGAAAACCCAAAGCAAGCCTTATAGGAAAGGAGGGAAAACTGAAAGGATTTCCTTCTAATCTAGGACAAAGCAGAGATGTCCAATCTCACTGATCCTATTTCACATAGTGCTAGAAGTTGTAGCCAGAGAAATTAGGGGAAAGAAGGTAATAAAATAAAATGGATAAAAATAGGAAAGAAAGAAGTCAAATTATCATTGTTTGATGGAGATGTAATTCTATACCTAGAAGATCCAAAAAAGTCACCAAAATACTGCAAGAGATAATAAACAAATTTGGAAAGTCACAAGTTACAAAATTAACGCACAAAAATCAATAGCTTTTCTATATACAAACAGCAAAAGTGCTGAGAAAGAAATCAGGAAAACAATTCCATTTGAATAGCCTCAAAGAAAATTTAAAAACCTAGGAATAAGTGTACCAAGGAGATGAAAGACCTCTACAATGAAAACTATAGAACAGTGAATAAGAAATCGAAGACCTCAGAAGATGGTGAGACATCCAAAGTTCATGGATAGGCAGATTTAATATTGTCAAAGGGCCATACTACCAAAAACAATATACAAATTTAATATGATCCTCCTAAAAATACCAATGACATTCTTTATGGAAGTAGAAAAACACAGTCCTAAAATTCAATTGTAAGAATAAAAGGCCCAGAATAGCCAAAGCAATTTTAAGGGGTAAAAAAAAAAAAAAAAAAGAATGTTGCAGGCATCACAATACCCGACTTCAAATTAGCTATGGAGCTACAGTAACAAAAAACTCAAAAAATGGCATGGAACAGACACATAGTCCACTGGTACAGAGTAGAAAACACAGAGACAAACTCACGCATCTACAGTCATCTGATCCTGATAAAGGTGCCAAAAACATACATTGAAAGACTTTTTTTTTTTTTTAAACAAATGGTTCTGGGAAAACTGGCTGTCCAAACTGGTTGTCTCTATGTAGAAGAATAAATCTAGGCCCTTATCTCTCTCCCTGAACAAAAATCAACTCAAAATGGATCAGAGACCTAGGAATTATACCAGGAACCATGCAACTCCTAGAGGAAAACACAGGGCCAACACTCCAGCCTATGGGCACAGGCAGTAGCGTTCTCAATAGGATCCTAAAGTTCAAGAGGTAATAAGTGGAAGACATCAAATTAAAATTCTGCTGGAAAAGAAACAATTAGGAATGTGAGTAGAGGACCTACAGAATAGGACAAGACCTTTGCCAGCCAGTCTTCTGACAACACTTAATATCTAGAACATAAAAAGAGTTCAAAGACTTAACACCAAAAAATCTAGTAGCACCATCAGTAAACTAGCAAATGAATTAAATAGACACTTCTCTAAAAAATAAACACAAATGGTCAATACTACATGAAAAAGATGTTCAACATCATTAGCAATTAGGGAAATGCAAATCAAAACTGCCCTGAGATTGCACATCAGTCAGAAAGAACTCCAGACAACAAGAATAGAAACAACGATACTGGGGAGAATGCGGATAAAAAGAAACACTTCTACACTGTTGGTGGGACTGTAAGTTGGTGCAACCACTGCACAAGTCAGTGTGGAGGTCCCTCAAAGACTAGGCACAGAACCACCCTGTGACCCAGCTGCACCACCTGCTCCTGTGTACCCCGAAGAATTAAAGTCAGCCACATTCCGGTAACACTGCCTACCCAGGTTCAGAGCAGCACAAGTGACAGCAGCCTAATTGTGAAACCAACCTGGGTGTCGCTCAATGGATGAGTGGATGAAGAAATGTGGTAGACACACATGGAGTTTTACTCAGCCCTAAAGAACGACTTTATGTCATCTTCAGGAAGACAGATGGAACCAGAGACCATCGCTTTAAGTGAATACATCAAACCCAGAAGTCAAGGGATGTATGTTTCCCTTCCACGTGGAAACCAGAGAGGAAAGAGGAGAAGAAGGGTGGGGGTGGATCTCATGAAACTAGAAGGGAGATCAGCAGAGGGAAGGGACCAAGGGGTGGAGACGGGAGGGAGGGGAAGTGCTGGGAGTGACATTGACCAAATCACATTGTTACATTGTGTCATGTACCAATGTGTAACAACAAATCCCTTTATTATGAACAACTATAAGGCACCAATAAAAATGCAGAAAAGAAACAATATTGCAACACTGAACCAAGAAGTGCAGGATGTTTCAGGAGACAGTTCACGTGGCGCCAACCCAGGATAGCTCGCGCCTTGGAGCAACAGCTACACGGAGCTCTCTGCTAAGACCCCGCCGTCTTCCCGTCTAAACCACCCTCCCTGGGGTGCTCCCACAGATTCTTGCTGTGGATCCATCGTGACCCTTCATTGTGAACGTTGTATCCCGCAGTCTGTGTGCATCAGGCTATCGAAGTCCCTGTGCAGGGCATCATGGTGGTGGGGGAGGGGCTCAAATGGGTGTCCTGCCTGGAAACCGAAGGGATATTCAACTGCATGAGGGCAGGATAGGAGGGCCACAGGAGATAGAGAAAACTCGTGGAGGCAAGACTAAGTGAGGAATCAGCAATCCACTCATGAACATTGCTATATTGAAAATAAAATCTTAAACAATCATCATGGCACCCTTTCTCTGCAGCTATTTTGAGCTGACTGCTCACCCCATAATGGGCCCGAGGGACGTCGAGTCCATCCGAGGGCTTCTGGCATGCCAGATTCCTCGTGGTCCCTGTGGACCACCTGCCACTCACCCGGAACACTGGGGGCGACCAGCACTCTGAACTCAGGGCTCAGGTGACAAGGCAAGCCCAGGGAGGGAGCAGTGATGGACCCGTGAAGACAGTGCCATCTGAAGTTAACGGCAATGTCAGAGCCCCAAGCCACTGTCGCTGCAGGTACAGGCCTGTGAATGCAGAAGGTGTGGGGCCAAAGTGGAGGAGCTGGTTGCCAATGGTTTTGAGTGTAAACACAGCTGGAGACACCCCCTTAAATGATGGTTAAGGGTGGCTCTTAGAACCACCATCTTGAGATTCATAAAACTGCACCCTGTGCCAAAGCCTTGGTCCACAAGCACAGAAAAACATTCAGGACAACTGGGTCAAAGAGCCTGTCACAAATACATTGGAAAACAAAGGCATCCGAGAGAGAGAGAGGGTGGGGTGCTAGACTGCTAATAAATCAGGAGAGGTGAGATCATGATCGCCCCAAATGACTGACCACCAGCTGATACACATCCCCAGAAGTAGGTGTTAGCAAAAAAGTTGGCAAGCAGTCTGGGTTTAGGAAGCAATGGACACTTTGTACATATAATGTAGCTATTGTGGAAAGAGAAGCTAAGGCGTGTTTGAAAACTCCCAGGCATAAATCAGGGGTGGGCAGGAAACTGCTCTCAGCTGAGGCTGGAGTGGTCTGGTCCCCACCACGCAAGTGGAGCTGTCTGCAGGTCTCACGAGAAGAGAAGGCACAGCCGCTCCTGTCAGGAGAAGAACTATGGAAGCCCAAACAGAAAGCAATCAGAGAAGGAGGGAACAGGAGGCAGAACCCTGGAGACACTCGGGATGAAAGTGAGACGATGATATAATGGAAATGGGTGCATCTAAGATGCTGGAGGAAGATTTCAGAGTTAACTAGACACTCAGTAGAGGGAAAACAAGTTGCCAGTGACTTTGGCTGTGCACTCTTCACGTCAGCTCCTTCTGCCTGTAGGTGGACACACTGGAAATGCACTGACGATCGACAAGCCATGCACCAGGCTTATGAGAACTCTTGACCAAACCCATGTCAAAGCCAGAGATGCAAACCACCTTTCCAAGTGGGTCATTTAAGAATGCACTTATCCTAAGTAACAGAAGTCCTGACTCTAACTGGCCTCTGACTGAACAGAAAGTCTTAAATAAATAAAATCTCCAGAAATGGGACTCGATTTACTGTGAAGTCTTAAATAGATAAAATGCCCAGGAACAGGGCTGGTAGCAAGGAAGGTAGGGCGGAGTCCCAGTACTGACCCAGGTGCCCTCTGTCCCACCTCCTCACTGTACTGACCTGCTGTGGGCTGTGTTCAAGTCTGGCTCCCATGAAGGCTGCTGGGGCTCCCAGGGCTGGATGACCTTCATTCACACACATGGAAGGGGATCGCATCTTTGTCCCAGCACCCCAAAAGTATGGAGATTCATTTTGATTGGACCACCCTAGGTCCCAGGGCTGGTCCTGAAAGCATTGTTCTGCCCAGAACATGAGGAAGAGAGGGGAATGGCCCAGTGGGCCCACTCTGTGTCCAGTACATCCCTTCTGCAGCCAGGAATCAGGTCAGCCTCCCTAGAGACCAGGTGAGACCAGGTGAGACCAACTGGAGGCTGCAAATAAGCCCTGGAAGATGAAAGGGGGAGGCGGCACCTGGAGACACAAGAAAGCAGGAGCAGGTAGCCTGTTGACCAGGTGCTTAATGTCCAGCCTCCAGTCCTGGTCAGTGCCAAGGTGGCCCTTAGAAGTGACTCAGGAGGCTGGAATAGATGCAGAGTCGAGGATGCACACGAGGAACAACCGGCTGAGGAAACAAGGCCAAGACCCTGAATGCTGTCCCAAGGTCCGCGTAGAGGGTGAGGGTTCGAATGCGGATTAGTCTAAACAGAAGCCCTTGGTGTCCGAAAGGTGGAGGCTGACACCGAGCAGAGTGGACGGTGGGAGCTATGGAAACCTGCCCGGTCCAGGCCTGCTGCTCCACACGGAGCCTCAGGCAATCCTAGCAGGAGTACACCAGCCTGCGTTCCCTGGACAGAGGGCCAGTGCCCAAGGGTTCCTCATCACCACAGCCATGGCGCTGTGGCTGGGAGGAGCGGGTGGTGACAGAGGTGTCTGGCCCACATCAGGGATGGGCCAGCGAGGTACACAGTCCTTCTCAGCTTCTCTCGTCCCTGTGAAGCAAGGAGGTGCCGTGAACTTCCCAGCAAGCTGGCTTCTGCCGGATGGGGGACCACTGATCCGTCTGGGAGCCTGAGGAACACCACAATCAGCCCAGGGATGAGTGTATTAGTCACTGCCCCCCACGCCCTAGGTTCCGCTTGTCCTTGAGCTGCATGCAGCCTGGTGGTAGCCGCAGAGCAGCCTTCCCAGCGGTGTCTTTGCATTCAGGACTCTGAGTGACCTGCTTACGGCTGGGTTTCGGTCTCTGTGTGGAGGTTTCACTGCATGCAAATGTCTGCCGCACATGCTCATGGACTGCGGTGCCTCCCCCGGGAGTGCACTGACCGGCTGCCTGCCCTCTCCCCTCCACCTCTCCTCTGCGGCCAGCTCGCTTCTCCCTGCATTATGTTTATGCATTCAGAGAGGAGTTTTCTGGGAAGACCGTGAGGGAAAGGCTGTGATTTATCTTCGTTCCCTAATGGGCGCCCAGCTTCTGCTGTAGGAGGTCAGCCTCGCACAGATGCCACCACCCTGCTTATTAACGTCCTGCTCCCACTAATGGCCGGGGGCAGGGCGGCCAGGTCTGACGAGGGAGGCATTAGGAAGAGCACTTTGGCTAATGGAAGCCGGGGTTTCACGGGGACACACAGGGAATCAGGCTCTCCTGCCAGAGCCGCACGCTCACGAGGACACATCCTTGGAAGTGAGATGGGCTTTTGGAAATGCGCAGCGTGCTGCTCCTTTGTGCAGTTTTTGCCTTTCCTCTCGGGTCCTGACTCTGAAAGCTCATCCGTCCCGGCTCCAGCCCACTTCCAAGGCCTCGTCCTCTCAGGCCCTCCGTCCTCTCTCCTGAGTGTGCGACAGGCCAGCCCCTTCCTCACCCTGGCTCAGCCTTCACCCAGGTTGATGTCTGGGCACTCACAAAGCCAAGCGCCCTTCTCCAGACCAGCCGCTCCACCCTGCCTCGGGCAGTCCTAGCCAGTTCACGACAGGCCTGCCTTCCCGGGCAGAGGGCCAGTGTGCTTCTCCAGTGGAGGCCTCCAGGCTCAGCCGGGCCGGGAGGTGCCAGTGGGGAGCAGCCAAGGGTGCGGGTGAGCACAGGAGCAAGGGGCCACAGCCCGCCACGCCCAGCACCTCCCAGAGGCCTAGCTGTCTCTGGCCCTGCCCTGGTGCCCGGCCCAGGGCCAGAGCGTTTGAATGAGTGAGTGAAGGAATGAAGACCGTGAAGGTCTAAGGAAATGAAAAGCAGAAGGGAAGACGTGGACCCTGGGTGTGCAGCCTGAGATGGAGACAAGGGGGGCTCCCAGCCTCACCTCCTGGGACGCGCTGAGTCAGGAGGGGCGGGGTGCTGCTGTCCCTCCCACTGGACTCTCCCCAGCTGCTATCTTCAGGTGAGGGAAGCCGCGGCCACCCACTGGGGGAAGCTGCGCTGGGCCTGCTCCTGATTCCATGTGATCTGTCAGCACTTTCCAGAAGCAGGAAGGTCAGAGGCTCGCCAAGACCTCAACCCAAGGGGGACTATGTTTGTAGAAAGCAGCCAGCTACCACTGCGAGCTTCCCCCAGGTTACCTTGCAGTTGCCGTCCACTGAGTCAGGTAGGCCCCAAAGACAGAGCACCACACTCCTGTCTGCAGTCACTCAGTTATTGTCACATGGGTTGGGCCTGTCCTGCAGCAGGTAGGCTGTGTACCAGCTGGCTCTTAATTCTGGATTGGAGCAGCTCTCCCAACTCCACAGTCCGTGTTAGGGAAGACTGAAATGCTCTGCACCCTCGTGTGCAGGTCCAGTAGGTGATGCTGTCAGCCACATAGGAATATCACGCAGGCATCACAAAGAACAGAGCAGGAGGCAACCTAGTATCCTCTCACCAACTATTCCCCAAACACATTTCAGATTAAGACTACATTTCAGAGTTTTGTTTCTGATGATACCTCTCACTAAATGTTCTTAGAGTTTCTTTTACTGTCTCTTTTTACCACGCTTCCAAACATTCTTGAAAGCTAGATAAAAGTGTGTTGATAGTCTGTACGTGTGGTGGACAGACTGGGTAGAGATGCCTTAGATCCTTAGGAAAGATGGTTTTTATTTGGACTTCTTACCAATAAAACATTTGATTTTATAGAAATGTTAATTTAAAAATCTGGACTCTCACCACTAACTTTATTTTAGTTCTAAAAGACATGAGGCTTTTTTGGCCTGCAATTAGCAACTAGAGTGGCGGGGTGCCTGAATGAGAGGGCCTCCTGTCACAGACCAGTCAGAATACAGGGACGAGTGACTGCCCCCTGGCCCATCCAGCCATCCTGCCATCTGTCTGTCTGAGTCAGCCTGGGCTGCTACAGTAAGAACGCCACTGTGGGCTTCCAGGAAAGCACAGACTGTCTAGTTCTGACGGCTAGGAAGTCCAAGCTCAGTGCCTGGAGAGGCCACTCCTCAGGCTTGGGACTGTCATCTTCTTCCTCTGTCTCATAGGTGAGAGGGAGCCCGGATCTCCAATCCATCCGGGGCCCACCTCAAGACCTCCCAGAGGCCCTGCCTTCCCACTGGGAGAGACTTCAAGACTTGGATTCGTGGGGACAAGACATCCAGGCCACAGCCCTACCCCGCGGTCCCTCATCCACACGTGCACAGAGTTAGTCTCTGCTGTGTGATTGGAGGGCTCCCGACATGGCCCCTCTGCTCTCTGCTGTGATTGGAGGCTCCCGACACAGACCCTCTGCTCTCTGCTGTGTGATTGGAGGGCTCCCGACAGGGGCCCTCTGCTCTCTGCTGTGTGATTGGAGGCTCCCTGACAAGTTCCCTCCCCCGCCCCCACTGCTCTCTGCTGTGTGATTGGAGGCTCCCGACACAGACCCTCTGCTCTCTGCTGTGTGATTGGAGGGCTCCCGACAGGGGCCCTCTGCTCTCTGCTGTGTGATTGGAGGCTCCCGACACAGACCCTCTGCTCTCTGCTGTGTGATTGGAGGCTCCTTGACAAGCCCCCCCCCCGCCCCCACTGCTCTCTGCTGTGTGATTGGAGGCTCCCCCTGACAGGGGCCCTTACTCTCTGCTGTGTGATTGGAGGGCTCCCTGACGCGGGCCCTTACTCTCTGCTGTGTGATTGGAGGACTCCCGACATGGGCCCTCTGTTTCTTTCCTCTGTTGAGTTTCCAAGACCGCTGCTTCCTGCCACCCTTTTCCCTGCTCTTTATTCTGGGACATCTCTTTCTTGCTGCTTCTGAGTGGACAAGGTCTGGGCAGCTCTCACTGTACCAAGAGCAGGTGGAATCCAGGTCCCCACAGAGCTCCTCATCATGACGTGAGCAGGAACATCACTCAGTAGAACCACACAGGAGCACCAAGGAGCACTAAGGAACACCACCCAGGAGCACCCAGGAGCATCACCCAGAAAGCACCCAGGAGCACTGCCCAGGAACACCCAGGAGCACCACTCAGTAGAACCACACAGGAGCATTAAGGAGACTCAGGAGCACCGCCTAGGAACACCCAGGAGCACCACCTAGAAAGCACACAGGAGCACCAAGGAATACAAACCAGGAGCATCACCTAAGGGCACCTAGAAGCACTGCCCAGGAACACCAACCAGGAGCACCACCCAGGAAGCACCCAGGAGCACCCCTCAGGAGCACCCCTCAGGAGCACCCCTCAGGAGCACCACCCAGGAGCATCAAGAAGCACACAGAAGAAGCACTTCAGGAGCACCACCATCTGGTGGTTCATCAACAGCAGAAGGGGGTGCTTCTTGTGTTTGAAGTACGATTCACCTAGAAAAATTCAAAAGCCTCTCCAACTCCAGCACCTGTGGCTGTCTTCACAGGGCGTTGGAGTGAAGGGGACAGGGCACTTGTCATTGAAGGGACCATGGACATTTTCCCCATCGTGGGGATAGAAAGAAATTGCCCATGGAACTCCCCGTGATAGGGTTTTAGGAAACCATGCTCATCCCATCCTGCTTGGGCAGTGGTCGGGGATCCTGAGCCCGGTCACTTAGCCGCCCTGACCTCACGGCCCATTGGCCACCATGCTCCCTTCTGCACCATGGGCTGGAGGGCACCTTCGCTTTCCTGCACACGAGGGGTCAGGCTGGGCTGACATAATAGCTTCCAACTTTTTTTTTTCCCTAGAAAAACTTGTTTAAAACCAAAGATTGTATTCTAACATAATTTTGAAAATAAAAAAATAATTCTAGTTGATTCTAGTGATGTAAAATGATGATATACAATTTACTTCCTTTCCGGACTTAATATGAATTTCATTCCATGTGGCTTACTGAGTGTGAAGACTAAATTCATCTATTACTTTTCAATCAGTTATCATCTTATCTTGAATAGAGCACAATTAATTCCATGCTATTAAATAATTTATTCAATTGTCATAGTTGCCAAAACACAATAAACTATGCTATTCTTCTCTGTATGTAATTAATAATTGTACACAAGCAGAAAATAATTTGACATTATTAAGTAATTACCATTTAATTATTTCAGTTAGCAAAATCCATTAAATGGCATTCAATCAATTTTCCTGCGATTATGTTAGTTAGCAAATTGTATTTAATCTACCCTTAAAATCAAGATAAATTTTTAAATTACATTTTTCCCACATAACTTTAAAAAAATCAAATTGTTCAATATGTTCAAGATTTTTTTTTTCTTTTTTAAATGAGAACTTCCCAAAAAGTCAAATTTTGACAAATCTTATAAAATTGCAATTTTTGGCAAATCTTTGTCACTACAATTGGGGTCTCAAACCTCATGCCATGCAGTGTCCCTACTAGACCTCAGACGCAGTGTCAGTGCTGACACGCTCACAACCGTGGGCTTCGCGCACCTTCAGGGGGCTCCATCTTGGGCCTCGCCCCTGCCTCCCGGAGCTGCGCGGGGTTCTGGTGCCGGCAGCGCAGGGTCTTGCTCTCGGTTTTAGGGACAACCTTGCTCTCCAGCTTCTCGGGGCCTGAATCCCCTCCTTGGAGCGGCAATCTCCTGAAGCGCAGGGGGCGAGAGCGCTTTGGTCTTCATCCGCCCGACAGGGCCGGGCCCCTGCTGGACCCACGCTGGCTGCTCGTGGGCTCTGGCCAGCTGTGGAGATCTTGCTGGTGAGGTGACAGGACTGAAGCGGCTTTTGCGACCCTCGCAAGGTTCTCTGAAGCCGACCTTGCTGCATCTGGGAGGGTCGTCTGAGAGACCCCTCACCCAACAGGTGGGCCCCTGGAGAGACCACCTAAAGCTGGGTGCCAGCTCTAATCCACCCGCGCCAGAAAAGAGGTGATTTAGGTCAGGGTTTTGTCCCAGTGGGATAGACCAACGCCTTTTACATTGCCCCTTTCATCCCTCAAATGATGGGACTTCTGATCATTATTTTCAAGGAACTGCATAAGTTTTATGTCTCAGCACTTCCGAGTCTTACAGTTGAAGTCCCAATTGACTGCTTGGTTGATTGGTTATCACCAATTTTTAGTATTTAGCTACTTCCTTGATTTTGGCATAAATGGAAAGTCGCCTTTTGAAGGATCTCTTCCCTTTTAGAGATTACTCGTTCAGGGACCATAGAAGTACAAGGAAGTCAGACATGACTAGGCCCACCACATAGGAAGCAGCTGACATGCCAATTCCTCACTATAGAGCAAAATACCTTTGATGATGCCAGCCTTACACACTAGTCCATATCATACAACTGAGGTCTTCAACAGAGAAGAACGTATTTCTTTCTCCCCTGAGATCCAAGGACAATGGTTCTATCACAAAGCCTGGTTCTAGCACTGTACGTTAGCAGGTTCACATCTCAGCCCTCCACTATAATCTTGCCTTAAAGCAACAAACTGTTAATTGTTTCCAATTTTGCTTTAAGGTACAACTCAAATATTGAGACTGCAAGGTTTCCACGGACCCTTCCTCCCTATCTGCCAGAGACACGTTGCCACAGCGGAGTGGAGACCACAGGTGCTGCTCTGCAGGGACGCGGTCACCTGGGGGCAGCTGGCAAGTGTGTAATCGTGTCTCTTTTCTCAAACTCTCTGAGCTGTTTTCAGCCAGCCCATGAACACAGCAGGACTTGGTATTTGCTGGATGGATGCAGATAACCTTTCAAAGAGGAGCAGGAAGGGATTGAGGAGTGGTAAGCGCTGTGGAGTGATGGCTGTGCAGCATGGCGGGATGCCATCCCAGCCTCTTCCTGGCCATGGCCCCGTGCAGCCTAGCTGTGACCGGGAAGCCAGGGTGCAGAGCAGGGGACCCAGCCACCTCCTCTCACTCCTCGTTTCCTGTGGCCTGCTCTCCTACACCTCTCACCTCTGCCACTCATCTCTGCCCCTGGCTTGCCCACTACTGCAGGTCCATGACCTCGGATATGACAACCTTCCTGGGTTTTCCCAGCACCCTGCCTACCCTGACTGGATGGCGCCAGGTGCAGAATTTCCCACTGCTGAGTGGGTCTGGAGTGCCACTGTCTGCTGTTCCAGAAGAACCCTGGAAAGTTCTTCTCTCCTGACCCATGGATGGGGCTGGTTACTGCCTCTCACTGGTCTGGTGGGGGGCAAGGTGAGCTGTCAGCCTCAGACTGGCCCCTCCTGCCATTTCCAGCACAGCCACAATATGCTGTCATTGCAGGGAGCGTCGAACTCAGTGACTAGGTTCAAAAAAGGAGATAATGAAAGAAGGAAGGAAAACTCTTCAACCCACCTAACTTTCCTTTCTAACTTGAAAGAAGGCTTCGACCTATTTTCATCTTAGATTCCAAATTCACGTTCACAGCTCCTAACAGGGTCCTCTGCATGTCAGCACTTCCTGGCCACGTGTTCCAGACCCAGCTCTGCAATGTGCTGCGTCTGAATTTGCAGAATCTGTGCACTGCCATGATGGCATTAGGCTCTGGGTCAGATGAAGTCTCACATGTCAGCACTGACGCCACACCAGGACCACCTGCAAGAAGCCCACCGCTCCCAGGGAACCGCCTGAGGGTGAACAAACAACCCAAGGTGCAGGCCGTGAGAAGAAGGTGAGCTCAGTTTCCCAGGGGCTGTCCCAAGCCATAGGTGCGCGAGGGAAGAGGAGGACGTTTGCGGGGAGTCCTACCAGCGCCACACTGTGAGCACTGAGCAGGTGGTGTAGACTGGATGGATGCACATCCCCACACTGTGAGCACTGAGCAGTGGTGTAGACTGGATTGATGCACATCCCCACACTGTGAGCACTGAGCAGTGGTGTAGACTGGATTCATGCACATCCCCACACTGTGAGCACTGAGCAGTGGTGTAGACTGGATTGATGCACATCCCCACACTGTGAGCACTGAGCAGGTGGTGTAGACTGGACTTATGCACATCCCCACACTGTGAGCACTGAGCAGTGGTGTAGACTGGATTGATGCACATCCCCACACTGTGAGCACTGAGCAGGTGGTGTAGACTGGACTTATGCACATCCCCACACTGTGAGCACTGAGCAGTGGTGTAGACTGGATTCATGCACATCCCCACACTGTGAGCACTGAGCAGTGGTGTAGACTGGATTGATGCACATCCCCACACTGTGAGCACTGAGCAGTGGTGTAGACTGGATTGATGCACATCCCCACACTGTGAGCACTGAGCAGTGGTGTAGACTGGATTGATGCACATCCCCACACTGTGAGCACTGAGCAGGTGGTGTAGACTGGATGGATGCACATCCCCACACTGTGAGCACTGAGCAGTGGTGTAGACTGGATTGATGCACATCCCCACACTGTGAGCACTGAGCAGGTGGTGTAGACTGGACTTATGCACATCCCCACACTGTGAGCACTGAGCAGTGGTGTAGACTGGATTGATGCACATCCCCACACTGTGAGCACTGAGCAGTGGTGTAGACTGGATTGATGCACATAGATCACATTCCTGCTGGCTGCATGATGGCTTCAGGTGGCTTCTTTTTCTTTTGAAATCAGGGAACCTGAGGGGAACCCATGGGGGCACAGGGGCGGAATGCAGTCCCTGCTTGGAGAAGGCCCGCGCCTAGCCATCAAGGTGTGCGGGTGGGGAGCAAGGGAAGCCAAAGACACTAGCACTTGTCAGTCTCTTCTCCTCTCAGTAAAATGGCAATGCCGCTGCTGACCCTAAGTGTGCCAGGCAGATGAAGTGAACTTGGTACCTATCACGCGATGAGCGCCCAGTAGGCTTCAGGCTCCTGTGGCTACTGTCCCTGATGTTTGAGGAGGCAACACTGCATGACCCTGTGACTCTCAGGCTGGTCACCACCACGTGCCTCAGTGCTGGGGCCACAGGCCTGGCCTCAGTTTTGGGCTAGAAAGGTAGGTCTCCTCTGAGGCCAGGTGGACCTCCTCTCAGACCAGGTAGGTCTCCTCTGAGGCCAGGTGGGCCTCCTCTCAGACCAGGTAGGTCTCCTCTGAGGCAAGGTGGGTCTCCTCTCAGACCAGGTAGGTCTCCTCTGAGGTCAGGTAGGTCTCCTCTGAGGCCAGGTGGGTCTCCCCTGAGGCCAAGCAGATCTTGTCTCAGACCAGGTAGGTCTCCTCTGAGGCCAGGTAGGTCTCCTCTAAGACCAGGTAGGTCTCCTCTGAGGCCAGGTGGGCCTCCTCTCAGACCAGGTAGGTCTCCTCTGAGGCCAGGTGGGTCTCCTCTGAGGCCAAGCAGATCTTCTCTCAGACCAGGTGGGTCTCCTCTGAGGCCAGGTAGGTCTCCTCTGAGGCCAGGTGGGTCTCCCCTGAGGCCAAGCAGATCTTCTCTTGCTGGCAGCTGGAAGTTTGCTGGGGCCCCTTTGGCTGTGGCTCTCAACATCACAGCCAAAGGGGCCCCAGCAAACTTCCAGCTGCCAGCATTCTCTCAGACCAGGTAGGTCTCCTCTGAGGCCAGGTGGGTCTCCTCTGAGGCCAGGTGGGTCTCCTCTGAGCCAGGTGGGTCTCCTCTGAGGCCAGGTGGGTCTCCTCTGAGGCCAGATGGGTCTCCTCTCAGACCAGGTGGGTCTCCTCTCAGACCAGGTGGGTCTCCTCTGAGGCCAGGTGGGTCTCCTCTGAGGCCAGATGGGTCTCCTCTCAGACCAGGTGGGTCTCCTCTCAGACCAGGTGGGTCTCCTCTGAGGCCAGGTGGGTCTCCTCTCAGACCAGGTGGGTCTCCTCTGATGCCAGATGGGTCTCCTCTCAGACCAGGTGGGTCTCCTCTGAGGCCAGATGGGTCTCCTCTGAGGCCAGATGGGTCTCCTCTGAGGCCAGGTAGGTCTCCTCTGAGGCCAGGTGGGTCTCCTCTGAGGCCAGGTGGGTCTCCTCTGAGGCCAGGTGGGTCTCCTCTCAGGCCAGGTAGGTCTCCTCTCAGACCAGGTGGGTCTCCTCTCAGACCAGGTAGGTCTCCTCTGAGGCCAGATGGGTCTCCTCTGAGGCCAGATGGGTCTCCTCTGAGGCCAGGTGGGTCTCCTCTGAGGCCAGGTGGGTCTCCTCTCAGACCAGGTGGGTCTCCTCTCAGACCAGGTGGGTCTCCTCTGAGGCCAGGTGGGTCTCCTCTGAGGCCAGATGGGTCTCCTCTCAGACCAGGTGGGTCTCCTCTCAGACCAGGTGGGTCTCCTCTCAGACCAGGTAGGTCTCCTCTCAGACCAGGTGGGTCTCCTCTGAGGCCAGGTGGGTCTCCTCTGAGGCCAGATGGGTCTCCTCTGAGGCCAGGTGGGTCTCCTCTCAGACCAGGTGGGTCTCCTCTCAGACCAGGTGGGTCTCCTCTGAGGCTAGGTGGGTCTCCTCTCAGACCAGGTGGGTCTCCTCTCAGACCAGGTGGGTCTCCTCTCAGACCAGGTGGGTCTCCTCTGAGGCCAGGTAGGTCTCCTCTCAGACCAGGTGGGTCTCCTCTCAGACCAGGTAGGTCTCCTCTCAGACCAGGTGGGTCTCCCCTCAGACCAGGTAGGTCTCCTCTCAGACCAGGTGGGTCTCCTCTCAGACCAGGTAGGTCTCCCCTCAGACCAGGTGGGTCTCCCCTCAGACCAGGTAGGTCTCCCCTCAGACCAGGTGGGTCTCCTCTCAGACCAGGTGGGTCTCCTCTCAGACCAGGTAGGTCTCCTCTGAGGCCAGGTGGGTCTCCTCTCAGACCAGGTGGGTCTCCTCTCAGACCAGGTGGGTCTCCTCTCAGACCAGGTGGGTCTCCTCTCAGACCAGGTAGGTCTCCTCTGAGGCCAGGTGGGTCTCCTCTCAGGCCAGGTGGGTCTCCTCTCAGACCAGGTGGGTCTCCTCTGAGGCCAGGTGGGTCTCCTCTGAGGCCAGATGGGTCTCCTCTGAGGCCAGGTGGGTCTCCTCTCAGACCAGGTGGGTCTCCTCTCAGACCAGGTGGGTCTCCTCTGAGGCCAGGTGGGTCTCCTCTCAGACCAGGTGGGTCTCCTCTCAGACCAGGTAGGTCTCCTCTCAGACCAGGTGGGTCTCCTCTGAGGCCAGGTGGGTCTCCTCTGAGGCCAGATGGGTCTCCTCTGAGGCCAGGTGGGTCTCCTCTCAGACCAGGTGGGTCTCCTCTCAGACCAGGTGGGTCTCCTCTGAGGCCAGGTGGGTCTCCTCTGAGGCCAGATGGGTCTCCTCTGAGGCCAGGTGGGTCTCCTCTGAGGCCAGGTGGGTCTCCTCTCAGACCAGGTGGGTCTCCTCTGAGGCCAGATGGGTCTCCTCTGAGGCCAGGTGGGTCTCCTCTGAGGCCAGGTGGGTCTCCTCTGAGGCCAGGTGGGTCTCCTCTCAGACCAGGTGGGTCTCCTCTCAGACCAGGTGGGTCTCCTCTGAGGCCAGGTGGGTCTCCTCTCAGACCAGGTGGGTCTCCTCTCAGACCAGGTAGGTCTCCTCTCAGACCAGGTGGGTCTCCTCTGAGGCCAGGTGGGTCTCCTCTGAGGCCAGGTGGGTCTCCTCTCAGGCCAGGCGGGTCTCCTCTGAGGCCAGGTGGGTCTCCTCTGAGGCCAGATCGGTCACTTCTTAGGCCAGAGCAGCAACGCGTGCCCAGTGTCTTCATAGGACATGCCCACCTTGCCACGGAGCTTGCCCACACTCGGGGGCCTGTCTGAAACTGGTACTTTGCAACAGCAGGTCCACGGTTTCCTGCTACGTGGATCCTGACTCCGATGGCTCCATGAGGCTCCCACTTCCTCCTGATAAGAGGGCCCAGGTGGCAGCCACCCCATGCATCAGGGCAGGGTGCTGGGGGGCACAGTGACAGGACCTCAGAAGGCCCAGGGGGCAGCCACCCATGCATCAGGGCAGTCCCTGTTCAGGTTGGAGGCCCATAAAGATTGCTCTGAAAGAAAGGCTTGGGGATTGGAGGTGCCCAGCCCTGGATGTGGGGACGCCATGGGCCAGGAGCAGAGGGCTCGGAGGGAGCCCTGTCTCAGGCCAGTCCTGGAGGCCCTCTTCACTCTTCTCTCTGGCGATGGCTTTCTGGGTCCTGGCAGGAAGCTTGGGGCAGGGAAGGATGGTCGACTCAGAGCAACGCCAGGGACACTGGCAAGGGCTGAGCGGAAGGGCCCCTCTCAGCAGAGGCTCTTCTGGGCCCTGGTGCTGACAGCTCAGAGCCCCAGGCAGAGGGAGGCTGCCACTCTCAGGAAACGGGTCAGAGGGGAACGATGCAGGAGACTGACATTTGGGATCTTGTAATGAAACCTGTGGACCCTGGGATCACAGTGCAGTGAGTCCTAAGTGTCACCAAGCCCACCCAGGCACTCAGGGATTGCAACAGGCTTCCTAGTAACTCTGCCTCGAAAGTGACTGTCCACGGTCAGCTTATATTTTATAAGAAGCATCTAGCCTTAAAGACAAGATCAGAATTATCAAGCAGGAGAAAAAGACTCACAGGAGTGACAATCGCTGAAGAAATGGGAGCAGCCCAGTCGTGACAATGTCCTCAGAGAGACGAGATGACATTGCATTTGTAAACTACAGACAGAATGGTATTAAAAATCAAGAATCAGAGAAAGAGCTCTAAAAAAAAAATACAATCTTAAAAAATGGGAAATTCGGTGGGAGAGTCGGAAGGTGAAATTGAGAAAGTGTTCGGTAAACTGGAACTCCAAATCCAGATGTGCCCCAGCTCCTTGGTCTCCCTGGATGTCCCACGGGTCCAGCTGTGGGGCCCTCCCAGACGTTTTCTTCCAGTAAAACACCTGAGAATTCCCCTGGGCTGACAGGATGGCCCTCACAGGTGCCATCACGGTCAGCTTTCCTTAGGTCCCCACAGGAAGGTCAGCACCTCAGTCCCCTCCTCCCTGCAGAGTGTGGCCGTCTACGTCCCTCCTGCTGGCCTGGCCTCGCTGACCCTCTCTCCTCTTGTTGGCCTGTCTGCTTCTTTGTCTGCCCCGTTAGAAGGCGCTCTGAGCTCTCGCTGGCTGGGAGATCACTGTGCATGTGTGTGCTGGGCATTGTGGCCTTCCCCCAGAGCACAGCCCTGGACGTTGCCCGGGAACGTGGGCCCTGTGGGAGCAAAGACAGCCGTCGGGTTTACACTTGATCCAGAATTCACAGAAGCGTACGCACACCGTTGGTGCTCACTAAGTACTTATGAAATAAGGGTGAATGCTGTATCGAAGAGACTCCAGTGAGGAGGACACTTCCAAGTGCACATACTGTCCTGGTCCTCACCGGGCTCCTTGCCGTCATCTCCATCCCAGGGCAGCATCACCTGGCACTCCAGGAGGGCAGAGGCATCGCTGCCGCCCGAGATCTGACTAGCAACTATGGGAGTGGAGCAGTGGGCCCCAGGGCCTGGCCCCAGGGTGAAGGTGACTTGTCACCAAACCAGCCCTGCTATGAGTGGAGAGGAGGTTGGGGATCGCTTCCCAGAGAGGCCCAAACAGGACTGCTCCGGGCATCAGGCACACCGCCTGACTGAACATTGACCTTTTAGGTCACCATTGACATTATCATTAAGGCTGAACTTAAACTAGAATGTAGGTTATTATGAAGGTTTTTCCAGTATTTACAAGGACAACAGGGTGCGGGCTTGGGTGGATTGTAAACGTGCACATTTAGGACCATGGTTTTCGGGGGGACCGTGCCACCTAGATGTGGCCTCCACAGTGACATCTGCTATATCTACAGTGCTTGCTGAAGGTGGCTCCACTGTGCATCTGCGGGGGATGGAGGTTGGGCCTTCGCCTTCCCCGGCCTCCACTCGCTGCCTGCTTTCTTTTCCTGTGACCTCTTATCTTTCCTTAGAGGAGAGTGGGCTTCCCGTGCAGCCGGGCAGCGGCTGCAGGACCGGCACCTCCCAGCCCCCAGTGAGGGCTGCCAGGTGGGGAGCGGGGGTGGGTGGAGCAGTCAGTACACCTCCACCCACCGTCATGTCATCTCCACCACAATGAGATGCGAGCCAGCGCGGGATTGCTGCGGGAAGCTCATGAATAAAGAGGGAAGCGTGGGGCTGTCAGATGCCGGCATGCAAACGGGACACTGCTGCCCAGGCCGCTCCGACTAACAGATGGACCACAGGCGCGAGATGCGGGAAGATTTACCAGCCTAAATAATTCAGGGGAACGTCGTGTGGCAAGCCGGCGTGCCCAGAGCAGGCCAGCAGAAGGTGCAGATGGAAGGGCAGGCCGGTCCTTTCCCATAACCCCATTAAGAACAGACCCCGTCTGAGCGGAGGCCTGACGCAGAAGCCCAGGGAGAGGCCAGCAAATGAGAAGCGCGCTCTAGACGTGGTCCCTCAAGGGTCAAGAGCTACTTAACAGTGCAGCTTGCATCGCCTAGCCAGAAGGGAAGGGTGTGTGCTCCTCCGCTCATCCGCCTGCGCCTCCCCTACTCCACCCCACACCTTTGTCCTGCAGGAACCAAAGCTCAGTGGTGAGCCACTCAGACCTGGGAGGGCTAGCAAGCCTCCGTCTTCCGAGCTCCTACTCAGACACAAATTCTAGGCTTAAAACCCAAACTACACACGGCGACATGCTTCCAATGCGTGTTTCTTAGAAACCGGGGTCCCGCCCACCCCAGGCCCTTTGGTGCAGAGTCTGTACCTGCCCCTGAAGGCAGGGCCAGGTTCCTCTCCTGCACTTAGCCTGCCTTCAAGCACACACTGCTCATGCACAGCTGGTGAAAAAGTCTTCCTCACCCCCGGGATCGCTCCTAGCAGGGGCCCAGCAACTGGTTCTCAAGAATGAAACTCTCATCCAAAAAAACTCCTGGGAGCCTGCACACGCTGCACACCTGTGCCCAGAGGTGAGCAGCCCAGGCAGGGGTGTGGCAACAGGCAGAGCCAGGAGGCCCCACGATGCCCAGAGCGCAGGCAGCAGGGCAGGCCCCACCATCCAGCACCTGGAGCTGGCCACTCCCCAGGGCCAGGTCTCCACTCCTCAGCTCAAAGCCAGGATTGAGCAAGTGCTTTCTGAACACTCCTGCCACTCCTGCACTCAGCTTCCCTGGGTAAAGGGAAGGACTTCCATTTCAGGCCACGTCGGGGTCCATGGCTCGAGCTTCCTCAGTGTCTGCTGCCTCCCAAGGTGTCCACCTGCACATTCCAAAATCAGATTGCTCAAGACCAGGCAGTGAAGGCACACATACATACAACACACACACATGACACACACTTACACACCACAAACATAAATACAATGCACACATAGCACATGTACACACATCACATATAAACACATCACATGCACACATAACACACATGCCCACTCCACACCCACATACATGGATCACACACAAGCACATGTCACACACATACAACACACACATTTATATGTCTCACAGCACATGCATGTACATGTCACACAGAGATACATGTCACACATACACATGTAACACATTACACATATACATAAGACACACTAATACATATCACATGCATGTATACACAACACAGTGCAATAATACACATAACTGCGTGTCACACAATGTAACACACATGTAGAAGCCAAAATACACACCAGATGCATGTATATACTATACATAGGTGCATGCAACACACATAACACACATGTACACACCACACATATGCACACAGCACACATAAATACAAGCTGTGCACTCATGTAGACACACAACAGGCACATATAACATGCATGCACATGTCACGCATAAATACAGACCATGCACTGCATACATAACACACATCATACACGAGTACATGACACACACATAACACACGTGTACTTGATTCACATACGAACGTGTGACACATTATATATCCCGTATACACACGTAGTACACATGTGCACAGCACACATGTGTGCACAGGTTACACACACAAATACATGCCTCATACATACATGCCCATATAGTTTATTTTAAACTTGTTTCGATCTAAAGCAAAAGATCTTATTTTGAGCCCATACTCTGGATTTTATTGAATGCCCTCTTACATGAAATGAAGAAATAGCAACATGGTAAATTTTGTTTTAAAATCTCCATTGTGAAACCGTGGGTAATCCCGTCTGTGCTCCTCCGCCCAGCTACACACAAACCTTCTCTTGCTCCAAGTGTTTTCATTTTCTTAGTTATGAGATGAGAAGGTGCTAGAACTTCTTGTGTCAGCCCAGAAAGAAGACAGGGCGCGTCCCTCCAGTGAGCACTGCAAGACGCACACACTCCAGACTTGGGGTGCTGGGGAGGAGGCCCACCAAACACTGCAGTTGGTTTTGGAAGACACACAAAAATTCTTGCACGCAATTTCCTAATTTCCAGTTCTGTAAATTATTAATCACCTGCTTTTGCTCATTGATTTCCGCCTGGTTGGGGGTGTCCATGCCGGCTCCCTCCACCTGACCCTCCAGGACGGATTCAGCTATTAGTCTGGAAGCCATCGAGAAAGACTGGAGGGACTCCAGAAAGCTCTAAAGAAGGTCCCCCTGTAGTGAGGAGCTCCCGACCATCGTCATGCATTCCAAGCAGACAGGCATCCGCCCTCTCCGAGAACCTTCTAGCTGCATCGAGAGCAGTTGTTTCCTGTTGCGGCTGTGGACGGTGCGGTGTGCACACAGTGGTGACCGGGGAGAGTTTCCTGTCGGCATTCCTTGTGTTTTCTGGAATCCTTGGGCCTGGACCAGTTTGCAGAGCATTCCACTCAGGGCAGAGACGTGGGCAAGAGATCCGTGGCACAGGCACTATCTCTGCTTCCGGGGGGAGGGTGTGACACAAACTTTCTCCACCTCCCGTGGGGGACCAGGACAGTGTGTCTCAGTCTCACTATGAGTGGGACACCTGATCCTCACATCCACAGGGATGCCCTTGCTGGGGACGATGTCCCGCGGTCAGTCTTTCATCATTCTGACTCTTGGGTGTCACAGGGCCTTGGATCCTCCACTACTGAAGCCCCACCAGGCATTTCCTGAACCCCAGGGAAGGCAGGAACGCAGGTGTCCATCTCGGGCCAGTAGCCAGGGTGAGGAGAGAGTGCACAGGTCTTTTCTTTCCCATGAGGGTCCTCTGGGTGAGGCCAGGAGGGCACTGACAACCAGGCACCTTCCAGACTGAGGACCCTCGTGGGCTTGGCTCCATCTCTGCAGAGGCATGCACTGCGGACCTGGGGCGTCCCTCAGGTTCCCCTGCAGGGGCACCAGCACTGTGGCCCCAGGAAGGAGCTGGGGTGACCACTGAGGGGACTTAGTGAGGCACGGCTTGGCCCGTCTGCAGGTCTCTGCACCGGCTCACTCCAGGACCGGCAGGACCCTCTACCCTGTCGCTCACCCTTCAAGGGGAGCAGGGCAGGCAGGAGCCACCAGCTGCCTCGAGCGGGCAGGGGCCGTGTCCTGTGACCAGCGCTGCTCGGCCGAGTCACAGCTTGGAGGCTTCGACACACTGCAGCCTTCTGTCCATTCTCCATCTGAGATGTCCCCATCATGGTTTCAAAACGAACCTGTAAAGACCTGCTACTTTAAGATGACAGTAAAACTAAACAACAGCAGTAGAATATTTATAGATGCCAATATCATTTTATTCCCAAGGACCTTGTTGTAAAGAATCAGAATTCATCTAAGGAAACTAAGGTAAGAGAGAGACTGGTCGGAAGGGGATCTCCACCTTAAAGGGCGCTATCACCGTCTGCCAGGCTGCTGGCCGCTGCCCCGACAACCAGGGTTTTACTCTTCCCTCCTGTCAGCATACAGGGATAGCCCAGAGTCCCCAGGCATTTGGGGGAAAACATTTAACATGAAAATTAGAGACAAATATACAAATAGGAAGAAAGACAGAAAAAAGAAAAAACAAGAGTAGAAGAAAAATCTTACAATTAAAATCCAAGTAGATATGGATTGCACCAATCAACTAAGGCAGTATTCTATGGAGAGGGACTTTAGGGCAAAAAATCGCCTCCAAAAAATTAAGAAATAAAGAGGAGAAAAAGGACAAAGGGATGAAAATCCAAAAGAAATAATAGAGCTGAGAATCGATGCAGAGTCAGACAAAAATACCTGGAAAACAGAGAGTCCATTGCCCAATACCAGCAATCCCCCAAAGTCCAGGAGGCCAGTCTCGGCCTGAACGAGCCCCGTGACCGCAGTTTCCACCCACCACGTGAGGAGCGCATCCCACACAGGAAGGAGGCAGGCCCTTTTGGGAGGAGAGAGGTCTCCTGGGAACATAAAAGTCAGATGCCCAGAGGAACCGGCAAAAGCAGAGCTGGACCTTCTGTGTGCTCAGGCAGCACAGTTCTGTCCCTGGGCACACAGAGGCACACCCAGGGCTTTGGTCAGATCTGCTAAGCCTCTGCTCCCAGGCCCTCTCGCCCCAGTAACGCAGGTGTCCCCTGTGGCCGTGTGGCAGAGGGCTGCTGTTGGGGTGCCCTAGGGTAGGAGGCAGGGACACAGCACCAGCCCCAGAGTGTCTGGGCTCCACAGGTCTCAGGAGCCGCACCTGCTCACAGCTCCCCACCTGAGTCAGTCCAGGTCCCCTGGTGAAGACACCCGCGGTCCACAGCAGCAGGAGCAGAAGGGCAGCTGCCCTTCCCTGGCGTCCACACCCTCAGCCGCCCCATCTGTGGAGTATTTAATACACACTATTAAACACTGCAGTTCCTTTGCTCCAGTCAGACTTTCTTTTAAAACAAAAAGATAATCACTAGGGAAATCATATGCAAAAAGGCGTGTTAATAAAGTGCTCAGGTACAAATTCATCCTTAAAGAGAGGGGCTTCAGAGACAGGAAGCCCGAGAGACTCTTCGTCACGTTCAGGCAGCCCCATTTCTCGTATTCGATAGAAAGCTGTTTTAACAGCTTAATGAGTAATCTAAAAAAATCATGTACAGGGTAAGTGAATTAATGTTCCTGGAAAAATGTTAAGCCTGGTACTTCCGGTGTGCTCTGCCTGCATCCATTAGCTAAGCGTGACAGCTCAGCTTCTGGGGACCGCGTGTATAATGGCGATCACCTTCCACAGGCTCCGAGGCGGGCTTCCTCGTCAAGCGCCCCGTTCTCCCTTCCTCTTCTCTGGTCAGTCCCCTCTTCTTCGTGTGGGAGGTGGACACTCCAGGGTGTTGAGACAGTTTCTCCCCCAGGGCCAGCTGCACAGCAGTCGGAGTCAGTGGTATGCAGAGAGCCGCTCGATGTGAGTTTACAGGAGGCCAGTCCAGCGGCCTCGGCCTGTGGGACCAGCATCAGAAATGGCGGCCTGGGATTGGAACCTTTGGCTTCATGGGACTGACCGTGTGCAGAGCCCATTCCACAGACAGGACAGCCCTTGGAGCTGTTCTCACAATGCTGATGAGGCTTCACGCTTTTGCAGTTGTTATCACACACACAGATCCACGTGGGTACCGTGGAAGGGTGAATGACAGAGTAACAGAGAAGACGGACCGTCTTGGCGTCCAACGGGAGGCAAGTGCTCTCAGGATTTTGTTCACTCCAGTTTTCCTTTTCCTGGCAATTCTTTTTAATAACCCTGATTTCATAACATAACTTTAGTGAAATCAAATTTGAACAGCCCAGATTTATATGATTAATGACATTCATTTCTGATAACAGGCACTAATTGGGGCCATCCTGAGGGGGATGCCTGTGGGCAGGCAGCTGCACTGCCATTTAGGCGGGCGGAGGTCTTTCCAGCTTGCAGGTTTGTTTGCCTTGCTAATTAAATGTTGTTGCTTGTACCTTCACATCACTTGAAATGCTCACGTCAGCAGCATCCCCAGGACCCAGGGCTATGTGTTCACTGGGCCAGCGTCTTGGACACAAAGGAGTGACAATGAAAACCCAGAGAAAGGATGGGATACGGAGATATGCATCAGGCTTGGACGGGAAAGAGGAGCTCTATTAACAAAAGCTGTGGGAAGAGATTCTGGACATCTGGAGACAGCTGGGAGCTTTGTCTTAGACAATCTTCCTTGGAGATCTGGAGACACAGCTTGGAGCTTTGTCTTAGACAATCTTCCTTGGAGATCTGGACACAGCTTGGAGCTTTGTCTTGGATGACCTTCCTTGGAGATCTGGACACAGCTTGGAGCTTTGTCTTGGATGACCTTCCTTGGAGATCTGGAGACACAGCTTGGAGCTTTGTCTTAGATGACCTTCCTTGGAGATCTGGACACAGCTTGGAGCTTTGTCTTAGATGACCTTCCTTGGAGATCTGGACACAGCTTGGAGCTTTGTCTTGGATGACCTTCCTTGGAGATCTGGAGACACAGGTTGGAGCTTTGTCTTAGAAGACCTTCCTTGGAGATCTGGACACAGCTTGGAGCTTTGTCTTGGATGACCTTCCTTGGAGATCTGGACACAGCTTGGAGCTTTGTCTTGGATGACCTTCCTTGGAGATCTGGAGACACAGCTTGGAGCTTTGTCTTGGATGACCTTCCTTGGAGATCTGGAGACACAGCTTGGAGCTTTGTCATGGACGACTTTCCTTGGAGATCTGGAGACATAGGTTGGAGCTTTGTCTTAGAAGACCTTCCTTGGAGATCTGGACACAGCTTGGAGCTTTGTCTTGGATGACCTTCCTTGGAGATCTGGAGACACAGGTTGGAGCTTTGTCTTGGATGACCTTCCTTGGAGATCTGGAGACACAGGTTGGAGCTTTGTCTTGGAAGACCTTCCTTGGAGATCTGGAGACACAGCTTGGAACTTTGACTTAGATGACCTTCCTTGGAGATTGGAGACACAGCTTGGAGCTTTGTCTTGGATGACCTTCCTTGGAGATCTGGAGACGCAGGTTGGAGCTTTGTCTTAAAAGACCTTCCTTGGAGATCTGGACACAGCTTGGAGCTTTGACTTAGATGACCTTCCTGGCTGCATTATGCTCCTTTCTGATATACGGTCACTTTTGGTGTTGGCACTTACTCTCTCTAAGCATCATCTTACATTTTCTGAATTTGCATGCTAGGCCACAGACCTTGCCTACATTCACAAGTGCGAAGGGAGCCAGAAGCAAGCAGCATGGCCTTGTCCAAGGGCACGGTTCTAAGTGGGATTCCCAGCAGCAGTGGCAGGATGAGCTTGTGGAAGATGATTCTGGACTTCGTTCCAGACCTACCATATGGAGCCTTGGGGTCGGGAGCAGCAGCCTGCAGCTTCACAAGGTCCCCAGTGGTTCTGAGGAAGCCGACAGTTGAGAACACTAATCTCGGGTGGCAAGTGGGCAGTGCAAGTCAGGAATCCAGCGAGGGAGTGAGACCCTGCGTTCTCACTGCAGGCCGGCAATGTGCCAGAACGTGTGAGGGAAGTTACAGCCTGTGGCTTTCTGAAATCCAAATGATTGCCAGGGAAACATTATTCCACCGTTAACATGGCAGACGTGGAGACAGTCTCCCCCGAGTCCACTCCCACCCGGCAGCAACCCCTCTGAAGGCGTCTGTGTGCCGGGACCCATCCCCTTGGGCAGCTCACGCTGCGGGAGGCTGGAGATGGGTGTGAGCTCTTCACCCCCAGCCTCTGAGGGCTGCTTCCTCCCCCTTGCACTTGGACCTGTGGTTGTGGTGGGAACACCTGCAGGGTAGCCCAAGATGTCCCCGTCCTGGAGAGATAAAAGGCAGCAGAGGAGAGGGGGAGGGAGAGGGCCCTGCCAGCAGGAAGGTGTTTGGGTGATTTAGGCAGCTCTTTTGCTGCTGTGACAAAGGATCTGGAAGAGTTGATTTGAGGGCTCACTGTTTCGGAGGTCTTAGTCCGCAGAAGGCCACTCCCATTCCTTGGGGCTCTGGGTGAGGTGGACATCATGGTGGAGAGGGTGGCAGAGGAAAGCAGCTCACAGGAGAGGCCACTCTCCAGGTACAAATATGCATACCCCCAGCCGGGCCCCAGTTCCACTTCCTCCAGCCACACCCCACACTTCAGGCAATCCCCCAGGGATGGACTCACTGGTCAGGCCAAGGCCGTGGCCAGTCCCTTTTCCTCCAAACCTCCTTGCATTGTCTCACGTGGGAGCTTTCGTTGGACACCTCACACCCAGACTGTAACAGATGGGCCCAGGGGAGGAGGGGGCTGTGCGGGCCAGACTGAGAGAAGATGGGGTTAGAAGAGAAAGGGGAGACGAGTGGGAACAGGAAGAGCCCCGTGTGAAGGATCCGCGGGAAGCTCCGAGAGGTGGAGGGACAGGAACCCCCACAGCCGTGGGGGGAGGCCCAGCCTGGCCCGCGTTCCCGCCTCCACTCCTTCCTGTGCTCTCGGGCGTCTGCAGTGGTGATCGATCATTCATGTCAGGGGCCTGATCCTGGGAATGGGGACCACCTGCGGGCACCCAGCCCTTCACCAGCCTGGCTGCAGAGGCTGCCCGGGACCACCACGGTTTTCTAGGACCCCCCAGTGCAAATTCCAAGCGGCTCCACATTGGGGTTCCCCTGTGACCTCAAGGGCCCAGCATTTGCAGGAAAAAAAAGAATCACTAGCCATAAAGGTCAAGCTGTGTTAGTAAAGCAAACAGTCGGCATCCATTTAATTCTCCTTTAAAAGGAAAAGTGGCCTGGGCTGTTTATACAGCTCCGGGGGCCACCGCGCAGCCACTGTCTCCTAACATTGCTGTGTGGCAGAGTCAGCCCTGGGGTGGCTGTGCCGTCCTGCTGAGGTGGGGCCGCCCTTCCCCATAGCTCCAGCTCTGGCTCCGTTTCCTGTCACCGTGTTTCTTCAGCCACATGAGGCTGCACTGCGAGGAACAGTCAGAAAGCATGGCCGTCCTCACCTGAGGTCCCAGCTGGCGGCTGCCCCTGCTCAGCACGGGCGCTGGGTCCTCGCCCACAGCTCTCCACCAAGGGCTCGGTTTCCTCAGGGGAAGGTGGGAGCCAGCCGGAGTGGGGATGTGTGGAGTCCTGGGCCCAGTGGGGACCTCTCCTGTCTGTGCGTCAGAACGCCAGCTTCCCACTGCCCTGCGGACGGGCCTCACGCAGGCCGCCTCCTCGCCTGCCTGTGGACAGCTGCAGACCCTGGCAGATGTGAGGGGCTGAAGGTGTTGCTGCTGCCAGACCCTCAGGCCCGTCCCTGACCCAGGGTGGCGCAGGGAGAGCCGTGCCGCCCGGGTGTCCTCTCTCTGGCAGTGAGGCCTGCCTGCACACTGTCCTGTCTCCTCACGCCTGCCCTGATTGCTCCAGACATGGCTTTCTTGGTAAGGCAGGCACTCGCGGGCCGCCCACCTGCACCATGAAGCCCGAGCTGGGCCCTGGAGGGGTCCCCATCACTCTGGCCCACTGAGGACCTGAGGAGTCGGAGTGCTGCCCGCGCTGCACACTAGGCTTCCCTGAGCCTCCTGTTAAGAGTGACCTCCGGCCAACGGTGCCTCTCCCTGTGTCTGCAGGAGGAAGAGGAGTCTCCGGAGGTTGCAGGGCCTGCTCAGGACACTCTGCTACAAGGCAGGCAGTGAAATCAGCCCCACTGTCCCCCTGCGTGCCTGTGAGCAGAGAGGACAGGGCCAAGGCTCGGGGTGCAGCGTGGGGTCACCAGCATCTGCAGGGGATGGGCTGCAGGACCCTGTGGACGCCAAAGCCCAGGGGTGCTCTAGTCCCTCTGTGGAGACACCCTGACCAGGTGCAGCCCCTCACGACCTGCATGTGCTGCTTCGTCAGGAAATGCTAACGAGGACAGGCGCGGTGCTTTCCTGAGTGCTCACCTCTGGGGTTGGTGTGGAACCCACAGACTCAGAGCTGACTGTACACTGAAAGCTCAGGATTTGGGGGAAAGTTCACTAAAGCAGAAGAAAGAGACCTGGACCAACCTCAGGGACACCTCAGGGACACTCGGCTCTTCACGGTCGGTCATTGTTCAGGGCTGCGCGGGCCTGTTGGTGTCCCAGACCGGCGGGCACTCAGTGGCTCTTCCCGATGGTGCAGGACTGCAAAGGGCCGAGCAGCAGGGGCCTGGGAGCCCTCACACCCGGCTGGGGCTGACCCAGCCAGGTCAAGAGAGGGACTGCAGAGTGCTCAGGGCTGGCGGTGGCCCTGAGTTATTCATTTTTTTACAGTGGGTGACATTTGTTCCACGACTTCACTCTTCATCCACACAAGAAATGTGAAGTTGCAGATAAACATTGGCTTAATTAATGTTCATGTAAAGTCTGTTCTATTAAGATCAATAAATATGTAAAGAAACAAAACAAAATCCAGATGCACTGTGAAGTCAGTTGGCACGGCATCCCCTTCTGCAGAAGTCACGAGTTTCTGGAAGCCTGTCATTGGGCTACTAGGACAGAAAGTTTTGAGATATTGGATCAAAGTAAGACCAGACAAAGTGAAAACAAAGCTACAGGTGATCCGTCCACAGCCGTCGGTCGGGAGTCATCCTGCTCTGCTGCCGGGAGAGGGGTTCAGGATCTCAACGCTAAGGTGGTTCTTTGCCTGAGAGGAAGGTGCACAAGAGCCACCACACGGCCCCGGCCAGCACACTGCGCGGCCTCTCGATGCTCCTCGCACAGCCTGGCCGTCCAGAGCTCGCTCCCCGCAGGGCCGCGTGCTGGAGGACGTTCAGGGGCCATGTCACCCACAGGTCTCCCCTGGCCCCTGAACATGTGCCACTCAGCAGGACAGGCTGAGTCCCAGAGCGCTCTGTCATGTGGAGGGTCCCATTCTGCACCTTCGTGGGACGTTGGAGCAGCAGAGGGTCACGCCAGGCCTTTGCTCCTGTTCTGGGGATTATCTGTGGTGCAGCGAGAAGATCAAGATGCCGTCCGGTTTGTTTGCAGTGGGAGGCGACTCCACCTCCCTGGGCCTCGCTCGGCAGCCCGCGGAGGTGCAGGGTGAATTTATTCCTCTCAGGACTGCACTATGTCATTACTGGTGCTCTCTAAATCCACTTTTAATTCACTCCTGTGTCTCAGAGGGCGTGGTGACATGCCCGGAACGTCCTCCCACAGAAGAATGAACAAAAGCCGCTGCTGGGCCCTGGCGGAGTGGGTGGCTTGGCCCAGCTGTCGGGCGTCTTTTTGGGTGGGAAGGAACTGGAAACCCAAAGACAAGGCGATCCCAACCCCACAGATCCTGCTCGCACTCCTGAGGGTGTGCAACCTCAGAGCACAGGCAGCAGGCTGGGAGAAAACCCCATGAGCCTGGTGTGGCGTCTGCTGGAGCACGTCAACGTGTCCAGCCACGGCTGTGTCAGTGCAGGGGCCTGCAGGGGCCTCGCCTTCCAGTTTGGGCATTCGATTCAGCCCAGCCACGTTCTCAAGGTCAGGTCTCACCAGCACGTTTTCTTCCTTCAGTCCCACCCTCCTTTGATATTCATGACGATAACTTCATGCTTGCTATGTTAATATGGGGTTTAAAAGAGGCGAATATGTGGGTTAACTTTGACCGGCTCTACCGTTGTTTTTTTTTTTTTCTTTTGGGCAGGACTGGCTTCTCCCAGGGACACAGGAAGGAGAAGTGAAGGAGAAGTGAACACGGATTCCTGGGCACTCCCTTGCTCAGTGCGCACTGGCGGCCGTGAGCGCATTGCTCACTGGGCCGTCTCCCAAGCGACTGTAGTACAATAGGAGCAGGTGTATTTCACATTGAGCACCTACTGCACTCCAGGCACTCTGCTGGAGATAGGATGGTGGGCAGGGTGGACACAGCCCTTGTGTTCACAGAAGCCACACAGTCACGGGAACCAGAGGTGACACATGTCATTGTGGGCGAAGGCCGTCAGCAGGTCTCCTGAGTGGCCAAGCTGCCAGCCTGGGAGGAGGAGGAGGGGAGCCCAGGGAAGTGAAGCCAGGGTTGGGCGCAGGGCACAGTGGGCACAGTGGGCAGGCTCCCTGAAGCCAGGGAGCCTCGGGCGGGGTCACATCTTGGGTCTGAGGCCAAGTGGAAGGACGTGAAACAGACTCACAGATGACAAATTGTGGGACGTCCTCTGTGTTACAGTAAGAAGCCTGTGGCCTCATGGATCCCAGAGGTTTGAGAAGAAATTGTCTGTCAACAGTGTTGACATGGGGCCCCTGGGCTGCGGGCATTTGCGGTGACCTGGATGGAGCAAGCTGGGCCAGGAGGCGAGAGAGGAGGGAGACAGTGCCTCAGGGACCGTGTAGCAGATCCCAAGACCTGGTCATTAGAGCAGGACTCAGGAAGGAGGAGGCCAGGACGCGCCCTGTGGGCGGTGGGACACTCGGGGAGGTGGGCAGGTCCCGATGGGCACACAGGAGAGCAGCCTCGCTGGGGAGTCAGAGAAGAACGGGAGCCGCGCAGACCCAGAGCAGACCCCAGCCCCAGCAGGCCCTCAGGTGTGCACCAGCAGGTCAGTCCTGGTCCTCCCCGCTGGACCCTGCGGGGCGGCTGCTGAGGGTCTTTCCACGGAGGCCTTGTGGCCCCCGACCCTGCCCCTCCCCTCCCCGTCCAGGTCACCTGGACTGTGGGTTTCCTCAGGCCTGGTCCCCTCCCCGGCCTTCCCACAGCTCCACGCCCACCTCTGTGACGACCCTTGTCCACCCAGCTGTGATCCGAGAACAGTGGCCTCCCTCAGCTCATGGCCTCTGTGTGCAGACACGCTCCCTGGTCTGGGGTGGCCTCTCCTCCACTGAGTGCCAGCCCTCACCGAGGCCAGCTCCGCTCTCCAACGCGGCCTTCCTAATCACCCCGCGGGACCGTCTTCCCGTGAACTCGGCAACGGCTGTTTATACCACTCATTTTGTGCTTAAGGTTAAACCCCTCTGTGAAATTTCCCTAAATCTCTGCTGTGATTTGATGTCTTGTTTTCCCAAATAGCTCAGAAACTCTCAGTGCAAGGATAAAACGAGTTCCTACACAGTTCCCTGACGTAATGAGTGTCCAAATGTGCTATTTAAGGGAAAGAACCGACGCATCGCAGAGCTGGTCTGCTCTTGCCACTGGGAGAGGCTCTCCCCACCCCGTCCTGCTGGCCTGGCTGCCACCCCGGGTCACACGGGCATGACAGGAAACGCCCAGGGTGACGTCCCCTTCCACGGAGCACCACTTCCCGTTGCTCCACCCTCTCCCACGCCCTCTTCTCCTTTCCACCCCTTGAGATCCTCCCTGTTTTCACTTCCCCCTTTCCTGGTGGGTCTTCAGCCTCCTCTGCTCTCCCCATTCCTGGGGGCTGCTCTCCCTCCCTCATGGACAGGCAGGGAGGGGCCTCAGATCCCCGTGGGCCTGGGCGGAGACGATGGAGACCCAGCAGGGCCCTGCCCAGAGCAGCCTTCCCAGGGTGGCCCAGGAGCCGTCCCCAGGGGTCCCCAGGAGGCACTGTGCCCTCTGCCTCACTTCCTAACAAAAGCTCATTCGACCATCTTAGGAGTCAGGATGCAGGAGGGTGGTGAGCGCCTGTGGCTGCACCCCCAGGAGGAAGGGGGGAGGAGGGTGCAGGAGGAGGCCTGGCCCGGGTGTTGGGGGCCATGTCCAGAGCCACACTGGCTGCCACCTGGTGTGCCAGGAGAACCTCAGTGCCCTCTTCTGGCACAGAAGCCAGGGCCTCAAGAAGGGCATCCGTGCCATAGTGCAGCTCCTCTGTAAACCCTGTTCCACGAGGAACTTCCCGCTCTGTGGACCCAGGCCAGGAATTATGGACCAGCCCAGCCAGACACCTGAAGGGATCGGGAATCTGGCATTCAGGTCCCAGAGTGCCCAGGAGACGGGAGCTCAGGGAAGGAGAGAGCCCAAACTGAGTGGCTGCTCTCTGGACCCAGAGACCCACGTCTCCTACTGCGGGGCCCTGGTGGCTGGGCTGCCTGCCGACAAGTGAGGCCTGGCCGAGCGGCGCCGGTGCTCACGGGTGCTGCTGCGTGGTGGCAGGGACCAGGGCCTCGGCACCAGGAGCCCCTGCCAGCTCCTCTGTTGGCACCTGAGAGTGGAAGGGCCTGTCACTGCTGAGCCACCTTTGTGGCCACCAGAGTGCAGGTGACCTGGGGAAGTGGGACACACAGGCCTCTGAAAATCACCGAATCCTTCTGTTTACTTTATAGGTGAGGAAACAGGACCAGAGGCGTGGCATCTGCTGCAGTATTTCTGGTTCCCAGTTATTTGACCCTGGCACCTGGACTGTCCCGGGGCTCTCCCTTGTACCGACTGGCAGGAGGGGAGTCCTTTCCATCCCATCCTGGCGTCCTTGGACTGGCTGGTACCCTTGCTTCCTCCACCTCTTGGACTCTATCTTCCTCTGCTCTGCCCCTGTGCCTCTCCCTCGGGCAGCGGGTCCCCCCCTGGGCCTCCTCCTCAGGCAGCAGATCCCCACCCCACCAGCACCTCGCCCATGGGTAGCAGATCTCCCCCTGTGCCTCACCCACAGGGAAGCGGGTACCCCGTGCACCTCTCCCATAGGCAGCGGGTCCCCCCTGCACCTTGCCCACTGGGCGGCGGGTCCCATGCTGGGTTCTTCTGAGCAGCAGCTTCAGGATGGATTTGCAGGCTCCCTGTTCCCTGTTCTTCCTGGAGACCTCTGGTGCAGGAGGCCTGCAGGGACCCCAGCAAGCCCCCAGCCCCACGCGCCGCCCCTCAGCCAGCCCACCTCCTCGGGAAGGGCCCCTGCAGACGCACTGGGCCAGGAAAAGGCAGCCTGCTCCCATCCTGGTTGGTCAGCAGTGGCCTGAACAGTGCCGAGCAGGTGGCTGGCCCTCCCCGAGTCACAGGTGAAAAACTAAAACCGCTTCACCTAGGGACGGCGGCAGGAGCGTGCCCCTCACCCAGTACTGCAGGGGTCTGTCCTGCCACTCCTGGAGCACTGCCCTGTGTGGCCAATGACCTGCTCCATCAGAGGCTTAACTGCCTGTCCTTGAAGGGACCACTTCTTCCTGAAGGTTGGTGTCTCTGCTTATAAGTGAGTTGTCACCAAGCACCCTGCCTCCCTGGCAGTCACTGTGAAGGTCAAAGGAGTCTTTTAATAAAATGTTTTGTCACTTAGAAGAGAAAGTCCCCGTGAAGGCTTGGAAGGGCCACTGTAATAGCTCATGTCATTGCCTTGTGAGTCTTTGGCATCACGGAACTGGGTCCATCTCCAGTGTCCAGTCACGGCCTCTGGAAACACAGGCTCCTCCTCCTGCCCATCAGCCACCTTGGGCCTCATACAAACGCTTTCAGAAGTGCAGCAGTAGTTGGAGACCCTCAGCATCTCTCAGTCGTGTCCCGCACACCACGCTTGGGAGTCGACTCAGCTTACCCAGGACTGCTCTGTGCATTTCTACTCAATCTCCTGCTTCCAGAATGTTCCACTCAGTCATCTGGGTCTCATTATGCACTGGGAGGCAGGTCGTGACCAGCTTATGCAAATCAGAGAACTGGGCTCAGGAGCAAGGGCCGGGCCACTGGCCTGGTGTGGACAGCAGCCGCTGCACAGGGCCCAGATCTGAATCCATTCTGCTCACTGGCCACATGGGCTTGGGCCGCCAGCTTCTCTGTCTCTTGGTTGTTTCTGCAGCTAACTCTGGGAGGGGGAGACCCGTGTCTCAGTCCCCCCAAAGTGGGAGCGAGGAAGGACGCGCAGGGCTTGCACCGTGCTCTGAGCTGAGCCTGCTGTGCTTTCTATCCTACAGGCCAGCACCCGGCACCCGGGCTCTCCTCCTGTTCATGGGCTGGAGGTCTTACAGTGCGGCCATCTCTCCCTGGCATGGGCGTCAGAACGGTCCAAGTGTCCTGCAGCACGGGGCTTTTCTACGTCCAGGGAATTGACTGCCCGAGAGGCTCAGCAGCCCGCCAGCCAAGAGCTTGCCTGGAAGTGCAGATGGCGGTTGTTTGAACATTCCCTTTGTGCTTCCCTCTTATTATTTTATGAAAATGAGCGAGGAATAGAAGAATGAATGTGCTCACACGGCAGCGAGAAACAGCCACATAAATTCAGGGCAGTGGAGGCAAACGTGGCGGTCCCCAGGTGGTCCAGAATTGATGACCCTTTGTTGAGGCCGGAGATGATCAACGGGGCACACAGCTGCAGCCGAGAAGAGCAGGAGAGCAAGCAGGAGACCCTGAAAGTGTCATTATGATCGTGCCCAACGGTGACCCGCGTAAGGACGGGTGCCACAGGCTCCTGCAGCCCCAAGTCAGAGGTTAGGGCTCCCTGCCTGACCTCCGTGCACAAAGGAGAGATCCAGACATGGCAATGTGCAGAGGCCCCCGGGGGCCTGACACCTTTTCCTTGGGGACCTATCTCCTGGCCTCCAGACCCACATAAGAAAGTCCAACACTGCCAGGCGGCTGTCCTCAAGAAGGCCAGGCGGCCCTGTGGTCAGTGTTGCCAGGCGCTGGTCCCACGGCTCTGAGGCACTCCCACTGGGCGTCCCCATGGCCGTGGGACCCTGTGTCTGCCACTCCCAGCAGAGGCGTGCTGTGGCCGGAGGCTGCCGGCAGTGGACGGCCCCTGAGGGCCAGGTCTCAGAGGCTCTTGCAGAGCTCGCTGCTGCTGCTCCTGATTTTCAGGCTGATAAATTTCACAAAAGAGACTTCCTTTACCAGGTGTTACCTCATGTTTGAAGAAAGATATTTAAAGTAGGCCACCGGGGAAGCTCGAAGCCCAGGCCCTGTCCCTTTAAACAGAATGGCATTTCTTAGTAAAGAGGTTCCCAGTGTCCCCTGCAGAAAGATATCTGATTTCAGAAAAGGATTGATTCAAATAAAAATGTGTTTGTATAAGAAAAATTATTTTCTGCTGAGAAAACACATAGTTTGGGGTAAATTTATAGTTCTGGCCAGGTCATTAATATCTGGTTGTCAAAAAGTATTGGTTTGAACAAAAATATGTTGTAATAAAAATGCATTGTTTTGAAGAAATTTATTGGCCCCATGAAAACCTATTCGATTCAGAAAGATATGTTGATTTCAATGAAAAATCTATCTGTTTTAAGGGAGATGGTGCTGGTTGTCGGCTCTTCTGTGGAAAATCACTGTGACATTGATGCTCACTTAGAAAAATGAAGCCGGGGCATAATTAGTGGAAAGGCTGAGAGAGCGGAGCCTCCACCACGATGCTCAACACACACACAGCGGGCAGCGGGCAGACCAGTGGACAGACCTGAGCCAGCGGCTCCTCCCGCGACATGGGTGTGGCCAGCCTCGCCTTCCCAGGGTGGACCACGTGAGGAGGGAGGGACAGGCAGACTAGAAAGAACCCAACATGCCACAGCCCCACCAGGCAGCCGCCTCCCGCATCGGCCTCCGCCTGAGGTCTGGCCCTTCTCCCTGTCTGCCTGGGGGCTCGGGGTCTGGAGGCCGCTCAGCCCCATCCTAGGCCTCAGGGCCTCTGAATACTCAGGACACGCGGCTGTGCTGCTGGGCCGGGGTTTGTGTCTTCATCAGAAACAGAAGCCTGTGCCGTGAAGTGGCCGTGAGCGCCCAGCCCAGAGCAGTGCCGGCGTCCACAGCGGCGAGCTTAAAGAACTGGGTTTCCCTAAGGGCCAGACCACGAACACCGAGGCCTCAGGGCCAGCCGTTCTGTGCCACACCTGCACGCCTCTGGCCCTGGAGCAGGTTAGTGGTCCCGATGACAGGTCAGCTGTGCGCTGGGAGAGTCGCAGCGAGAGCTTCTCCTTCCTTACAGAACAGGCTGCGGCTGAACGTGGCTCAGAGGCCCCAGCATGCCTGAGGAATGACGTCCTGTGCAGATTGCCCTCCTAACTATGCAGACATACGCCATCCAGAAAGCCAGCATGCAGGCACAGGTAAGAGCAGCCTGGGAAGTCACATGCTGTTCCCTAGAGAGGCTGGGCGGGGAGGAAAGAAGCCCTGGAGGAAGACCCGGAGTAGGGAGCACCCGTGTGGGGTTCACGAAGCTGCAGGAATCAAATATGATTTTAGAGGCAACTCTCCTGCCTTTACACGAAGCAAAAACTTCGTAGGTGCCAAAATCCAACAGCAGGAACTGTGTCCTAGGTGCAGGCGTTCCCTGCCAAACCTCCAGGCTTGAACGTCCTCTGGGATAACACCACCTTGATATCTCAAACCCCCTCCTGCATCCCAGCAAGGAAAAGTCCCCTTCCAACAGTGTCAGCTGGATCTGTGAAGTCACCCACTCTGTGCGAGTTTCTGTTGACTTGGGCTTTCACCGCGACCTGCCACCCAGGGCCAAAGAACCAGGCCACAGGTTCCTGACAGTGCACGCACCGTCACAGGTGTCGAGGGCTTGCCCACTGGGACTTCCCTCTCAGCCAGCCACAAACCTCCGTCTGCTTATCTTCCAGTTCCCTCCAGCATTTGCTTTGATTGCCCCAGTTTTTGACTCTTTATTCAGATTCCCAGAGCTTCATGGTCTAGAAGGGACTGAACTCCTGAGTTGGGAGAGAATAGCTAGAGTTGGGGTGATTGTGTTGAGTGTGGGTCTGCTCACAGCAGGAAGCCAGGGGTCCTCAGAGCACACAGGTATGGAGAAAGGGGTGTGGCCAGGAGAGAGCCGCAGCCACAGACTGTGCCAGAGAGACTGAGAGGCCACCCAGACCCATGGAGCAGAGGGAAGTGACAGGCTAGGAGGTAAGGCACAGGAGGAGGTGGCAGACTAGGAGGAGAGACACAGGAGGAGGTGGCAGACTAGGAGGAGAGACACAGGAGGAGGTGAGAGACTAGGAGGAGAGACACCCAGGAGGAGGTGAGAGACTAGGAGGAGAGACACAGGAGGAGGTGAGAGACTAGGAGGAGAGACACCCAGGAGGAGAGACACCCAGGAGGAGGTGAGGGACGAGGAGGAGAGACACAGGAGGAGGTGAGGGACTAGGAGGAGAGACACAGGAGGAGGTGAGGGACTAGGAGGAGACACCCAGGAGGAGGTGAGGGACTAGGAGGAGAGACACAGGAGGAGGTGAGGGACTAGGAGGAGACACCCAGGAGGAGGTGAGGGACTAGGAGGAGAGACACAGGAGGAGGTGAGGGACTAGGAGGAGAGACACAGGAGGAGGTGAGGGACTAGGAGGAGAGACACAGGAGGAGGTGAGGGACTAGGAGGAGAGACACAGGAGGAGGTGAGGGACTAGGAGGAGAGACACAGGAGGAGGTGAGGGACTAGGAGGAGAGACACAGGAGGAGGTGAGGGACTAGGAGGAGAGACACAGGAGGAGGTGAGAGACTAGGAGGAGAGACACAGGAGGAGGTGAGAGACTAGGAGGAGACACCCAGGAGGAGGTGAGGGACTAGGAGGAGAGACACAGGAGGAGGTGATGGACTAGGAGGAGATACCCAGGAGGAGGTGAGGGACTAGGAGGAGAGACACCCAGGAGGAGGTGAGAGATGAGGAGGAGACACCCAGGAGGAGGTGAGAGACTAGGAGGACAGACACAGGAGGAGGTGAGGGACTAGGAGGAGACACCCAGGAGGAGGTGAGAGACTAGGAGGAGAGACACAGGAGGAGGTGAGGGACTAGGAGGAGACACCCAGGAGGAGGTGAGGGACTAGGAGGAGAGACACAGGAGGAGGTGAGGGACTAGGAGGAGGTGAGAGACTAGGAGGAGAGATGCAGAAGGAGGTGAGGGACTAGGAGGAGACACCCAGGAGGAGGTGAGAGATGAGGAGGAGACACCCAGGAGGAGGTGAGAGACTAGGAGGATAGGTGCAGAACGTTGTTGAAGGAGCACTTGGGGGATGTGGAAATGAGGCACTTACTGCAATGGTGCGCTCTGGTTTCTTGGAACTGAAGGGCCTTGGGTAGCTCTCCTTTCTTGTGGTGATATGGTGCTCACTTTTCCTAGTGGACCTTTGCCCCACTGGACTGAATGGCTCCTGTAGGCTCCTTAGCAAACGTGCATATTCAGCAGTGCCATCCTATAATGCGCAAGGCAAAGGATCGACTCCTAATCACCTTTGGAAATGGAAGTCTGGTTTCCAGCCTCGGTGTGTGTGTGTTTGATGAATTCTCCCTGATATCCTTGCAGTTCAAGAGCAGAAAAGGTGTATCAGAAGAGAAGGGACAGCAAAATCTTTCAAGGCTTGTGACTGAGACCTTGGTGATGAAGGCGGATGAAGAAGAGGGAGGCACACAGATGTCCTGGGAAAGATGGCTTCAGAAACCAAGACCCAAAGGCAAAGGGAGCCCGGTGCATTGCAGGCCCAGGCCACTGTCTGGTGGTGACAAACTGGAAGGTGGCCCCCTGGGAGCTCTGGGTGCCATTCTTCCTGGGTCAGGGCAGGATACCTGTCACAGAAGGAATTCAGAGGAGAAGGTAGGGAGAGGTTCGGAGTAACCTCCTGGAGGAAGGGCAAGGGAAAGGGAGGGTGGTCCTCCTGCTCTGTCCTTCCCAGTCTCCAGGCTGCCATTGCCTGTGGTGGTCACTGCCCTCCTGGACTCTGAAGTCTGTGGTCACCATGATGACACACCAGGTGACCCTGAATGCTTCATCTTAAGCAAAGAACTGCGGGAGCATTCCCAGGAAAAGCGAAGACCACTGTGCCTCCATCTGAATGTCAAGCATGCCTCCGACTTACTTTCTCCCACCATTCCTCATAACGGAGTTTTCTGTGACTGATGGGGCATAGACCCATGAGTTAATTCGGGAGTGACGGAATGCTGTGCAAACTTCCTACGATTCCCACTTCTGTGTCGACACAGTGACAGCGTTGGCTTTCTCATCCCTCAAGAGCAGCCGTGTCCACCCAGGGAACAGGAGACAGAAAAGCAAGGGCCAACGTGTCTCTGACCTGTGGAGGGTCCCATCCTCAGGCAGGTTTTGGAACTTTCATTTCCAGCCTCGGCCTCTCTCGTGCAGGGTCACTGGGAGGCTCGCTGTACAATCTAGGGTGAGCATCCCAAGTCTGAAATGAAACCTGAAATCCAAACTTCCCTGAAATCCGGAACCTTTTCAGTGCCAACAAGATGCCACAAAGGAAAACCGCACACCTGACTGACGGGGCAGCCACAGGAGGACACAGGCACTGCCAGGAGGGTGCACACCGACCTCTGGTCCCCGTGAGTGAGGCGGACACAGGAGTCTAGACTCAGATCCCCCCCAGACGGCCCCCATGCGAACATTCCAGATCCATGAATCTGAAACATCCGACCCCAAGGGCATTGGGTAGGGACTCTGCAGGTGCACCCAGAGAAGGCAGGACTCTGTTCTCTTTCAGTAGAGAGGAGTCAGGACAGGGGTCTCTGTCAGCCAGGATCTAGTCAGAGAGGGGACACCACACGCTTCAGCAGAGGGTGCGACGGAGGAAACTGGTTCCATGGGTCTGACGGTCCAGGAGCTGAGAGACAGAGGACATGTTAGAGATAGCTGTCCTTGCAAGAAACAGGCTGTAGGAGATGGTGTCACCAGGTGAAGCTGAGGCTGCAGGAGATGGGGTCACCGGAACCCAGGGTCACTGTTCGCCCACCTGGAAGAAGCTAAAGTTATAGACAAAGCTACTGCCTGGGGGGACTGTGGGGTCACAGCCCCAGCCCCAGACCTGGAGCAGAGGGAGGGACAAGAGGCACAGGATTTCCCTTCCTGTCACTCTGCAGTCTTCTGCCCATCACGCAGTGCCAGGTCCACCTGAAAACCAAGAGCCCAACACTGTGGGAGTCGCACTCTTCTGAAATTCAGAAAGGAAGAGGGAAAGAGTAAGAAGGAAACCGGCTGGAAGATCACTTTACGTCCAGATGGTCACTTCCCTGGGGGCTGGGCCTCCACAGGTGCTGGCTCCTCTTCAGGATGAGGCAGCTGCTGTCCCCTGCCCTGTGTGCTCCCTGATGAGGCCCACGGTGTCACAAAGGCACAGCCACATGTGGCCCTGCACAGGACTCTAGAGGGCTCCACACAGTGGGTGGACCCCAGGCACCATCTTAAGAGAGCTACTGCCCTTGCACGCATCTGCCCTGAAGTGTCCAGTGGCCATGCAGGGTTCAGGGTGGTGAAGGGTCCAGGGTGGTGAAGGGTCCAGGGGGCGGTCTCTCCCTGGGCCCAAGGTCTGCACCTCCTAAACAGTGAGTTCCCTGCCCTTCCCTGCTGTGCCGAGGTAAGGGTGGGGGTCCCCAGCGCCTTGCTCAGCCCCACTGTGTGCCGAGGTAAGAGTGGGGGTCCCCAGCACTGTGCTCAGCCCCACTGTGTGCCAAGGTAAGAGTGGGTGTCCCCAGTGCCTTGCTCAGCCCCACTGTGTGCCGAGGTAAGAGTGGGTGTCCCCAGCACTGTGCTCAGCCCCACTGTGTGCCGAGGTAAGAGTGGGTGTCCCTAGCGCCTTGCTCAGCCCCACTGTGTGCTGAGGTAAAAGTGGGGGTCCCCAGCACTGTGCTCAGCCCCACTGTGCAAAGCAGCTATAGTGTGTTTAAAGTATTATTCACGACTACACTGAACTTCACAGCTAATTTTTATTACCTAAGAATCTTCTTAGTTTGAAAATAATTATTTCCCAGTGAATCTGATTTATAAATTCTGATTTTTCATGTATTGTCTTTTAAGCAGATGCCCTCTGACATTAAACATCTTATAAACCGCGGTGTTCACGCCACAAGGGAGGCACCAGAAGCAGGTGAGAACCCAGGGCAGGGAGGGAGCAGTGAGCTCTGGGGATGGCACAGACTCCTGATCTTGAAGGAAGGGGCGCTGGCCCAGCCCTTTCCGAGGGGTAGATTTGGTAATAAGCAGGATAAGGAACAGCCAGACCAGTGGTAAATTACAAGATGAACTGAATAAATGATGTTGTAACGATTGGCTGGCAATTACCAGGATTCACGTCAGGACTGGTCTATGTGGCAGAAGGATCAGGTTGGAAGAGCCTCACGTTAAGGTGAGGTATCTGCACTTGAATTGACAGTAGAAAGTCACTAAAGGTTTTGCTTTGAAAGCAGATGATGTAATGAGAATTCAACAAACCAAAGTTCATTTCTGTGCCCAAGAATATTTTTAAAGATTGTTTGTAAAAGTCAGTTTTGCCCTGTTGAGTGGAACCAGGAGCCTCAGAGGAGAGGTCATGGTGTAAGAGAGTTATAGATGCAGAAAACCCAAAGCCCGTGGCTCCCAAGGCAAGATGCAACATCAGTTTCATTTCAGAACTACATTTGCTGTGTGTTTCACCTGCTTCCAAGTAAGAAGCGTGAGACTTCCAAGGTAAGCTGATTCAGACTCAGTATCCCCAATACACGTGTGGGATCCACACTCTCGAGGAAACGGTGCCCTGAGCCCTGCCACGCTCCTCTAGACCTCATTCAGAGTCCCTGACGTCTCTAGGAGGTAAAAGTCCAACCGACTCACATACATAGTCTCACATATTTGGACCAAATATGTAAAAACAATCAGCTTAAACCAGAATTTGAATTTGTATCACTCCCAGATATTATTGCTACCAAATCTGGAGAATATTTATTTATGTCTAGAGGTCTGCTTAGAAGATTAATTAAAAGTCAATAAACTCATATCAAAAAATTGTGATTTGGGCTGGGGATGTGGCTCAAAGCGGTAGCGCGCTCGTCTGGCATGCGTGCCGCCCGGGTTCGATCCTCAGCACCACATACAAACAAAGATGTTGTGTCCGCCAAATACTAAAAAATAAATATTAAAAAATTCAAAAAAAAATTGTGATTGCGACACACATGTCATTAGAAACGAAATGGAGCTGCTCTGCTGTTACATGTTTATAGAACTTCTGAGAAGAGCTGGGCCCCTAGAGTCGCTGGTACCCATGCCTTGTCTCATCTCCGGGGAAGTGGGCACGGGGCAGAGTGGCCTATCATGGATCACACACGGGATTCAGAGGACCCAGACCCGCTCAGCTCACCCAGCAGTTCATGTTGCCCCAGAGGCTCACCAGGCCTTCCCCAGCACGCGGCTTCTCTGCGGCTGTCCTCATTTGGAAAGCCACATGTGCTGGGGAAGAGGAGGAGAGCGCTTTAACTGCCTTACAGGAAGACAAAAACTATTGGCCATTTAAAGATCAAACCCAGGCACTAAATCTCCTTGACTTTTCCTGGAATTTGTAGTGTGAGGAGCTGTGTGTGGTTGGCTCGGGAGTTAAAGCCCTCGCGGTCTGGAGAGAGCACGTTCAAACACAGCGAGCAGCCCAAAGCAAATGCCAGGCGGTGACGATGTCAGCTCAGCCCGGACCCACACCAGTGCAGCTGATGCATAATGCATGTCCAGCAAGCCTTCCCCTGCTCCCCTCCCGGTCCTCGCACCAGCACAGCCCCAGCGGAACCACGTAGTCAAATGCAGACTCGGCTCCATTCCGTCTTCAAGGGGAAAGTTTTTTTAAACATTTGATATGAGCAGTGTGCACAGGCTGGAGAAGCAACATGAGAAAAATCAAGTAGAAATAGGCGGATGGCTGAGTGATAGGAGAAATCATTGTGGATTTTCATCATGATCTGGACTATACTCCTGCTCTTCTGCACATGGAAGGGTTTGGAAAGAGGGCTTTCCTGTTCCTGATCCTTCCTTGATCCCTCTAAAAAGCAAGAGCAGGAAACGGCATGAAGGGGATTCTGCTGCACCTGGCTGCGAGGCAGTGGAGGTGTCCAGGGCACTCACTGGTGGAAAGAGCAAGACAGATGCCCACGGTTCTCAAAAAAACTGCAGAGGATGCTGCTCTGTAAGTCGGAAGGACCTAACAAAGTCAAGTTGGGGGTGGAGGCTGCTAAGCTGCCAGAGGGTATGTGCTTACATGAACCATGGCAGAAGTACCGTGAGAGAGTGGATAACAGTTTTGCATTCCTCAATTCCTGAGAAAATAGCTACGGAGCCACAGCTAGGGCACAAGAGAACTCCAACTAAAACCACGTTACACACACAAAACTCCTCATGACCACAAAGGGGCCAGAGGGGAAGACAGAGACAATCCGCAGACTCACTCAAGGGTGTCAGAGGAGAGCTGGCTGGTTGGGGGTTTGATACCTTGGACTCCTCCTCTACCTCTCTCCATCTTCCCCCTGTGTCTGTACATGGTGGTCCTCTCTTCATTCTGGGTCCTGCTCTCCATCTTCCCCCTGTGTCTCTACATGGTGGTCCTCTCTTCATTCTGGATCCTCTTCTCCATCTTCCCCCTGGGTCTCTACATGGTGGTCCTCTCTTCATTCTGGATCCTCTTCTCCATCTTCCCCCTGTGTCTCTACATGGTGGTCCACTCTTCATTCTGGATCCTCTTCTCCATCTTCCCCCTGTGTCTGTACATGGTGGTCCAGTCTTCATTCTGGATCCTCTTCTCCATCTTCCCCCTGTGTCTGTACATGGTGGTCCTCTCTTCATTCTGGGTCCTGCTCTCCATCTTCCTCCTGTGTCTGTACATGGTGGTCCTCTCTTCATTCTGGATCCTCTTCTCCATCTTCCCCCTGTGTCTGTACATGGTGGTCCAGTCTTCATTCTGGATCCTCTTCTCCATCTTCCCCCTGTGTCTGTACATGGTGGTCCACTCTTCATTCTGGATCCTCTTCTCCATCTTCCCCCTGTGTCTGTACATGGTGGTCCAATCTTCATTCTGGATCCTCTTCTTCATCTTCCCCCTTTGTCTCTACATGGTGGTCCTCTCTTCATTCTGGATCCTCTTCTCCATCTTCCCCCTGTGTCTGTACATGGTGGTCCAATCTTCATTCTGGATCCTCTTCTTCATCTTCCCCCTTTGTCTCTACATGGTGGTCCTCTCTTCATTCTGGATCCTCTTCTCCATCTTCCCCCTGTGTCTCTACATGGTGGTCCACTCTTCATTCTGGATCCTCTTCTCCATCTTCCCCCTGTGTCTGTACATGGTGGTCCAATCTTCATTCTGGATCCTCTTCTTCATCTTCCCCCTTTGTCTCTACATGGTGGTCCAGTCTTCATTCTGGATCTTCCTCTCCATCTTCCCCCTGTGTCTGTACATGGTGGTTCACTCTTCATTCTGGGTCCTGCTCTCCATCTTCCCCCTGTGTCTCTACATGGTGGTCCTCTCTTCATTCTGGGTCCTGCTCTCCATCTTCCCCCTGTGTCTCTACATGGTGGTCCTCTCTTCATTCTGGATCCTCTTCTCCATCTTCCCCCTGTGTCTGTACATGGTGGTCCTCTCTTCATTCTGGATCCTCTTCTCCATCTTCCCCCTGGGTCTCTACATGGTGGTTCACTCTTCATTCTGGGTCCTGCTCTCCATCTTCCCCCTGTGTCTGTACATGGTGGTCCTCTCTTCATTCTGGATCCTCTTCTCCATCTTCCCCCTGTGTCTGTACATGGTGGTCCACTCTTCATTCTGGATCCTCTTCTCCATCTTCCCCCTGGGTCTCTACATGGTGGTCCAGTCTTCATTCTGGATCCTCTTCTCCATCTTCCCCCTGTGTCTGTACATGGTGGTTCACTCTTCATTCTGGGTCCTGCTCTCCATCTTCCCCCTGTGTCTGTACATGGTGGTCCACTCTTCATTCTGGATCCTCTTCTCCATCTTCCCCCTGTGTCTGTACATAGTGGTCCACTCTTCATTCTGGATCCTCTTCTCCATCTTCCTCCTGTGTCTCTACATGGTGGTCCACTCTTCATTCTGGATCCTCTTCTCCATCTTCCCCCTGGGTCTCTACATGGTGGTCCAATCTTCATTCTGGATCCTCTTCTTCATCTTCCCCCTTTGTCTCTATACGGTGGTCTAGTCTTTATTCTGGATCCTGTTCTCCGTATTCTTCCTGTATCTCTACATGGTGGTCCACTCTTCATTCTGGAGTCCTGTCCTCTACCCTTTTCCCTGGGGATGCTAAGGCAGCAGTGTGTCATAGACTACAAGGTGAATGTCAAGCCCTCATGGCCAGTTCACATGGTCATCAGGGAAAGCCATGGTGTCCTGCCTGGGTCCTTGGAACATTGCCACTCCAGGGCACTGTGTGCTGTAGATGGCCTCTGCTGGCTGGCATTCCTTCTCCCACCCACCATGGACCATATGGCATTAAGGAAAAGGTCTCCAAGGAAATGAGAGTAGGTAGAATCAAGGATTTCGACCACAGTAGCTTTGACCAAGTTGCTGGTGGAGCCACTGCCACAGGACATGGTGAAACCTGCTCTAACGTACCCCTAAGAGATGTACCTCTTTAGAGTCCTGGACTAAAGGGTCCAGAGCTTGAAAAGACCCTGCCCAGCACTGTTCTAAATGGGGATGCAGAGGTCACAAAGGCAGAACAAGCTGGCAAATGGCACCAGGAGAAGAGAGTCACATCCTTCCCCCGAGTGACCTGCCCCATCCCAACTGGAACCATGAGGGACAGTTCCAGCCCTGGTGACCAAGTGCACATGGGCCATTGCTACCTGCAGGACAACAGGAGAGACACGGCACTGTCCCCACCCACCCCGCCCAGCTCTCCTGTCTCCCAGGGCTCTACTTCTGAGGGCTTTCCACCCAGTGTCCATGGTTAGGTTCAGGTTTCTCATCTTTGTACAGTTTTCGGAGATTCTTTTTGGTCATTCAGGTTCTCACCAATATTTTCAGTGCATTTGCCCTGCCTCTTTACGTCATCTCTCAGCAATCCAGGTGCACAGGGCAAGAGACAAAGGGGGCTAGGGGATGGAGAGGTCAACACACGGGATGGAGTGGTCAGTGAGAGGTCAGGACCGAGGCATGGTTAGCTGCAGAGTCCAGGCATTGGCCTGGGCAAGCACATCTGCTTGGCTTTTCTCCTTGGCTGCACACCTGCAGGTGTTGGAAGGGCACCCTGGGCTTACAGCAGATCAGGTTGGGTTTGAGCTATCTGTGTCTGTGTTGAATGACAACGGAGAAGTGGCCGTCCAGTGAGATGACTCTCGAGGGGCTTGGCTTGCTGTCACAGGGAACATGGGCAGCAGACCTCTACATAGTGGTTCAGTCTTCATTCTGGATCCTCTTCTCCATCTGGGGCTAATACCCAGAAAAACTTGTCACCCCATTTTAGTCTTCCAAACTTTGGAGGGAGATTAAAGCCTTCCAAAACTGACACGTGATTGCTGCACATCTATAAATATGCTAAAGCATCAAATTGTACATTTTAAAATGGGTGAACTATATCTCAAGAAAGCTATTTAAAAGAGAGAGGGATGTGGGCTGGGTTGTGGCTCAGTGGTAAAGCACTTGCCTAGCATGTTTGAGGCACTGGGTTCGAGCCCCAGTTGTTAAGATCTATTAACAACTAATAAAAAGAGAAAGAGGGACTGCCCACTTTTGACCTCAGTTCTTAATATGTGACCTTGAGCAAGTTTGTCTCCTTGGTTACCGAGATAACAGTATCCACATTATGAACTCACAGTGACGATTCCATGAGTTGATGCAAGGCCATCCTGGAAAAGTGCCCTAATCAGGTGAAGGAGCCTAGCTGGTCAGTACATTCCGGTGGCCACCAGCCACATGCAGCTCCTGGAAGCTGGGGACATGTGGTGTGGTCTTCAAATGCCCGTGCCCCCACCCAGATGATGTGCTCATGATAAATGCTACAAAGGGGTAGAATGAATGGCAATTCATGCAGGTGCACCAGTGAACCAACCCCCGCCTCCCCAGCCATGGGTGGGCCAGTCTCCCTCCGCCTCCCCCAAGCTGCCGGCTGGCCAACGCCGGCCTCCTCAGAGGGTCAGTGACCAGAGAGGGTCACTGTCTGGAAATGTTGGCACTGAAAGAGACCAAGAACATTGGAGGAACCCTGATTCAGCTCTTGGGCACGATGTTTGGGCAGAGTTGGGAACACTCCAAACACCAGACCACAGGCTAGCCATCAGAGACCAAGGAGCGTCACAGCATCCAGTCGCTGTGATCGGATGATTGCAGTGTCAGTAAAAGGGATGACTGAGCTGTGCTGTGAGTGATTAAACACCTGGATACAGATTAGTTCAGGGTGACATTGTCATCTACAGAGCATATACCTTGAAACCAGAAAATAAACAGAAAGGATCCACAGTACCTTGTTGTTTCTGTCCTTCTGTATCACTGGTCACATGGCAGACGCGGGAAGTGGTTCTGCACGAGGGTTCCATCTGAGAAATGGAACACGTCTGTACGTGTGCGTGAAGCACCAGTGCTGCTGAGGTCAGGTGTCCCTGCCTCCTGGCCTTTCCAAATACCATGACATTGCCACACAGGAGAGCATGAGCCTCACTCGGTCTCTGATCCTTTTCCTGTATGGAGACCTGTACAGTTAGTTGATGTGATCAAGACTCTGCTGACTGGGAGGAGGGGGACCATCCGGCCACCAGGAGGAAAGTCTAGCAACGTAAACCCCACTTCCAATCTCCATGCAGAAAAGAGAACACTTTAAACAAATCATGCTAATTCAACTGAACAAACAAAAAAGAATGTTGGGCCAGGTGCAGTGGTGCATGCCTGTGATCCCAGCACCTTGGGAGGCTGAGACAGGAGGATCATGGGTTCAAAGCCAGCCTCAGCAAAAGTGAGGTGCTAAGCAACTCAGTGAGACCCTGTCTCTAAATAAAATTTAAAAATTAAAAAAAAATAGGGCTTGGGATGAGGATCAGGGGTTGAGTGCCCCTGAGTTCAATCCCTGGTATCTCCCAAAAAAGAATCATGTCCATTACCTTAAGTATACACAAAATCAGTCAAAGAGCCCAGGGGAAGGGAAAAAGCTACTTGAGGACCCTGTAAGAAGGTGCTCCTGACCATGGGGTAGACCGAGGCTTTAACAGGTACAGAAGAAGAATCACGAAGAGAAAGGCTGAGAGTCGATTCCACTAAATCAAGAATCCATGCAGATAGGACGCCACGTCTCGGCTCACGTCCCCAGGTTCGCCTGTTTTCTTCTAGGGTTGACGGTCTCAGTTTCCTTCGACTCATCAGAGCTCCTGCAGTTTGATTTTGTGAGTGGTGTAAGGTGCAGATCCCATCTTACTCTTTTGCATGGGTACATTCAGTTTTCTGAAAATATCTGTTGAAATGATCTTTACCCCACTGAGTTTTTGGCACCCTGGTGGGGGGTCAGTGGCGAGCATATGCTTGGTTTTATTTCAGGGCTCTCTCTCGTGCCATTGGTACAAACGTCTGGTTTTACACTGATGCCCTGTGGTTTTATTTGCTGGTTGGGGATATCACACAAAAAGCATAAGCAATAAGAGCAATTCTAAACAAGTGAGACTCCATCAAAGTAAAAACTTCTGTAGAGCCAAGGAAATAATCAAGAGTGAAAAGCAACTCATGGGATAGGAGAAAATGTTTACAACCCACATATCTGAGAAGGCTAATGTGCGAAATGCATGGGCAACCTCCATAGACCAAGGCAAAACAGTCCCCCAAACAATTCAATTAAAAGTGTGCTCAAAAGAAGATGCACCAATGCCAATAGAGGCGTGGAAAGATGCTCAGTCTCTCCGATCACTAGTGAAGGGGAGATCAGCACCCCAGTGAGACACACTCACACCTGCTGGAGCCTACTGTCAGAAACCACACAGGAGATGGCCCGTGTCACGACACGCGGGAACCCTTGGCCTGCTGGTGGGGAGGGATTCATACTGCCACCATGAAGAACAACATGCAGGCTCCTGGGAAGCACAGGTCTGGCAGGGGACCCGCAGTCCCTCTTCTGAGCACATAGCATGCCAGTGAGGTCCTGTGGTCCCACGAGTATGGCCAGACCCGACAACGGAGATGTGGAAAGAATCCACGTGTCCACAGAAGGACGAACGGATAAAGAAAATGAAGGGCCTCATACAACGGGACATTCTTAAGCCCTAGAAAAGAAATTCCACTAAGCCAACTAAGCCAGTCACAGAAGAGCTGGATTCCACCAAGATGGACGTCTCGGTCAGACACCCATGACCAGAGAGGGTGCCGACGGCCAGGGGCGGGGAATGGGGAGCGGCCTTTTGATGGGTGGAAGGCTTTGGTTGTGTACTCGGAGCAGTTCCAGAGGCCAGCTGCACACCATTAGGCCCACAGCTAACAGATGTGCATTGCACATGTGAACATTGCTGAAGAGGGTGAGTCTCATGTGGGGGGTCGTGACCGCAATTCAGAAATACACACCATTAGGAGTAATGGAAGAATATACTTACAATACATATATTAAAAACAAGACCCCAAATCAACAGAAGATAGAAGGGTTCTAACAGAAGATGTCCTAGTGACTAGTTATACATGGAGAAGTATTGAATTCCATTAGACATCAAAGAAATGCAAACAAATCACAGTGAATCCAGTTCACCCCAACAGAATGGCTTAAGTGAAAAAATAAACAAAGACCAACAAGCACCAGTTCTGAGGTCGATGGGAGTGCAGAGAAATAGGATCTTCCTTCACTGGTGGAAGGAGGAAAACCAGCTCACCACCTTGGCATGGTTGAGGGCATCTGTGCCTAAGAGACAAATGGCCACAATGCAGAAAATTCATTCCAACTTGCAGGCCCCAAATGGGCATATTTACATCCACCCAGAAGATGCAGAAAAATGTAGCCCAACTTCCTATCAGTAACAGAAGATGTGGTCGCAGCCACACAGTGGGGCACTGTATAGTAGGACAAAGTGCTATGGATGTGCTAACAGCACGGGGGTTCCCAGGGACCAAAAACGCTACATGGGACAGAAGCGGCCAGATCAGCGAGAGTGACACTGTTCCATCTACACAGAGTTGCAGGTCAGGTGTCTGAGAGCAGAGAAGATGGACCCCAGGATGGGCAGTGTGGGGAGCAGTATGAATGGACCTCAGATCAGGTGTCAGTGAGCAGAGAAGATGGACCCCAGGACGGGTGGTGGTGAGCAGAGGAATTAACCCAAGGTCTGGTGGTGGTGATCACAGACAGTGGACCCCAGGTTGGGTGATGGTGATCACAGACAGTGGACCCCAGGTTGGGTGATGGTGATCACAGACAGTGGACCCCAGGTTGGGGTGATAGTGATCACAGACAGTGGACCCCAGGTTGAGTGGTGGTGATCACCGAGAGTGGACCCCAGGTTGAGTGGTGGTGATCACCGAGAGTGGACCCCAGGTTGAGTGGTGGTGATCACAGACAGTGGACCCCAGGTTGGGTTGAGCCAAGCAGAGGAGATGGACCCAGGTCCTGTGGGGGTGAGCATTGGCCGTAGACCTGAAGCCCTGAAGGGGAAAGTCTGACCACTTGTTCTTCCTCCACCTGAGAAGTGTGGGTCCCCAAGAGTGGCGTAGTGAACGTCCTCTGAATGTTCCCTGTGATCCTTCACTGTTCAGCATACTTAGCTTTGTTGAATGTTCCATCAGATGTTGAATTTGTCATATGGTGGTTTACCTGTAGAACATTTAGGGCCCTCCAGCCCTCAGGGACGCTCAGTGCCCCCAGCGAGCCCCTAAGGTGCTTTCTCTCCTGCTTCTCTTCAGACTTGGGATTTTCCCTGTTTTTCCAATGCAATTGCTTCTCTTTCCTACACCATGAACATTCACTGATATAATGTATTTTCTATTTAGCTGCATTTATTAACTGAAAGGTCAATTCCATTTTTTTTTTAAATTTTATAAAAGAGAAGAGGAGCAGAAGCCCAGCACACCACAGCTCCACCCTGTGTGCGCCAGTCCCTGTCCCTCTTCTCTAAGGACGTCCCCACAGCTGCACCACTCCTGTCCCTCTTCTCTAAGTAGCCGTCCTTGGACACTTGCCGGCCCCCATGGGCACCACTTCCACCCTCACCCTCCCTGACCTGAATGTCAGTCTGCAGGTCAGACGTGCTCTCCTCCGATTTCCCTGGGCTCACCTGGCCATCCTGTTGTGCACCTCGTTGGGGATTTTGCTTTCATTTCTTGAACTCTGGCTCCCGTGTGCAGCCTCCTCTCAGCCCTGGGCTGATGAGCGTTCCAGGCCCATTGCTGGGTTCAACAAGCACCACTGGTAGCCAGAGACGGTAGGAACTTTGACAAGGTCACTGCAAAAGTTTGAACCTTAGTTTAGCCATTTTAAAGTTTTGATACATCTAAATCACATCACAATAGTTGTGGCCCTCTATTCAGAAAGCTGGTGTCACAGGTTTCCCAAGCAAGATCCTGGCAACAAACTCAGTTTGCATTTCAAGTAAACAACAGGTATCTTTAACCCGAGTGCATTCTTCACAATATCTGGGGATCCTACATGGAAGCACACTGTAATGCAGTACAGCAGAATGCTTTGAGAAAACAAAAGAGCAAGGTACAAAGTGAACGAGCAGCCACTTTGCTGGCATGCCTTTTCCAGGACAGGCTGTGGGACCTTACTGTCCGGCAGTCAGTCACCCGGGAGGCCAGCTGCAGGCTGGAGCCCAGGAGGCGGAGGGCAGGACGTGGTGGCCAGCCCAGCTGAGCAGGGCCTCACCCACGCCATGCTCTGGCCCCGCGCAGGCTCTGGAGGTAGGCGGTTCCCACTCAGGCTGCGCGACTTGTCCGTGTATGATGCCAACACTGTGCAGAATCACCTCACTGACACCCCAAGCGACTGGACCAGCCGTCCGTCCGGCATGTGGTCCTCAACCTCCATGGTCCCTGGTTTACCACCCATACAAATTAAACCCACCCACGGGATGGAAGGGTAGGGGCGGAGCCCATGGCAATTGAGGAAGGGAGGCAGGCAGGTGTGGCTGTCTTTTCCAAAGTCCTCAGCTGAGTCTGATCTCTGTCCCCTGGATGAGGGCCACAGCTGCGCTGCCCGAGGCCTGCTGCGTCATTCTCAGATTAAAACAATGCAACTTACTGCCAGCTCTCCAGACCTCTCGCCAGAGATCTGCAGGTGTTTCCCCTTCTCCTCAGCTCCCTGAAATTACTTCTCCAGCCTTCTTCCTTTTTAACTACGGAATTTAATGCTCTTGTAAAATCTCAGCGCCCCATTTTGTCTCCCAGTTGGCTCTTAGCCTGGGTCTGGCCCAGCTGTTATCCCCCCTCCCACCCCCACCCCCTGAACTGCTGGGTTCCCTGCAAACAGCAGGGCTGCAGTCAGACGCAGACTCTGGTCCTGCTGTCCCACTTGCGGAGAGTCTAGCGACACTCTCAGAGCTTCGGTTTTCTCATCCACGCACACTGACCTTACAGTGTTGCTGCAGCACCTCTCTGGCAATGCTCCATCCCACAGAGTTTCCTGGTTTACCTGCAGACCCTTTCAGCACTAGGGAAACTTCTCCAAACGTCTTTGGATTCCCAGGCGATGTCAGGAACAGAGGAGATCTCTGGCTCATGGCTCTCGCATTACTGCCAGCCACAGACCCCGAAGCCCAGGTGTGCAGAGGGCTGCAGAGCTCCACAGCCCAGCCAGAGCGCACAGAAGCACCCCAGTAACGGAGCTCCCTGGAAGCCCGTCAGCACTGGAGAGGGGTCAGCTTGTCTGCCGTCACCATGTGAGATGCCCAGTGTGTGTGCAGTAGTCCTCAGGCAGCACTCCCAGGGAAAGGCTTAGGACCTAGTGACTTTGTGAATACGCCAGGCAAATATTTTTCTCATGCTTAACAAGGGCAGTGGCAGAAAGAAGATGTGCAGGAGCATCGGGAGAGGCGGGTCCAGGGTGGGCCCTGGGCACTCAGCTGCACTGAGGTGCTAAGGCCAGAGTCTTGTTGGGGGAAGTCCTGCGGGAGATCAGCACCCTCAGTCGTGGGAGGCACCCCTGGTAGTCCAGGCCCGGCTCTGCCTGGCCATGTGCTTGCTGGCCACATGGGCTGTGCGGCTCGCATGTACGTGAAATGCTGGGAAACCCTGATTCTCCCGTGCAGTGTAGACCAGCACAGCAGCCGTGTGTCAGAGAGGAAGAATTACAGGCCGAGATCTTTAAAAAGTGAGTGAGTCCCAGTAGTGCTGCGATAGGTTTTGGACAAGTTTCCCAAACCCTTGCCTCATTCCGTTAAGCTGGGAGCGGGGGGCACTGCCACTGTGTGAGACAGGTCTGTTTGGATATTAAAAAGGATGTAAGCTGAAGAAAATGGATGTGCACCAGTATTGGCACTTCAAACCGCTCTCCCGTTTTCAAATTCTTCTTCCTGGAATACAGATGCCAACCCGTGTGGCATTCTCACGCGGTTTGAGGGAGGCGGAAGAGGTAATGGGTTGTAATCGAAAGAAACGAGAAAGAAAAGCAAGATTTCTTGGTGGGTGGAATACGAGCCGGGAACGGAACTTCCATTTTAGCACATGCCACGTTCCCATCCCCAGGACGGGACAGCCTGGGCCACACAGGGTGACACCAGGCTGAAAGCCCCGTGCCTGAAGCCCCGCACAGTGATGGAGGGTCCCCAGAGGGCCAGAGCCGTGCTGGGAGGAGAAGTGCAGGCCACTCCAGAGACGGTCCTGTTCAGGCAGGCAACGCGGCCACTTCTCTCAGAGCTGCCCGGCCATGCCACTGTGCCGAAGCCCTGGCACCATGCCTCTCCCCAAAGCACGCGGTGACCCCAAGTGCATCCCCCAGTGAACCCTAAGCCTGTGCTGCTTTCGCTTGGGACCAGAACCTGGGCCCCTCCCGAGGCGCTTGCTGCCTTCTGTCCTTTGTTCTCCAAGAACAAAGCTGGAAACCGTGTTCTCCTGGCGTCCTGCGGGAGATGAGCACCACCTGCAAACAGCTTCTGGAAACGCTTCATACCGGTGCCAGGCTTTCAACGCCGGATGTGAAGTGCTCTAAGTCCTAAGACAGGGCACATGGCAGCTGGGGACTCCTGTTGGGAGGTGAGCCCAGGAAAGAAGGAGGCCTCACACAACCTTTCTGGAACAGATGGTGACAGAAGCTGCAAGCATCGGCCATCGCTGGCCACGAGGGCAAGTTTAGGGCTCAGCAGTGGCGGTCCTGCCAGCCGTGATGCCCTGGAAGGAGCTGAGGCCCTTGGTCCTGGCAGGCGCCTCTCTCCTGGCAAGACTGGCTGTCACTCTCGAGCTGGTCCACGGCCCTTCCACCCACGCCTTGGGCTCCCTTATTTTTCCACAAGGCTTGCTGTGGTACCCCTGCTCAGAGCCCCAAGTCACACAAGAGCCTGAAACCCACGCAGGTCAGTGCCTTGGCTGGTTGCATGGGCTTGGAGAACTTCCACCTCCGAAGGGGAGAACCTATTTCTACTTCAGTAACAAGGAAGTGTCCGCAGGGGAGGAAGAGGCTCCTGGCTTCAGTGGGCTGCTGCTGACACCTGCTTCCCAGGTGCCCTGGGACTCCACCCAGCCTTTTGAATTACCATAGTTGGAACCTTTCGCTAGGCAAGGAAACCTGCAGCATCCAGAATGACCCAGAAGGGCCACCAGCATCCCTGTCACACCAACACAACCCTCCCGAGGAAAGCCGCAGGTGGCGCAGGAGGGCCAGCCCTGTGCCAGACCCAGGGTCGAGACACAATGCTGCACTGGTGCGTTCTGTTGGCCTAGGTCAGCCATTCCCACGCTGCAGTGTGCACAGGAAACCCACAGAGAAGGTGTTCCAGCACACCTCCTGCACTCAGCTCCCAAGACTGGGTTCCCGGCGCATTCCCAGCTGGTGGCAGTGAGAATCACACTGAGCCCAGCTCCAGACACAGGCTCCCAGAGTCCATCAGACAAGCACCAAGCTGTCATTAGTGACTATCAGTAACTGAGTAATGCTGTCTCAGTGCAGCCCAGCAACCTGAGAAACAGAAGGACGTTAAGGAAATGCAGAAGAGGTGGACTTTGAAACGGGTGGACGCCTGCAGGGTGGTCTCCATGGTAAGTCTGTGTCAGTGGGTGTGGGCCAGTGAGGAGGACCCTCTGATGAGGCTGAGGCCTCCCGGGAGGGGACGGCTGGAAAGCACCACGCCAGGGTAGCCCAGGCAGGAGAAGTGACCAGGGAGCCTCCAGAGCTGCTGGCTGTGGCTGAAGTCACATATGGCCCTTAATTGCTCTCTCCCAGAAGCACTGGGCACCCCGAACACAGACGCAGATGAGGTAGACAGTCAAGTTCCTCTAGGGCCGAGCCTTCTCCAGGTGAGGACAGGACCAGGGGGACTTACTTCCTGAAGGCCTGTGTGTGTCTTGCTAAGGTTGGACGCTGGAAGAGTGCTCTGAAGGCTGCCTTAGCATGCACATTTTAATGGCTCACCACCTGCAAACTGCTTAGGCACTCGTGGGGAAAGGCCCTCGCTGGAGGGGAAACTGCGCTGTGACCTCTGCAGGGCATCGGGCTGAACTTGGGTCTGAACCTTCCTGCTGTCAGAAACGACTGTCAGAAGAATGATGAAATCAGTCATTCTCATATGTTCATAGCACATTTTCGTGATTCCTAATCTCTTGGAAAGAGCAGTCTATACAAATGAATTTAAGTGCCTTTTCATTAGTATAAATAAAATGTTAAGTAGTCGTAGAACTGCTGTAAATACGTAGCTAAAGCACTTCCAGGGATCTTTTTCATGAGCGATGCTGGCGGTTAAAAGCACATTTCAATACTTGTTCTTGATAATGACAACATAAACCTGAAGACGTAAAACCTCTTTTCTTGGAAAGCATGTGATATCCACAGTTGGGAAGTAGGGTCATAAAATGGATTCCTCGCGTTTGACGCCCACAGGGTGGACCCGCTCATGAGGAGAAAGGGCCGTGCGTTTGTGCAGCTGCCCGACGCTGCCCGTGCTCCGCTTTCTGCCCACCCTGCTCCTGGGTTCCTTCTCCCCTCCGCGTCCCCACGGGGACGGGCTCCACGGCCTCTCTGGACTGTAAGCCCAGGGTGCCGCCCACCCGTGCTGGCCCTGGCTGCCTGCCGCTGAGCCCACCCGCACTGGGAAGGGCGCCTCCTCTGGGCTTAGCTTCTTCCTGCTGGACTGGCTGCCTGCTGCTCCTTTGACCCCTGCTTGAAGCCCTGTCCAGGGACTTCCCAGTCTCCCCCCTGGACACCAGGCAGCTGGCTCCACTCCTCCTTCCGTGTGCAATGACTGTCCTGTCCTTTTCCCGAGGGACTGGGCTGCCCAGCTGTGCACTGGCCCTGCACCCTCGTGTCCAGGGACCCTTCGCCAAGTTCTTCCAGGGAGGAGAAGGGCGGCCACCCCTCCGCTGGCCTGGGGAGGCTCCGCTGTTATCTTCTTCCTGTTCCCAGGGTCTGAGGCCCAGTGACCTCCCAGGCGCAATCCAAGCCATAGCAACACCACCCTGGGGAACCACAAAGCAGCGTGCTGGGAAGAAAGTGGGCCGGTGAGGGCGCACAGCTGTGCACCAGCCTGGAGCTCACTGGCGCCCTCGGATGGCGGCGGGGCTGCCCCTGAGGCCTTGGGTCTCCTGGAAGCAGCTCTTCCTGCTCCCACACTTCGCTGTGTGACACTGCCTTGCCTGGTCCTGTTCTGCCGAACCCTTTTTCCTCACCAGAATGTTGCCCCGGGAAGGGGAGGAACTCTGGCTACTCCTTATGGTCCAGCACTTATAGCAGCGTCTGGCACGCACAGTAGGTGTGCACAGTAGGCACGCAGCCTTGATGAATGAGTGAGGAGCCCCTGCGTGACAGCGGGGGAATCCTGGCTTCTCCTGAAGCTCTGGCTCTTCCCTCCCCCCTGAGCCTCCCACAGTCCCTGTGACCCCCGCCACGAGTGCCCTTGTCCCAGCAAGGCTGAGCCAGCCAGGTCTGGGCTTGATGGCGAGCCCAGGCAGCCCCTCCAGGGGGCGCAGCTGAGCTCCACGGAAGGCAGCTCTGCGGAGGGCCGAGCACCTGTCAGGCAGCTTTACAGTAAGGGCCATTTCTGAAAGTAGACAAGTTGGCAAAGCAAAAGGAATTGAGCCCTGCAAAGAACTCATCTCCAAGATTAAATCTTTGAAGATCCGCAGATAGCCGTTATTACCTTGGCCCTCTTCCAACGCAGAGAGTCAGCAAGATGATCAGTGTCTGATCTCCCAGGTGAAGGGGATACTCAGAGCCCATTTCTTCTTGAGTGTATAAAATAAAAAATTTACTGAGTGGTTACTTCCTGTTTGGCATTTTTAAGATACACAGTACTTTTCCAGAACAGAGGGGGAATTGGCAATAGCAAGTTCTCACGTGGCGAAAGAGCCCCTTCATGGATTTAAGTGTCAAGTGGGTTTAAGTGCTGCCTTAAAAAATAATAATAATAATCTGTGGAATTGTAGACTAAATATATGTTGTATTTCACTTCCAAGCCTAGCCCAGGTTTCAGGTAATTTAAAACCAACATAAGCTAAATAGGCTAGAACTGTTTAAGATACTCTTTTGCAATTTCATTTTTTGACTAATTGAGCTGATAAACAGTTTGAGTATGTGCATGCACACACAGGTGCACAAAATAATTGTATTTTAACTTATACTAAGTCATGAAATCATCCTTCTTGTAGTCAAGGATGGACATTGACCTAATTATTTCATCCATCTTTCTTCTCTTTTTCTACATAGATTTAAGTAGCTTGAAAGCAAGGTGTGAGTTTCACACTTTGTTCTAATCAAAGACTTTAGCCAAGTGCTGTGAATTTAATACACTCCCAACAAATACTTGGTTAAATAATTAGGATTAGAAGTTAATTTGTTGTTGTAATATATAAAAACGTCTAGGAAGTTTTAAATTCTATCTATTCAGATTTTATTAAATCCTGAGTAATTAAACCTGATTCACAGACTGAAGATTCAAATTGAATTAGGCTATTCTGAAAGAGTCATGCTGTGGAGACATTCATTTCAGTTTTACATAGACTGAAGGACTGGAAATTCTACTAGCAATTTAAGCTATATAGCAGTGTCCAACACGCGCAGTAGGCGCATAGCGAACTCCCTCGCTCCTGTGGGGTGCTGATGAATTCCTCCACTGCCACCTTTTGAAAGCCCCTGCCCGTGTCCCTGTCCCTGAGCAGACTCACCTCTGTGGTTTGGTTGTGACTTTCTGGAAGGATCCAAGTCCTCCTCGGCCCCTGGGATCAACTAGGGCCATCATGACATCCAAACCAGGTACCCTAAACCCAGAAAGGAGCATCAGTGGGCTCTGTTCCCTCTCTTCACCACAGGGACACTCTCTGACCCTCTCTCCACATGTGGGGTGGACAGATGCCAGGAGAGGCTTCAGGACTCCTATCTGGGGCTGCACTGGGGTCCCGGGTCTGGGAGCCCATTCCTGGAGGGTGGTGGCCAGTGGGTCTCTCTGGCAGACGAGAGGTTGCTTTGCAGTATCGGTGAGAAGGGCCTGCAATGGCCGTGTTGAGAGACACCCTGATTGGATGGCACTCCTGACCCAGGGGAAGAGTCCAGGGGTCTGGGCAGCAAACTGTTTGCCCCTGACCATTGGGCTTTGCCTGTATATGGGGTCTTTGCAGCAGGACTGCCCTAATCTGAAAGACCAACCTGGGTCTCTCTAATGCCAGGTTTTAACTTAAAAGATATTGTCTTCTGTGTCTATTTGTTAGGTTTCCCCTGATGGTGGAATATGGTGGACAGTGAAATCCTTAATCCAATTTGATGCATTTCTCTTCGGTTTTAAACCATTAATTAAAATTCTTTCTCTCCAACCCTCCTCCTTGTCTCTTTTTCTTCCTGCCTTGTCTGTTCCAGTCTCTATTCCCTCCAGTTTTCTCTTTGCATGGCCTCTCCTCCTGTTCATGTTTGAAAGGCATCCTATGCTCTCTGATTCCTAACTTCTCAGCTATTCCAGAGACTGACTTCCCTCCCCACTTGGACTAATGAGCCATGGAGAGCATCGTCAGCAGTTTTGTTGAAGGTGTGTTGGTGAACAGTTTGGTTCCCAAGTGGTCCTAATCACTGTTCTCTCAAAAGGGCCACCTAGTAGTGCAGTCGGGTTGAGTGGGAGCACTGGCACCTAGATGTACACCCAGCCTGGGGCACAGAGTAAAGAGAAAGCAGCTCCATCAAACATCCCTTACAGGGAATTCATTAAAATACAAGGGAGACCAATAGGATGAAGGAAGGGGATTGAGAGGGAGGAGAGGAGGGTTCAGGGTAACACTGTGGGATGAAATCTACCAAACTATGCTATGTCCATGCGCAAACACCACAAGGAACCCTCCTCACATACATGATTATAATACGTAAATAGTGCTCGAAGGAGGATTGGTAGAGCAAGCAGACAGGGGAAGGAGGAGGGGACTGAAAGGGAAAGTATTGAAGAATCAGATTGATCAAACCATGCTGAGTGTGTGTATGAATTCTACGTAATCCCAGGGTTATGTAGAACTATAACGTGCCAATGAGAACAGGTCCCCTGTGTAGCAGTAGAAGGGACATCATGATGCCAGATGCACAAACACCAGCAAAGAAATATAGGCAATGTGAGAAAACAAGAGTATTAAGTGCTGCCAGAGATTATGACACTCTGATAACTGATCCCCCGGATGTTGACGCAGAGGAAATGCCAGATAAAGAATTCAAACAGTGGATTGCTAAAATGATCCAAAAACTAAAAGAAGATCTAAGAGATGGACTAAGAGAGAAAATGCAAGATGTGACAGATTCTGAAAAAGAACCAAACAGAATACTGGAAATAAAAATTTAAGTAATAAACTAAACACTCAGTTGAAAATCAAGAATAAATTAGATCACATAGAAGACAAAATATCAGGCCTTGAAGACAAGGCATATGAACTTGAACACTTAGCAATAATTTTTTTAAAAATAGACATTATGATCATGATATGCAAGAACTCCTGGACAATATTAAGAGATCCAAAGTAAGAACAATTATCAAGGAAGGAGCTGATGTACACGCTGATGACATTTATGACATATTCAGTGAAATAATAGCAGAAAACTTGCCAAAACTTCGAAATGCGATGGACACTCAGATGCAGAAAGCATTTAAAACCCTGAGTAGACAATATGTAAAAGGAACATCTCTTCATGTCGTGATATGTTAAAATGCCATGTATTCAGAATGAGGTTTCTAAAAGTCTCAAAAGAGAACTGGGAGGTCATATTTAGAAGTGAACCAATCAGAAGATCACTTCTTATCAGAAACCCTAAAATCCAAGAGGACAAGGAACAATGTTTCAATCCCTTGAAGAAATAACTAACCAACCAAAATTGTTATATCCAGCAGACCTCTTCTTCAGAATTAAAGAAAGAATAAACACTTTCTAAGATAAGCCTAAACTGAAACATTTCATGACAACTAGACCACCATTGCATAAGATACTAAAGGAAGTAGTGCACCCAACAGCAGATGATACCAAACGGCAGAGCTCAAAACCAGACCTGACTCATTAGAAGAGTAGGTAAGATGAGGATCAGAGTCAATATTGAAATACACAAAAATTGCAGAAAATAATAAACACCTCTCATAGTAACATTGAATATAATGGTTTCAACTTACTAATTGAAAAGACAGACTAGGAGATAGGATTAAAAACAAGACACATTAATATGTTATTTGCAGAAACACACCTCAAAGGTAAATGTAAAAGGACAGAAAATGATATTTCATACAAATGAAGCCAAACGCAAGCAGGTGCAGCTACTGTCATATCCAACATAGTAGATTTTAGGCCAAAATTAATCAGAAGAGACCAAAGAAAGTCTATGTACTGGTAAAGGAAAGAAATTCAACAAGATGACACAACAATGGTGAATATGTATGCCCGCAACATCGGGCACCCAGCAAACGCCACCACTGCTACTCGGCTTGCAGACTCAGACAGACCCAACACAATGGTACTACCCTCACCAATCGGTCATCCCCCATCAACTCAGCAGAGGCTCTTCAGGCCTAAGAAAATTACTGTGAATTAAGTGGAACTAACAGATTTCTACAGAATGTTTCATTCAACACAAATGAATACAATTTCTTCTCAGAAGTTCATGGAACTTTCTTCAAAATAGACCATATTGTAGTCCACATAGTAAGTCTGAGAAAATACTAAAATGCCGATATAATTCTTTGCATCCTGTGTGTGTGTGTCTGTGCGTGTGTGCGTGTGTGAGTGTGCTGGCAGTTGGACCCAGGGACACTTGACCACTGAGCTACATTCTAGGAGTGGAGGCTGGCCTTGAGCTTCCAATCTTCTTCCTCAGCCTCCCCAGGTTCTGGGATTACAAGCATGCACCACTCACCCAGCAATTTCCTACATCTTACCAGATCATAATGGCATCAAGTAAGAAATCAAGAGCAAAAAATACCATATAAACCTATGGATATTGAACAATATGTTTTGAATGTTAAATGGATGATAGAAGAAATTAGGAAAAAATTTTAAAAATTCTACACTCAAACAGGAATAGAGATACAGCATACCAGAATCTCTCAGACACTTAGAAGGCAATTCTAAGAGGAAAGTTTATAACTATGAGCACCTGCGTCAAAAGCAATCTGAAAGGTCCCAAGTAAACCACCTAATGATGCATCTCTCAAGTTCCTGGAAAATGTGAACAAATTCCAGAACCAGACAAAGGAAGTAAGTAATTAAGATCAGAGACAAAAATAGTGAAATAATAAAAAATAAAAACACAAAGGATGAATGAAAGTTGTTTTTTCGAAAACATAAACAAGACGGATAATCCCCTAGCCAAGCTAACCAAAAGAAAGAGAAAGAAGACCCAAATTAAGAAAAGAAGAACTGAAAAAGGTGATGTCATTACATACATCCCTGGAATCCACAGGATCATTAAGAGCTATTTTGAAAACTTACTTTCAAATAAATTAGAAAATCTAGAAGAAACTGAAAATTTTCGGAACATATATGATCTACCAAAATTGAACCAAGAAGGCATAGAAAAGCTGAGTAGACCCATTCCAAGCAATGAGGCTGAGACAGTAGTAAAAAGCTTTCTAGCAATGAAAAGCCTAGCACCAGAAGAGTCCTCACTTAGAGTCCACCAGACATGGAAAGAAGAACTACTGCAATGCTCCCCAAATTATTCCATGAACTAGAGGAGGAAGACAGTCATCACACCATAATGTCTAGCCATCGGAAAGTTTTGCCTTTGATCATATTTTCAAAGAAGCTTCCATATTTACAAATTTCCAAGTAGGTTCGTTGCACATATCCCCAGCCGTGGCCTTTAACAGGGAGGGACACTGCTTCTAAGTGTTATAGGAAGGCAGGAGCTTTGGGGCTGTCACAGTGATTGTAGAGGACGATTGACATTTAGTGAGCAGGGCTTGGACTCTCTGGCACCACAAACTGGAGCCTTATGACCTTCACGCAGGTGAAAAATCTAGTGGTCTGAGTTTTAAACCTCTATCCATTTTACATGTAAAATATTAGATTTTTATGATAATGCAGTTTTAGTAGACACTGAGTAACTAGGATTGTGATTTCATGTTAATTGCAAGAAGAATTTCCTTCATTCTGCTTCAAACTGTACACAATCTGGTCACCATTTTGGAAAGTCACATGGCTGCAGGAAAGATTTCTTGTGGCATTACAGAAAGGCAGCGGTTTGCACATGAGGTTGGCATATTCCAAGCCAAAGCACATAGTCGCAAACACCCCATGTCTTAACTGTGCCTCGGTTCAGCATTTCTACATTGAAACCCATGTGTGTTTTTATACCTGAGGTCTTTATGTTGGAGATGGGTGATGCTGACTTTTGTGGGTGGTGGGTTGTATTCCCTGTGGCAGATAAGAGCACTGCAGACAGCTCTGGGAGTAAGGTGTAGGTCATCTAAACACAGTCCTCTTGGCCGAGCAGCAGCCATATTAGGAAGGTGAGGCTGCCGGGGAGGTTGCTTTGCCCTGGAGGAATGAGGGGTTCTGGGAAACAGTCTCCTTCTTTTTGCCACTTGATGTCACTTACAGCTGCTATGCACCCAGAAGAGCAAAGGCAGTATTCTGGGAAGGACTACCAGGCTGGGAAACCCAGCCTTGACCAGCGTCGCCTGCCGTGAGCCTCTCCAGGGGCAGGCAGAGGTGCCCGCTGCGCAGGGGCAGAACCTGCCTTGCCCCTTTCTCCGCACCGTCTTCAGCAGGGGCCACGCAGATCACTTGTTCTTCTTTTTTTGAGAACGATATCAAAACAAACAGACGCATTTCAGCCGCAAAGGAACGTGAACTCCACAAAGGGGATGACTTGGCATTCCTCTTGCACGTGGGGTCTCGGTACCTGGGACACTATGCGAACACCGTGGCTTCTAAGTAACGTCTCTGTTTTGAATGTGCATATTGGAGAGCCCCGGGGACCTTCGTTCCCAGACTGTGCTATGTCATTATTACTAGTAGTTCTGTGGGACTAGAGCCCAGTGCAATACTGAGCAGCCTTCCTCATGATGGTAGCACAATTTGAAAATGTGATTTTGATCACTGAACATGGTTAAAAGCCACAGTCAGGTTTCTATGGATCATGGAGTGAGTGACAGGAGCCGGCAGGCGTGAGCCATCAGGCCTCTTCAGATTCTCCTCTGTAACCCCAGTTCCTGCAGGAGGGGCTCCCCAGCCAACGCCAGCCTTGGTGGGCTTCCACTGGAAGTTTATTTTGAAGCTATTTATTATTCAAATGCAAGAAGAATTCAGGCAGATCATGAATCTCAATCATTAATTATTCACTGGGATTAAGGAATCGGTTATAACCATGTCTCCCTTTAATCCTGTTTTATTAATTTATATTCTTGGCAAACTCTCCTACTAACCGGATTCTAGCTTACTGTGGGGACCTTGAGAAAGAACGGAAGGTCCCTGGGGTCAAAGAGCAGCATTTGCTTTAATTTGATAAAATAAATTAGCATGGGATTATGGGTGCTATTAGCATAAACCCCACTGCGCCCTGGCCTCCAGGAGGGGGTTGAGGGGCGTGCCAACTCCTCCGTCCACTGGAGCTTCCTGGGGAGCTGTCCTGCCTGGCCAGGCGGCTGGGGAGCTGCTGCTCTTGGGAGCGTGTGCAGGGTGTGTGTTCTCAGAGCATCTGTCCACCCTGGCAGGGGGGAGTCGAGGTGGGCCTTGACCTCAGCAAAGGCCCCGCCACAGCGCTCTGTGCAGCGTTACCCCTGGGAGGAGCCGTGCTTCCTGGGGGACTTGCCTCTGCTCTCTGGCTGTGCTTCTGCCCGACGCAGCCTCCGGCTTGTGGTGAGAACAGAGGCCCTCCAGCTGCAGCCTCTGCACCTCAAGGCCTGCGTCCTCCTCCCGAGGTCAGTCGGTGTCCTCCTTTCCTGGACACGCCTGCACCTGCCGTGTGTGTGCTCTTCCTTGTCTTCATGTCCTGGTCACCTGACTTTGGTTTCTTCCGAAGGCAGCGTACAGAGCTTCCCCTTCCCCGGAGAGGGCCATGGGCCCTTTGGTCCACCCCGCTCCCCTTAGCACCTATAAATCTGGACACGGAACATAAGACCAGCTCACGCTCTTCCAAAGACCAAAGGTGGAAATGTTGATTCCTGATTCCAGAAACATCTGCCTCTGGGTTTGCAAATCAATAGTGTTTAAAATTAATTGAATCTATTTTTAAATGTTCTTATAATTGTATATGTAAAAATTACACTGATGATTTTTATGTTTTGAAAAATCACATTTTCTCAGGCGTATGTATAATTCCAAGTCCACAACCACTGTTTTTTATTTTTTAAGAAAATGAGATGTTAGTGTTTAGATTCTCTGTCTACTGTCACTGGGCCTTATCTGATGACATTAAGTGAGGCCGTCCAACAGGTCTGTGGCCTCGCCCACCCTCGGCAGTTCGCAGTTTGATGGGGCAGGGGCTGAAAGCCCTGGTCCGAAGCTTCTATTGGCCAAGGTTTGTTCGGAGTTTGAACCTGGCCTACAGAGACTGGAAGAATTGGGTTTGGACTAATTTTCTTCCCTCTACTATCGGGGTAAATTTGAGCAAAATGAGAACCAAGTGCCTAGAACCTCCGATTTGTACGTCAACCTGAATATCATCAGGCCTGTGCTGGTAGTCACCCTGAACACAAACGTCCCAGAGCACCACTGGAGGCAGAGAAGACACTCAGCAAGTGTGACCTCGCCTGCCCTTCCTTCTGCTCGCGGCCGCACACTGAATGGCTATATGTAGCCCAAGTCCAGGCGGAGCTGCCCAGCCTCCGCACGTCAGGACACACAGCAGTGGCCGGGTTTATGTGGGCCCGGAAGAAACCAGCCCCAGGCCACTGACTTCCCTCCCTCCCTGCGATGGCCACCTGGGGCCCCAGGAACCACCGGGCACAAAGCATGGATTCCGGACAGTGCCACGTGGGCGTCTGAGTGCAGCTTTCCCATCAGAGCTTTTGAACAGATGAGCAGTTGAGAAACAGCCCACCGCGCAGGTCACAGGACACCACTGAAGGGGACACTGGGTGTGGAATCAGAGGGGAAAGGAAGCGCAAGGCTGTAAGAGAATCCCTCTGAAAGGGACCAGGACCAGCCACGCTCTCTGACCCTGTGTTAGGGACACTGTTTCCATCTCGTTTAGGGACACAGGCACTGCAGATCCGCGCCCTCAGACGTCTCCAACAGGGGCTCGCAGCCCCGCGGTGGCCTCTCTTCTTTTCCTCTGCCTGTCGCCTGTCTTCCTGCACCTGTGCCGCAGTCTGGCTGGGCACGAATCACGAGCCACTCAAGCAGGAACAAACTTTATTTCCAGACTCCACCAGCACACTCCCCGGGAACTCTCCCAAACGCCACCCACGCGGCTCCTCCAGGAACACAGCACACACCACCCGGAACTCCCTCCAGCGGAACCTCAGCAACCAACGCGAACTCTCCAGGCATCCCCCAGAGCTCAACCCGAACTCAACGGGAACCCCGCGAGAACTCAAAAGTCATCGTCCTAATGGCTCGCTGGCGTCGCCTCTCAACCACTACTTCTGGCAAAAATGCCATGCGTCATCCCGACTCGGGGTGGCGCTCAACACACCGGTCTGTCTTCACACAGGGGGACGCGTCCTTGAACATTGTTCCAGGTGGGCCTGTGCCCAGCCCCCTTCCACCGCCAGCACCCTGTGAGGGGCTCCCAAGGAGGTTCCCCTCAGCGTGCAGTACCCTGGGCTCTGCCTTGAAGGCGAGGTGTTCCACTTGTGAAATTGTATATAGGCTCTTCAAAGTTGTTTCCTACTAAAAACAGGGAAGGGAGGCTCCTGGGAGTCTCTGAGCCTGGCTCCAAAGAGCTGGCTTCCCCATGCCCACTGCTCCCTGGGGTAGTTCTCGGCCACCACCACGATGCCTTGGACCCAGGCTCTGTGCCAGGCCTGGCGAAGCCACCTGATTTGCCGCTGGTCCGACTCTGAGTGCTGGATCTTAGAGCGGCGCAGCCACCTGCAGGCCTGGACAGAGCGGGGAAGGCTGGGGGCGGCTGCCCCCCTCTCCCTGAGATCCAGCGGAGGATGGTGTCTTCATCCACGTTCCTAAACTGGCAAAGCTCCCAATGGCCAGCCGACAGCCAGGAATACTCTTTCCTTTCTTTCTCTGGCTCCACAGGGTGCTTCTTCCGGGAGCAGGCAGTTGGCTTTAAGGACCACTCTGGCTGTCAGCAGTCGGTATTGATTTCTCAGATTCTTGTCTGAGAAACCCAGAGTCAAACGGCTGCTGGTCTGAATTCCAAAGAAGATGGTCTGAACCCAGGGAGGCTGGCTGCCCCTGCTCCTCATGAAGGTGTCCGGCTGGCAGCGGGGCTTGCTGCCCCTGCCCCACCCCCGGGGGTCCCAGTGCGGGGTGTGTGCCAGGAGAGGGGTCACAGGAAGCAGGGTGGAGCAGGGAGGAGCTCCGGCATGGCAGCCCTAGGCAGGGTCCCGGGCTCCCTGAGTGCCCAGCATCCCCTCCTGTGAGCCCGAGGGACTTCATCCAGCGTCTCCACGCGGGAAACCTCGCCACGGGTGGTCAAGATGGGTCCTTCAGGGGTACTGCCGCACTGAGGCGTGTCCTTCCAAGGCTCAACCCAGCACAACAAGATCACTCTGCTCAACACTGAATCTATCTCCTTAAGAAGAATTCAAGTAGCTTGACTTTTCCATCATGTGGGTGTGACACTGGAAAAACCGAGGGCTTGGGAGACTCTGGAGTAGAGGAGCTCTGCATCTCTGCAGTTCTGGAACGCCGGGACCCCTTGGGCACAGCAGCCCCGTGCAGCACGGGGATGGAATGAAGTAGATGAAGCAAGTTGCTGTAACTGTGCAGGTTTAGATTTGCAGAACTCAAGTTGGAGTTTATGGCCGTACAAACCTCGTGTTTCTGAACTGTACACACAAGACACACAACGGCACTGGGCTCTGTTCATTTTATGTTTTTATTTCAGGCATGATTTCTCTCTGAAACATTAACTTTAAAATGGCACAAGTATTGACTTATTAGTGGGAAGGCAGGAGATTTGGAGCAAGAGATGAAGGAACGAAAACCATTGTCCAGGGCAGGTGTCTGCTCCAGTCTCCTGGGACCCCCGGGCACTATGTCATTTAACTTTCTTTTTCGCCCTGATTCTTTTTCAAGAAAAGCGTATGTAACTGCTGTCCGCTCAATTTTTATTTTGCAGGACACAAGGTCAGTTCTGAAGATGTGCAGAGGCTTAGATTTTACAGAGCTGCCTCCAACGCTGTGGGTCATAAGAGCTAAGTGCCGCTTGATGGGCAGCCTGGCTAGGAGACACTGATTCACTTTCACGCACATCGGTTTCCAATCGCCTCTCCAAATACTCAGCACATCCTCTCCTCTGCTCCTTCTCCATGGAAGAAAAGGCGGTTTTCTTTCCTTACTGTCCCCACCAGCGCGTCCCAGTCCCACGTCCTGGTCCCACGGCCTAGTCACGGAGGCTCATTTTGACATCCTCAGACATTCATGCAACACCGCGTGCTCCACTCCGGGCCCAGAGCTCCTCCTCCCGCCCTCCTCCCCCTCCCCTGCGCTGCAGGACTCCCTTCTATTTACTTACTTAAGTCTGTGCTCTGCTGACCTCCGTAGAGGTGGCACTCACTGTGGGTGGGCATACATCACAGCGCGTAATTGGGTCAGTTCGTCCCAGCCTCCCTCCTTTTCCCATCCCCCTCTTTCCCCTCAGTCCCTTCCTCTCTCCTGTGTTCATGGTCCCCCAACTTTTCCCCCTTATTTTTCTCTAGCTTCCACATCTGAGAGAAAGCACCCGACCCTTGACTTTCTGAACTGACTGACTTCGCTTTACATAATATTCCCCAGTTCCGTCCATTTATCAGAAAATGCATGATTTAATTCTTCTTCATGGCTGAGTAAAACTCCAGTGCGTTTGGACACTGCATCTTGTTTATCCATTTGTCTGTTGATGGACACCTGGGCCATTCTTCAGCTTGGCCTAGTAAATCGTGGCGATGTGAAAATAGATGTGGCTAAATCGTTGCAGTATGCTGATCTTGGTTTTTGTTTTGTTTTGTTGGCTTTTGTATGAATATGGAGGAGTGGGATAGCTGGGTGACTTCGTGGATCTACTCTGACTCTCTTGAAGAATCTCCATCCTGCTTTCCAAAGTTGTAGGGATTTGCAGCCCACAGCGATTTATGGTGGTACGTCTCCACCCACATCCTAGCCAGCACAGACTATCATGTGCATTTTGGTGATTGCCATTCTGACAGGAGTGACGTGAAATCTCAGTGTATGGGTGATTCTCACTTCCCTGATTGCCAGGAATGTTGAACTTTTCTTCATAGCTGTAGGATATTTATATTCCTTGTGTTGATAAATTTCTGCGTAGTCCTTTAGCCCATGCATTGTGTCATTTGTGGGGTTTTTTCCCCTGGGGGCTGATTTTGAGATCCTGGATATTAATCCTGTGTCTGAGGAGCAGATCTTCTCCCATCTGTAGGTTCTCTCTAGACGCTCCTAACTACTTTATTTGCTGTGCAGGAAGAAGCCTTTCTGTTTAATGGTAACCCACTTATTGATTCTCAGTTTAATTTCTTGAGCTTCAGGGATCTTGTTAAGGAAGTTGGTACCTGCACGTTTTCTTCCGGTGGCTGGAGGGTTTCCGGTCTAACTTCTAGGTCCTGATGCACTAGAGGTGACTTTTGTGCAGGGTGGGGACGGGGATCTACTTCATTCTTCTACAGATGGATGTCCGGTTTTCCCCACACCCTTAGTCACAAGGCCGTCTGTATGTGTTCAGCACGTTGTCAAGGACCAGACGGCTGTAACTGTGTGCCTTGGTCTCTGCGTCTTCTCTTCTGTCCCATTGGTCTTTTTGGTGCCATTACCCCGCAGTTCTGTGACGATGTGATCTGAGAGCAGGTTTGTGGTGCCTCCAGGGACTGTTTTCTTTAGCTAATTTTGGTCTTCCACTTTTCCAAATAAATTTCCAAATTGCTGTTTTTATTTCTGTGAGGAACACGTTGGCGTTTTGACGGGGATTGCATTGAGTCTGTGTAATGCTTTGGGTGGTATGGCCATTCAGACAGCGTTGATTCTGTCTATCCAAGAACATAGGAGGCTTTCTATCCTCTGAGATGTCCAATTTCTTTCTTCATTGTTCTACAGTTTTCATCATAGACACCTTTAACCTCCTTGGTTAGATCTATCCCCAGGTGTTTTTAGTTTTTTGAGGCTACTGTGAGTGGGAGCGTTTTCCTGATCTCTTTCTCAGCAGATTCATGATTGGAGAGTAGGAAGACGTTGGTTTCCGATGTCGGACTTGCATCGTGCTACTTTCCTGAATGTGCTTGTCAGCTCTGGAAGTTTCTGGCGGGGGGTGAGCAGTTTTCTTGAGTGAAGTGGAACAGAGAGGAAAGGGGTGCCAGGAAGACAGAGTGACGTGGTGACACCACCCACCGATCGTGGGACTCTGCCGGTCGGTGAGCCTCAGGCATGCACTCGCAACTCAGTGCCTAAGTGACCTGAGAACCACCCCAGATGCCCGTGATAGGGCTTCTCAGTGATGGCCGCTGCTGTCGTTACATGTTGTGCACCTGCTTTACTCTCACTGTTGTTGGCTTCAGTCACAAGAGAAAACCCCTGGCTTCTTTTCCTTTGTCACAGCCTTCTCTGAGTCCTTTACTGATCAGCAAACGTCTCTGTCCACTACTCAGAATAAACACACAGCTTCCTTCCACTGCTCCGAGGCTCTCCAGGCGTCTTTAGACTGAGCCTCGCAGGTGGATGGGGTCCCTCCTTTTCCCAGAACGTCTCGGTGAGCACTACCCAGAGTGAAGGGTGAGTGATCTGCCTGTGTCAGCTGCAGCTCAGAGCGTAAGAGAAAGCCTGGAGCCGCAGTGGGCCCAGGAGGCCAGGGTGGCCGGCTCTTGGGCTAGCACTCTCACGCCGAGTCAGCTTGAGTCCCCTCCACTTCTAGAACCTTCTGCAGTCGCCCGCACCTCGCTTCCTGTCATCTAAGCCCCACGAGGGTCTGCCTGCCTCAGGCTGTTGCGGAGCCTGACTTCAGCTACATCTGGATGAGGTTGTTGGGTGTTTAAAGCTCCTATGAACACAGGCACTTTATGGACTGATCGCCGTGTTGGGCCTGGTGGGCAGACTCAGTGCAGGGTGGACCTTCGCAGCAAGCCTGCCCTGGACAGGACACCTCTGTGTTGCATGCTCATGACTGAGGGAGACGATGCTCGCCGCTGTCCCCCTCAGGTGAGTCTGCAGACCACCTTCACAGCAGGACAAACGGCTGGGTCTCAGGCCTTGGGGAGGGTAGCCTGGCTCTGGGGACCACTCACTCACCCTCTGAGGAGTGGGCGGCTCCTTTACCTGTGTGCTGCTCTGCAGAGGGCCCTGCTTGCTGCCCCTGAGGGCGGCACCTTCAGTCAGATGGCAGCTAAGCTGAGAAAGCCTTCTTTCGGCTCCCCTCTGACTTTGACCAGAGATGAAGAAGCAAGGCCTGGTCACCGTGGGAGGCCTGGGACTCTCTGGTCCCGCTGGGTTGTTCCAGTGGAAATAAACGGAGGCACAGAGACGTCCTGGCTGGGGACCGGGGCCAACAGGCAGGGTTTCTCCTGTGACTCTGGTTCTGACTCAGGCCGAGCGAGGGGCACAGGATGAGTGAGGGGCTCGAAGCTGACTTTACGTAAATAAAGGATCCAAGTCTCTGGAAGATGGCTGAGAAGCTCTGGGTGGATTTTCTGCGTAATGGCCAGTTCCGTTTTATGTATGTTCAGAAACACCTACTAAAGGCCATGAGATTGAGCTTAGGTCAAGCATGGGCGCTTCCCAACGATCCCCCTGAGTCAACTGCTTGCAGTCAGTGTATCTGTAACCCGCGATCACATTCTGTATCAGCCTGGGGAAGGTCCTCCCTCACATCAGATCTCACACGTTCAAGAGAGAATTTCTTTTCCTGCATGTACCTAAACAAACAGAATGCAGTTGTAAATATGGAATTGATAAAAATGCAGCCTCCTGTGATTATCATAATGATTAAATAATTTATAAAAATGTGTTCGAATCACAGAAGTAGGTTGTGGTCAGTGGCTCACCAAAGGCTCTTGCTCCTCCTTCCACAGTGACAGATCATGACTGGGAATCATCTGCTCCTACTGAGACGTTGTTCTCAGGTCTCCTCCTGCCCGGCTCAGATGGTGTGGCCAGTTGTTGTGGCTGGATCTGGAGTGCCGCCCAGAGGCTCGGTGTTGATGTCCCCAGTGCCACGTTCAGGGTGGGGCTTGGGGGAGCGATTGGATCAGGAGGGCTGCAACCTCATGGGGGTTTGGTCCATTGAGGGTTAGTAATTTGATGGCATTATTGGGAGTGGTGGAGACGCAAGGAGGAGGGCCCAGCTGGGGGAAGTGGAGGGACTTTACTTGTCCCAGGCCCTTTTCTTTCTCTCCCTCTCTGCTCTCCAGCTGCCAATGAGTTGGGCAGTTCCCCTCTGCCAGTCCCTCTGCCAGTCCCTCTGCCAGTCCCTCTGCCTCTCAGCAGGCCCAGAGCCAGGGAGCCAGCCGGGGAGCATGGCCTGAGACCTCGGGAACCAAGAGCCACAGCAAACCTTCCTCCTCCAGGTTGTGTTGCTCAGGGATTTTGGTCCCAGCCGCAGAAAGGTGAGACACACTAGTTCTAGTGAGTGTGAGGGAAGGTGATGGGTGTCACTCCAGGGCAGGGTCCTTTGAGGAGCATTTTGGCCATCTCCCCACTGTCTCACCCACTGCCTGAGTACAGAATGCTCCCCGGCCCTGGAGAGTGGCCGTCCTGAGAGACAGAAAGCCCTGAATCCTGAGTCTCCACATGGAAGAGAGACGCATTCCAACTAGGGCTGCCCTGGTCAGATGTCACGAGCAGAGAAATCAGGCCATCGGTCCAGGCCTGACATGAAAAATCTGTGCACTAGAGACCGAGAGTCCTCCCTGCACAGGAGTCAGAGTGACCAGAGTTGACCTCAAGAGACTGAGCTTCAGAGGGAAGACAGAGTTCCGGAGGAGACACCCCGTCCCTCCCAGTGCTGTGGGCACCAGGCCCAGAGTGGTAGATCCCATCCTGCATCTGGGAGCTACAGACGCAGAGTCCTGAACTGAGGGTGGTAATTGAAAGGTCAGATTGATGAGACCAGCTCGGAGATAAGATTCCTATGACAGGTTGATGGATACCCCACTATCAAGGTGTACTTTTAATCATAATCTCATTACTCTACCTCTGATGGTCGGACTCACCTTGCAAGAGGGATTTGGTTCTGAGAACAGCCGCTGGGGCCAGTGGAGAGTGAGTGAAGTTGGAGAGAGAGGGCACGAGGTAAGAAGGTGAGCAGGAGATTCGGCAGAGTCCAGGGGGCAGGACAGGGGGCCTGAAACCTGACACGGCGTCTGCAGCCCCCTCTCTGTAGGACCAGGAGGAAGTCATCCCTAGCCCTGAGTGTCATGGCGAGAAATGAGGATTTAAACTTAACAGCAAATAGATCCAGCCGCGCTGCCTTGTAGAGCCGTGGGGGAGTTTGGTTCTTAGCCCAGAGAGAGCTTAATAGAAGTCACTAATGAAATCGTCAAGATGCAGACATTAAACACTTAAATGTGCTGCTTTGCCTTGATTACAAAGGGCTCTGTCTCTCTCCAAGCACCACCTCCAGGTACACAGCGGAATCTTCACTCAAGAGGACGTGCAGCCCGCTCTTTAAGGAGCAAGCCTGTGGTCTGAGTCCACCATCTCTCCCTTCCTAAACACAGGGATGGAGAAAGGGAAGGCCACGATGAACTCGAGGTGGGTGCTTCAGCAGCTGCTCCCCACAGCCGTCCGGCCCTCAATGCCGCGATCACAGGGTCCCGCTTCCTGGAAGTCAGCAGCAGGAGGACGGCCCCAGAGCATCCTCAAGCCAGGGGGCTGCGAGCTTCCCCAAGGGCTGCCTGTGGCATGCCCCACTGCAGCCAGGGAGCAAGGCAGCTCCGCTCTCAAAGCCAGTGCCCAGCGGGTCTCCACCCACCTCAACTGCAGGAGGCCCGGCCCCGAGCTGGTGTCCTTCTCCAAGGAGAGGCAGAGGATCTCACTCTACAGTTGAAGACACTGACATCGGGACTCTGGTGACATCAGAAGAGCCACTATTATGATCACTATTATGATGATGGTATTTTGAGTGACACACAGGAAAGTGTCTTTGCCCACGTGTGCCCCTACACCTCCACTCAGTCACCCGAGCACACCCAGAATCTGCTCCGAGTCCTCCACCGTTCTGTGTGCCGTGGTATAAAAGTGAATCTGGCACATCCCTGACATTAAGAGGGTCAAATAGAATCATTTTACTCTTTTCTTGAACTAAATTTCTAAATCAAAAATGGAGAAGAGGAGATATCAAAATCACCCAGAAATCCACACTGAGTTCCTCAGCGTAGAAACGGCTGGATTTCTCAGTGAACCCTCCGTCTTTCTGTTTTTAAAATCTACACAAAGAAAACAAGGTGGCTCAAGGCTGTTTCCTTTCCACATTTTGAAAAAAACACTCCTTTGAGTCTGGGGATGGGGTTTAGGCTCTGCCTTCACCTCCGCGGGGTCCCCACTCGCCTCCCCTCTGTCTTCAGGAAGGAAAGCCGGATTGGGCTTCAGCACATCGCCCAGGACAGCGTCGGGGGAAGTCACAGCAGGGTGAGCGGCTGCGGTGCCCACTGCCCGCTTCCTGGGTCCCAGACAGCCTCCGAGGACAACTCCCGGGCACCCACACGACCCAAGCTTTGGCCTCCTCCCAGAGCTGCGCGGTGAGGAGCTGCCACCCGAGGCCAGGCAGTGGACACCACGCCTGGGGTCATGGTCACGACTGAGCGCAGCACTGAGAGGGCATCAGATCGGGACCGGTGCTGTGAAGAAATGCGAAATCCAAAGAACAAAGACGCGTTTTCTGTCTTCGTTTCTTTATTTCAGGATCTTTCAGGTCCAGTGTTAAGGACACTCTCTTTTGTTACCAGCCCTCCTGCAGCCTGTCGAGTCCATCCTGTGACAGCCTGTCCTTGCTCCGACCACGACACCTGACCAGGGCAGCTCAGAGGAGGACAGGTTCATTGGGTTCTTGGTTTCAGAGGTCTCGGTCCACGGTCGGCCAGCTCCATTGTTCTGGGCCTGGGGTGAGCAGCACACCCTGGTGGAGGGAGCTCTCAGCTCCCAGCAGCACGGAGCAGGGGAGAGAGGAGGGAAGGGCTGGGAGACCACCTCCCAGGGCACGTCCTGGTGGAGGGAGTTATCATCTCCTGGGCTGGGAGCAGGGGAGAGAGGAGGGGAGGGGCTGGGGGAAGGCCACCTCCCAGGGCACATCCTGGTGGAAGGAGTTATCATCTCCTGGGCTGGGAGCAGGGGAGAGGGGAGGGGCTGAGGGAAGACCACCTCCCAGGGCACGTCCTGGTGGAGGGAGCTATCATCTCCTGGGCTGGGAGCAGGGGAGAGGGGAGGGGCTGAGGGAAGACCACCTCCCAGGGCACATCCAGGTGGAGGGAGCTATCATCTCCTGGGCTGGGAGCAGGGGAGAGAGGAGGGGCTGGGGGAAGACCACCTCCCAGGGCACATCCAGGTGGAGGCAGCTATCATCTCCTGGGCTGGGAGCAGGGGAGAGAGGAGGGGCTGGGGGAAGACCACCTCCCAGGGCACGTCCTGGTGGAGGGAGCTATCATCTCCTGGGCTGGGAGCAGGGGAGAGAATAGTGGGTGGCACTGCCTGGAGGTGCAGTGCCACCCACCATCAGGCAGCAGCACAGATGTGCCCATCAGGGCATGCCAAGAGAAGGCCCTGGGCTGCCCATGGCCACCATGAATAGGCTTCCTGACCAGGTGGCCACCCCAGGCCCGGAGCAATGGAGCTGGCTGACTGTGAACAGAGACCTCTGAAACCAAGAACCCAATGAACCTGTCCTCCTCTGAGCTGCCCTGGTCAGGTGTCTTGGTTGGAGCAAGGACAGGCTGTCATTCACAGACACCCAGGCCTGGGTCTGAAGGGTGCGGTGTGCGTGCCGCGTTGGCCACGCGGTGCTCCTGTGATCCCCAGGCAGCTCCGTGCAGACCGCCACCTCCTGGGAGTCCCTCTCATGCTGAGAGCCTCTGCTCTCGGAGCCCAGCCTCCTCCTTCTGACTCACCTGTGCCAGGACCGGCCACGGATGCCATCAGGTCGCCCAGGCCGTCTCGGGCCTGGCCTCATTCATTCAGCTTGGGGTCCCTCGGTGCTGGGTTCACCTGTGGGTGACACTGGGTGGCCTCGTCATTCTGCTGCTATGGGCACATTAGATGTGGAAATCTGCACCCCAGTCTGTGCAGGGGTCACACTGCTCCCCCTAGAGTGCAGCACTGGCCCTGGGCTGGATTCCAGTGCCACCCTGTAGTAACTGCCGCTCCCCCAAGGGGCCACTGTCCAGCAGCCCTCGCCCACCCACCCCCGCTGTGCAAAAGCCCCCTCCCTTGCACAGCCATGCAGCCTTCAGTCGGTGGACCTAAGCTGGCTGTTGCCTAGTTGCTAATTCGCAGTGTTTTTCTAGATCCAGACGTGTGCTCTCTGTCAGGTGTGTCTTGCAAATGCATTTCGTCCCAGCTAGTAGCTTGTTCACACCTTCTCCTAGTTACTGTGCTTTGACGGATGTTACGTTCTAATGAATTAAAGTTACACGTTTTGTATGTGTGTGTCCATTTCTTTTTATGTCCTAAGAAACGTTTGCTTACTTTAAGGTCACACACATATTCACTGATGTTTTCTTCTTACAGCTCTAAATGGGTCATCTCCAGTTACTTCTTGGTGTGGTCTGGGGCAGGGTCAAGGTGGACGGTGTGGAGCATCTGTGTGTTTCTTCACATGCACTTAACATGCTCACAGACATTCATAGGTGTGTGTATTTCCAAACTGGGGTGACATCTTGCTCTCTTTAGCTCTGCAAGTTAAAAGCACACTTAGTTCCCCTTAATGAATTTTCAAGAGCACAGGTGTGATCAGGCCAGGGCTCCTTCTTTCAAGGCATCAAAGAATAAGAAATCAGGGCTAATGAGCAGTCTGAAAAGTTTTTGGAACATTGGTAAAAATTAATTTTACCAATCAATAACTTCAGAAACTAGAGGAATGGCTGCATGTGACAATATGAAGCTGTCCTAGTGTTAGGGCGTTTGACTTAAGAAGTATCCAGTTATTCTTCAGGAATCTTTGGAGGTAGTAGGGAGAGAAGGGGTTAGTTTTGATTGTGTAGGGGAAAACACGTTACGTGCAGTAACTACATGAGGCTTGTAAACCACAAGCTTCCTCACGTGGAAACGCAGCCAGGGAGAACCAGTCTGCCCCTCACCCTGGGTTCATAACTTGGAGGGAGAGAGAGACAGGTACAATCATGTCCATGCCTACAACCTTTTAGAGAAAACTATTTAAATCAGAAGTGATTTATGGACATGGGTGATGATGTTAGTATCTGAGTTCACCTCAGGTGACTACAGTGCAAGGACAATTTTGATTTTGTTCTCAACAAATTTGAATCTATTAATTTGGGGGGAGCTTCCCGGAGGGGTACTTGCCACGTTCATTCCCGGCTCATCTGTACCAGCTGCCCTGCTACCAGGCCCCGCGGCGTTTTCTAGTTTTTCTTCATTTCCTTGGGGTGGAGTCCATGGCAAAAGAAGTGGGTGGGAGGCCTCCAGTGGCTAAGCCACACCCAGGAAGAATGTGAAGGACCTGATAGGTCTCCCAAGTGGGATTTTCTACTTGTTATGCAGCAGGGTATCTGTGCTTAGATAAGGTTGAAAAGCCTCTTCAACACGGAGAAGAGGGTTTTGCCTCAGAACGTCTCAGTCTCCAACCTGGTGAAGGTCTGTGAGAACAGCGACCTCTCAAATGCGCAGGATGGCAGAGCATCCTGACCAATTCCAGCACAGTGGTCCTGAACGGTCAGGCGATGGACGGCTACTCTGGGCCCACCTGTTATGCCGTCTGGGGCCACCGCCTGCTGCCACCTCCCACCAACCCCGTGCCCTCAGGGGCTTGGCTCTGCTCTGAAAGCCATTCCTTGTCCTGACACCAAGCTGTGAGGACAGACCCAGTGCAAGGAAGGCCCGAAGTGGCCCCCATGGAGAGGCCTCTGCCAGACCCCCTGCAGCCCCCGCCTGCACACCCACCAGCTCGCCAAGTAATCCACTCCTCTCCCCGAACCCGCAGGAAGAGCCACTATGTAAATTTCAACCTATTTTTAAGGGTTATTTTCACTCGAGTGAAATCTATCAAGGAAGGAGGGTTATTTTTACAGCACACAGCAACTGCTGATCACCATGGCAACCGGCCTGGTGAAATGCAATAAAGCATCCCTCTGTTATCGTAAACACAAAGGGAAACACTGAAACCTAAAGAAAGGCAGTTATTGCAGGGAAGGCAGCAGATCGCAGTGGAGCGTCTGCCTCTCCAGGCTGGACGCACGTCCTGCCAGCCTGTCCAGCCCTGGGTCCGCTGGTCTGGGCCCGGCCAGGGCTGGGGTGAGGGCGCTCGAGCAGAAGCCAAGTGGCTTTCGCCCCTCACTGGCAACGCCACGCATTACTTCAAACCAATGTGAACTTGTTTCTTTTTCTCATTTCCTAACTCATGAAATGGGCTTAGAAAACAGAGACACTGGGGGGAGGAAGCATCCCTATCAGCCTGGTTTCCTTCAGGGGAACATTGGGTTGTTGACGGTAGAATTGCCATCAGGAAGAGCAGAGCAGTCCGCAGAGATGACAGGAATGGCTCCGGGTCGTCTCCTCTCCTCCTTGTCCTTGCCAGGGATGTGGTGGGTTCCGAGGGGGTAAGGGGGACTCCACTAGCCCGAGCTCAGTGGCGGACTCTGTCAGCGCCAAGACTCACAAACCACGCAGCAGAGAGCACTGGGAGACTCGCCTCCACTGCGGTCAGCGTGGTTTTGAGGCCCAGGCTGTGGATTAAACCCAAGGCCCAGGAAGGCTCAAGTTGACCATGAGCTGAGCAGAGTTGTAGGGAGCGCTGGGCAGAGAGTTAAATGCCTGGGGAATCTTGGCGAGCAATTTTAAATGGAGGGCTGGTGCCTCACCTTCCTCTCTTCCCTGACAGAATCTCCTCCAGCTAGACGGTCCGTCTGCAGCCCACTGCAGCCATGATCCCTGCCCCATGCTCCGCGGGGCCCGTCCACGGGCAGGTCTGCCCTCCACCAGGGAGGGACACCTCAGAGACTCCCTGCCGACTAGGCTCATGGACTTTCCCGGTTTGCGTGAGACTGGAGGGAATGACACCACTTGAAAGGAGACGGTGAAGACCCACAGGTCACATATGACATCTGTGGTCCCAGGGGAAAGCGCCCAGGCTGAGCACTAACAGGGACGCTGCAGTCACAGAGCCAGCCTTCTGGCCTGCAACCCTTGCTAAGAAGCACCTTCCTCTTCTTTGTCTTCTGGTTCCTGTGTGTGTGTGTGTGTGTGTGTGTGTGTGTCCACCGCCTTGGGGGCAGTCCTCACCCCTGGAGGAGTTGTGCTTACTCCAGGACCGACCTCCAGCTGACAGGGTACTTCACTGTGCTCCATACTTGTTCATCAAGGCTCGCCGTGTGCCGTGGGGACAGCAGAGAAGACAGCACACGTGTCCTGCCCCCTGTGCTCGTGGACTTGGGCTGTGGGAAGGGTAGACAGCGAACCAGCCCAGCATGAGGGCCGCAGGGCAGGGTGTGGCTCTGAGAAGGACCCCAAGCAGGAGGAAGCCAGGCAGGGGATGCGGGGAGGGAGCCGGGTGGCAGGAGGTGGTGGCTCCCTGTGCCTGGCTGGACGACAAGAAGGCAGGGTACGAAAAAGGAAAGCAGAGTAACCTGCTAGGCTCCTGGTGGGGGTCCCCCGTGGCCTGGCTCCTGGTAGGCAGTCCCCCCACAGCCTGGCTCCTGGTGGGTGGTCCCTGTCCCCCTCAGGCTCCTGGTGGGAGTCCCCCTATGGCCTGGCTCCTGGTGGGTAGTCCCTCCACAGCCTGGCTCCTGGTGGGTGGTCCCTGTCCCCCTCAGGCTCCTGGTGGGTAGTCCCTCCACAGCCTGGCTCCTGGTGGGTGGTCCCTGTCCCCCTCAGGCTCCTGGTGGGAGTCCCCCTATGGCCTGGCTCCTGGTGGGTGGTCCCTGTCCCCCTCAGGCTCCTGGTGGGAGTCCCCCTATGGCCTGGCTCCTGGTGGGCAGTTTCCCCACAGCCTGGCTCCTGGTGGGTGGTCCCTGTCCCCCCCAGGCTCCTGGTGGGCAGTACCCCCCACAGCCTGGCTCCTGGTGGGCAGTCCCCCTATGGCCTGGCTCCTGGTGGGCAGTTCCCCCAAGGTCTGGCTCCTGGTGGGTGGTCCCTGTCCCTCTCAGGCTCCTGGTGGGCAGTCCCCCTATGGCCTGGCTCCTGGCTCTGGAGCAGGAGGTACTTGCTGGCCCTCCTCACCACTGTCGGGGCCACTTCACTTATTCATCTGCTCTTCTTGGTCAGGCTTGAAGTAGGGTGCCTTCCCCTGGGGTCTCAGGCGCCCTGCCCCTGGTTCACCTCTGCTCTGACCCACGTGGTCAGGCGAGTGGGTGTCCTACACACAGTCCCACTGCAGGGCTCCCCTCCCTCCCTGGCTGGACAGCTGGGTCCCCTCTTCCTGGGAGCCTCAGGCCACCTTCTGGGGAGGAGAGAGGAGTGAGCCAGCCTATCCTGCAGCCCTTCTAGGCTTGGAGGAGGTGACTCAGGGCCCCATTTGGTGAATTTAACTGGCCTCAGTTGGCACCACCCCCCGCCCCCCAAGCTCAGCCAGAAATAGTGACATGTTGACAAAAGAAAAAATGACAAGATAGAAAAGGAAATATTTGAATCTATGTGTGTATCTGTGTGTGTACCAATCAGCAAGTATCAGCAGAGCAACCAAGAGTGTGTGTGTGTGTGTGTGTGTGTGTGTGTGAGAGAGAGAGAGAGAGAGAGAGAGAGAGAGAGAGAGAGAGAGAATTAAAAAGAAACAGAAAAATCCTTGACTGATGTGCCTAAGGCTTCCCCCGGGTAGTGAGGTTGTGGTGCTGTGGTGCGCCCTTTCCCTGCCCCTCACATCCCTCACATCCGGGCTAAGCACTCCCAGGGAGAGACTCTGGGCCAAGGAACCCCAGCTCTTTGGTGACTGCCCGCCCTGGAGCAGACTGGAAGGGATCCAGTGGAAACCGCTCTCAGCTTGTCTGCGTGTCTGTTCCGGGTCCTGGAGCTGGAGGAACCTTCTACGGGTGCTGCCTGCACGCCCCGCCCCGGGCTGCTGCTCTTCCTGGTTGGAAGTGGTGCCCAGAGCTCTCTGGGGCATCTGGCTGCTGAACCTGAGCTCTAAAGGGAACGCGGGACCTTTGTTTTGGGCTGCTGTGAAGCAGTCACATCCTTGCCCCTGGAGCTGAGGCGAGGCCAGTCTTGGCTGGACGGCTGGGTCTCGAGCGTCTCCCCAGGGTTCTGTCTATTTGCTTATGGGGTGGGTGACAGACCACCAGGGTGGATGGTGACACCAGGTTTCCTGCAGCCCACACCAAAGGTGAACCTCCACGCCGCTCACCTCACCCGTGTCCCCAGTCCCCCGCTGGTCCTTTGCTCCTCAGGGCTCAAAGCAGGAGAAGCGGAACCCTCTGCTCCTGTCTCGACCCCCGTCCACGATTCTCCAACCGCCTGGGATGTTCTTGGCAGGCTCTTCAGGTCCTGCAGCAGCACAGGCTGGGCTGAGGCTTTGCCAGGGACTCGGGTTCCACAGGAACCTCGGGGTGGACGCCTCGCGCTGGATCTCCCCCCAGTTCTGCACTCGTTCCAACCCAGCTCTCTGTGCAGCCTCTGGACCGGCCGGGTACCGCGTGCCCACAGGGCCTTGTGCCCGCGCCGTCCACCCTCTGTGGCGACAGCAGCATGCTGCAGCTGTTGGCTGATGGCAGCACCTCCAGGCTTCCGCAGGGCCTGACAGACAAATGATGATTCATAATGGTTTTCTTCAAACACCCACCTCATTAGGAAGCCATATCCCTGACTTTCCAATTCCAAACGCTCAGCCAGTGGGAAGAGCCTCCTTCCCTACCCCACATCACACAGTCCTGGCTGTGATGTTCTGAGCTCCTGAATTCGCAGCATCGTGACAGCAGCAGTGGGGAGTTCTGCCGATGTGTTTCTCAGATACGCTCCCAGCTGTGACTCTGTGCTACCCCGGGGCTGTAGCTCAGCTGGCAGAGTGCTTGCCTTGCATGCCCATGGCCAAGCTCAGTCCCCGGCACTGCTGTGATCACCAGATCTGTGGTTTGCCTCCTTTACGTTCTTCTTTTCATCCACCAACATGGTGGCCTCATGAGCAGAGGAGAAGGCAGCTGTGGGTTACTTTAGTTTACAAACACTGTCTCAGTTCATAAATATGTTATTAACCTCCAAAATTTAATTCAGGACTGTCTGAATCAGTTTCCTACCGCTATGACAAAGTACCCGAGGCTAGGTACGTTCTAAGGAAGAGTTTCACTGGCTCTCAATTTTGAAGGTCGATAGTCCCAACAGCATGACACCAGCCCTAGAGAAGCCCTCCCTAGATATGTCACATCATCGTGGCTGACCTTATGTCAGGAACACGGGGGAGGGAAAGATCACATGGTGAAACAGGCAGCAAGGGGAGGGGGAGAGGCTGGTCTTGCTCTTTTATAACAACTCTCCTCAGAACTCGCCGGGGTCCCCTGGTGAGAGCCTTCGTTCCTTCCAGAGAAGCTCCCCCATGACCTGACCACCTCCCACCTCTGAAAGGCCCCACTTCTCAACCCCACTCACTGGGGACCCAGCCTCCGTCCTGAATCTGGGGGTGACAAGCCTCCCTTGGCTATGGCCCCATGCGCTGGCTCCTGCAGCCACCGGGAGCTGGTGGCCTTCCTGACCTCGTCCCTCCCTGAATTGCAGGCAGGGCCCAGCTTGGCAGCACCTGTCTCAGCCACTGTGGGGAGAGGAGCCGCCTGGAGCCCAGGCGTCCGAGGTCAGTTCCTCAGAGCACGCCTGTGCACGCCTCCGCCCAACAGGGCCACCCTGAGGTGGCCTCCCCACCCCCCTGCAGAGCCTCTCATGCCCGAACCTCTCCGTGGAAACCCCTGCCAGGTCCCGGGGTCTTCTTGAGCAGGACCTCAAACTGGACAAGACCCTTTTCCCTCCTGGGGACACAGCTTTCCTTGGAAAACCCTCCTGTCACAGCCACCTGTTCTGAAAATGCACGTCCCCTTCTGGCCCCTCACTTGGGCTTTCTGCCTTTAAGTTTCTTGGCAAAAGCTCACTTTAAACATTTTTTAAGAGAGAGAGGAAAGAGAGAGGGAGAGAGAGAGAGAATATTTTTTAATATTTATTTTTCAGTTTTCGGTGGACACAGCATCTTTATTTTATGTGGTGCTGAGGATCGAACCCAGCGCCCCGCGCATGCCAGGCGAGTGCGCTACATGAGCCACATCCCCAGCCCCTCACTTTAAACATTTCCTAGGATTTCACATGGTCCCTTTCCCTGAATCCCCAACCCCACAGCTTCGCAGACGGTGGGGCCACGGGCCTCCTGAGCAGTTCTCCAGCCAGTCCACGGTGGGTCTCCACCTCAGGACCCCTGCAGGTCCTCCCGCCTCATTCTCCACCGATGGCGGGAGGAGAACCTCCGCACACTGGCAGCAAAGGGCCCAGCCGGCTGCCTCTGTCCTCAGTGCGCCGCGGCCCAGCCCAAAGCCCGTCCTCCACTGAAGCTCCAGACCTCCCCTGGCCTGTGTCTTGGGGACCTCTCTTGGCTCCCACCTCTCTCCTGTGCCCCAGTGTCCCACCGGTTCCGTTCTTATCTGTGCAGAGACACGCCCCTTCCCCCCTCAGGAGCTGCTCTATTTTACCCCTTTACAGAAAGTCTCCTTCAAGTCAGGTCCCTGGGCTCCCCACCTTCACCTTATTCCTCCCTGCTTTCTCGAATCGACTCATGTGGGATGTTTTCATTCTGTTTCAATAGAGAACGTCACCAGGGCCTGCCTCTGAGCCATTTGACTTGACTCCAGAGCATCTGCCACAGATTTCCTGTCATCTATGAATCGGTCACCTCCCTGGACCCCAGACACCACTGTCCCCACTCTCCTCCTTTCCCACCGCAGCTCGTCTTCCACTGCGACCCTGTGCCGATTTCTTCATTTATAAAGTGGGTTAGTAGCAGTACCTGCCCAGGAGTGTTGTGAACACTCAGTGAATTAATAGCCTTAAAGTACTTAAAACAGTGCTCACTATAAGACAAGTACTATGCAGGTGCGAGTCTGTTATCATCACTGCCACCCCATGATCAAACTGTCACCACCACCGTCATCATCATCACCACATCACATCCAACGTCACCACTGTCACCACCTTCAACACCACTATCATCATCACTATCATCACCACCATCACCATCACCTCCATCACCATCACCATCATCATCATCACCACCATCGCCACCATCTCATCACCATTGTCACCACCACCACCATCATCACCACCATCACCATCATAAACATCATTATCACCATCACCACCACCTCATCACCATCACCACCACCTCATCACCATCACTATCATTATCACCAACATCATCATCACCATTGTCACCACCACCATCACCACCACCTCATCACCATTGTCACCACCACCACCACCATCACTATCATCATCACCACCATCACCATCATAAACATTATTACCACCACTATCACCATCACCTCCATCACCATCACCATCATCATCATCACCATTGTCACCACCATCTCATCACCATTGTCACCATCACCACCACCATCACTATCATCATCACCATCACCACCCTCACCACCACCATCACCACCACCTCATCACCATTGTCACCACCACCACCATCACTATCATCATCACCACCATCACCACCACCATCATCACCACCATCATCATCATTGTCACCACCACCACCATCATCACTATTATCATCACCACCATCACCATCATAAACATCATTATCACCATCACCACCACCTCATCACCATCACTATCATTATCACCAACATCATCATCACCATTGTCACCACCACCATCACCACCACCTCATCACCATTGTTACCACCACCACCATCACTATCATCATCGCCATCATCATCATAAACATAATTATCACCACCTCATCACCACCATCACCACCACCTCATCACCATCACTATCATTATCACCACCATCATCACCATTGTCACCTCCACCACAAACATCACTATCATCATCACCATCATCATCACCACCCTCACCACCACCTCATCAACATTGTCACCACCACCACCATCACTATCATCATCACCACCATCTCCACCACCATCATCACCATTGTCACCACCACCACCATCATCACTATCATCATCACCACCATCACCATCATAAACATCATTATCACCATCACCACCACCTCATCACCATCACCATCATAAACATAATTATCACCACCATCACCACCATCTCCACCACCATCACCATTGTCACCACCACCACCAACATCACTATCATCATCACCATCACCATCATAAACATCATTATCACCACCATCTCCACCACCTCATCATCATCACTATCATTATCACCACCATCATCATCATCACCTCCCTGGCCACTTAAATAAATGCTGAAGTGTCCCTGGGTCAGCCTCCAGAACCTCTTCTTTCTATCTGCCTTCATCTCTTCTGGAATAATTTCTTCAGTTCTATGACTAACTACCAGGATTTGCTTAATAATCCCCAATTTCACGTTCGTGTCTTGTTTCCCTTATGAGCTCCAGACTCATATATTTAACTTTTCTACTAGAAATCGTCACTAGATGATCAAGACCTATTTCAAACTTCCCCCTCAAGCTGTATTTCCCATGATTTATAACTTCTCAGTCGACTACAACTCTGTCCCATCGCTTAGGCCAAAGCCTCGAAGTCTCTTAGTGCCTCTCCATCCTGTGTGTTGAGATCCATTCATTACCATAGCGTGTTAACTGTGATCAATAGGATAGTGCAAATACTCAGGTAGGTGGTGAGCGAATGCACGGTCAAAATCTGGGTCCTGGCATGGCTGGCCGACATTCCCTCAGCACTCACTCCGGTGGCCACTGCCAGCCCTTCTGTTATTCCTGTCTCCGCTGACAACCAGCATTTGCTGCTTAGCATGCGGATGTCAAATGTGATTTTATTGGTGAAACTAGCAACCTATTAATTAGCATGATGGATGTTAGAAATGGGCTGTCTTTGTGAAATTAAAGCATTTAAGATGCAAGGATTGGCTTTCAGAGCTTTCAGATTCCCCCACTGTAGCCGTCAAAGATCCCTGAGAGGCCTACACTCCACAGCCCTGGGATACACCCCTTAGGTCTCTGTCCAGCCAGTGATTCTGAGTGCTGTGCCTCGAGTCCCGCCCTGCGTGGAAAGGTCGCTGTGTCTGCCTGGTCATTGCCTACAGCGGCGAGAGCTCCACTTAGTCGGCTGGGTCTAAGTCAGTCTGTGATGCACTTGGTGCCTGTTGCCAAAGGACTTTGGCCAGTCAATGACTGTCGAGTGCCGCAGTTTGGCCTCAGATCTTTGTTTATGATAAGCAGATATTTCGTTCTGTGGTTCTAAGGAATTAGCATCCCCCGAACTCCAGCGGTCTTCTGTGGTCACAGTCACCGTGGAGAACAGCCCCAGTATGGCACGTGTCACGGGGGGATCAGCTCAGGCGTCTGTCTCCTGCCCTCCGTCTATCAGTGAATCCCCCTTGGGCTCCAAGCAGCGGGAAGGTCTGGCTCACAGCTGTGATCCTAGTGCCTCGGCCTGGTCTGAACAAAGTCAGCAAGTGACTAAATGAAGAGAAGATGTTGCTAGACAAGCGCTTCTCCCTCCTACAAAATAAAATCCGATACTTGGGCTTTGCTTTCTTTTCATGGATTCGAAGCCCTCTCTGATGTCTTCACTCCAGGTGTGTCCCCAGCAGCCTGTGGGCAGCCCTTGGAAACCCTGGCTTCAGAAGCGCTCACCTGGTACCCAGTGGAGGACGGAGCCCCTGGGTGAGCTGCGTGGCCGACCAGCTCCTTCAGTTAGGATCTGACGTGGCCTGCTGCCCCTGCACCTCAGGGAACGCGGACAGCCCTGGCCGCCCTTGGTCCTGGGGCCCCGGTGGTCTTAGGAGGCAGCAGCTGGTTTCTTCTCTGCGTTTCTCTCACTCGCGTCAATCGGCTCCTTCCTCCCTTGCTGCCCCAGGTTCCTGGGGGACTATGTGGCCCAGCTCATCAGTGCCAGGCCACCCACACCACTGCGCAGCCCCTGGCTGCTGGCTCTTGTCAGGAATCCACCCCGATCCAGCCAGCTGTGGAGAGCAGAGGAGAGCACAGCCACAGAGGGCGCCGTGTGGACACGCTAGACCCTGGGCTGCAGGGTCCAGGAAGAGTTGTGCGCAGCAGGCCCTGTGGGCCACCCCTCCAGCACCTTCAGCTCCTTCAAAAGCCTGCTTAACAGAGGTCAGGCTGGTACCTGGGGACAGGAGGCACAATGACCAGACGCACACATGACCCTGCCCGCCTAGAGCTTGCACCCTGCGGAGAATGTGGGCTGGCAAGTCTCCTGCAGGAGGAGGTAATGGAGGAACAGAGCTTCCACCTAGAGGTGGAGGGCGCGGGTGGGAGTCCTGCAGTTCCCTGAGGGGGGCTCAGGAAAAGCATTCCAGGCCACCTTAGGCAGGCAGTGCAAAGACCCTGCGGCAGGAGCCTCCGGGAAGTTCAGCAATGGGCAGGGAGGCGACGTCACTGACCCGGGTCAGAGGTGATGGATGCAGCTCTCTAAAGCTCTGTGGGTTGTCATAAGGGCCCTGGTGTCTGTCCAGCAGGGTGTGGTGAGTCTCTGGAGGATTCTGTAGCGTGCACAATACAATGATGACTTTGTCCTGAGGAAGCAGAGGTGAAGCCAAGAAGCCAGGAAACCAGCGCAGAGGCTCCTGCAGGGAGAAAGGCTGGCTGCTTGGAAGCAGCCGGGAGTGGACCAGGGAGAGTAGGGGGTCCACCTGGAAGGGCCCCCTGTGGTGGTCCAGCAGCCTAATCCTGCCCCACCCACAGAGACTCCCCAGCTCTGCAGAGAGTTCTCCACGGCAGTCTCTCACGGCAGACCTGGGGTGCCAGGGGCCAGCCCTCAGCAGCCAGAGTGGAAATGACTCACAAGGGAGTGGCTGGCTATTCCAAGGCCAAGGACTGCCTCTTCCAAGCCTGAGGTCAAGGTGGGGCTGCTGCGGGCTGCTTCCTCTCAGTGAGCCCTCACTTGGGGTCTGGTTGAGCCTGACAGAGACACCCGCCCAGCCACGGTGAGTGCACTCAGTGCTCGCCACGCCCCGCTGTCCAGGGCCTCGGCCGGTTCTGGAGTCCACAGAGCACGTCTGCTCCGGCCGGGTGGCTGAGGAAGCTCTCTCAAGAGAGCTGGAGAGCCCAGGCGTCTGAGCAGCTCAGGGACAAGGACGGGCTCCGTGTCAATCAGGAAGCCTGGACCCTGTCCCCTCATCTGTTGCAGGGAATGTGAGGACATGTACCCTACTTCAGCAAAGACCCACCCACAGGTCAGGCCACATGAGAGCCATAGACATGCAGGAGCTCCTGCTATCACAGGAAGTACGTGAATCAGCCCATAATTCAAAATATGGCAAGAGTTCTGAGACGGTGTGGACCAGAGATCCAGGACGGGGATTAGGGCAGAACTGGCTCTGGCTGGAGGGAGCAAACAGTGAAGAAGACAGTTCCTCGGGGGTGAGAGCAGGTTCCTCGGGGCATGTGCAGTAGAACAGGTGGCCCTCGGGATGTGGTAACGACAAGTGGGGACTCTTGACCCCATGCGGCAGGCCAGTGGCCAGAGCTCTGGGAAGGCAGGCCACGGCAGGGTGCAAGGTACCTCTTGATTGGGCAGAAAAAACAAACCCATAACACCCTTCTTGTTTGTCTCTGTGTTACCAAGAGAGTCCCAGGGGATTGCACAGATCGCGGACATCTTCAAAGACGCAGCGGGGACCTGTCTCCCTTTCCGCCTGCTCACCAGCCTTTCCTGCTCCACCTCTGGTCCGTGCCCAGCCCCTGGTTTCCCCCCACGTCAGCCCCACCTGTTCCTCCACCTCCTGTGACTGCAACAGAAATGCCATACAGGGGCACCAGTGAGACCAATAACCTGCTGAAAACCAAGAACTGAAACTCGTCCTTCCTACCTGTTTGAGGCCTATCAGGGTCAGGTCTCCACAGTAGTGGCTTGGAGGCTCTCCTGACTCCAGGCGCCTCTCACCCTTTACCCCGTCCAGGAAAATGTACTTGAAGTTACACCTCCAGAAATGGCTCTTCCCTTTATGGAGACTGTGTCTACAAGACTACACGCTCTTTCCCCTTATGTCAAGATAGTTTTCTGGGGGAGAAATTCTGTTTTTTTTTTTTTTTTACTTATTATGATCATTTCCGTCTTCACCACTGAAGTCAGTGCACCTGTAACAATCAGTCATTTCATGGTTACCATCAGGCGTTGGGCAAAGCCACAGGGACAGTCACTGGGTCAGTCTGGTAGGGGCTGTAGGGGGGTGTGCCTGGCAGCACCCTGGGAGAGGCGAGCTGCTGTGCCCTGGCCTGGTCCCCACCAGCTTTGGGACACTGAGGCAGTGCACCGTCTCCTGGGTACTTGCTCCTCAGGGTAAATGAGGCTCCGGGTTCAACCCGCCTGGCCGTTCTTCAGAGCCCCACACCCAGTGGCAATAGCTCCAGCAGGGACTCTCCAGCCGCGGCTTTCCTAGGGGCAGGGCACACAGGGCTAGCTGGTGAAGCGCATCCCAAACACACCTGCCCGTTAGACTTCCCACGGCGGCTCGCTGGGCACAAGTCTGGCCACGATACGAGACATCAGTAATTTTTTGATCATTTATCAGCTCCCATAAGTAAGCTCTATAAATCACCAAGCATGAATTCCCATTCATTCAGATGATGGTTTTGAACAGCTCATAAAGGGTAGAAAGGGAGGGGTGGAGAGATGGGCCATGGGGAACGTGAGATCCAAAAGGACTTGCTCCTTGCCTCAGTTCTAAGTTGGCTCTTCGTAATTCGTCCTCATGTTCCACCCAAGCACTGAAAGGTCACAGATTCTTATCTCTCAGCCAGGTGACACGTCGTTTATCACAGGCCTGCTAATGTAAATGCTTTGGGTGATTCCAAACAGAGCAGGGAGGGATTCTTCATCCCAGCCTCTATCTTCTTTCTTCTTTCTTTGCAATTTTTTTGTTAATACATTTTTTGAAGAGAGGAGTGTATGTTCGTGCACATCTTGAATTGCAAGTAGTTGAAAAGGGTTTCTAATGATCCTTTCCATATTGAAATGCAGCGTGGTTCATGAACACGGCCTAGTGATGTCCACCACCTGTGGAAGGAGAGGAACTGTGAGCTGTTTTGCAGGTAGATGAGATCAGCTGTTTCATGTGAGTCAATTTGGCCCCTCAATATTTGAAAAGAAATCAATGATATTTTCTCCAAATAATTTTTCCTACATGTTCCCACAGAATTCCTTGGCAGGATTTTCTCTTGCTGTAACTAGCATTCCTCAGGCCCACGTCATGATGACTCTCAGAGATTTGTGGGTTTCTAGAACACAGGGATCCCAGGGATAATTTTTAAAATCAGCTTGCCTTTTCCTTGAGAGCGTTTTCAAAGCACATGACCATCCTCAAACTTAGCTAAATAGATCATTGATTACATATCTTTTTTCTCCCCATGACCTTTTTTAAACCACAAGTTTTTGTTAGATTGTCCATGTTTTCTTAAGCCAACAGGAAAAAAGGCAGGGGGCGGGGAGATTTCTGTAGGCATAAGGTGCCTGTCTGATTCTTTTACATTTCCTCTTTGGCAGAATAATTTTTGTCTATATAACCAGACCGCCCTACATGTTTACTGAGCACCTGGCTTTGAATCCATTCCTCACCTGAACACTATAATAATCTTCAAATAATAGCATCACTACTTATGATTTAGGAGTATTTTTTTATGTACCAGGATGGCGCTAAGCACTTAACACACAATAATCCTTAGAACTATTGTTTGCAATAGGTGCTATTATCCCAGTTTTATAAATGAGAAAACTAAGACTCAGAAAACCTAAAAAATCAGCCAAGATCACAAAACCAATTACAGTAGAGCTTGGAGTTTAGTTGAGGTGTCTGACTCCAAAAGTGCTGATCTCTTTCTGTGCTTTTGAACATAGGGTTTGGGGCCAAGTTCTATATATCAGAAAGCATCCCACGTAGTAAGCATCAGTGCTGTCTTAAGAAACATCAGGTCTTCCAGCCTGTACGCTGGTGCGTGGGGGGCGTGGTGAGCCACACATCTCACCTGAAAGCCGCTGTCTCCGACTGTGCTTTTCTCTGTCGGGAACTCGGCCGTGCCCACTGTCCTGGCCATGCTCGTAGCTGACATTGGCACGCAGGTTTTGTGATGTGGAAGTCATGTCTGTTTTGTAATCAGAACATCTCCGTGAGTCAATCTGTGGGCGGGATGGGCTTTCACTCGGGCAGCAGGTGCAGTTTTGAAATGTGCCTTCTCACCTGCCGGGGAAGCCATGGGGCACCAGAGCACCGAGGACGGGGACTCATGTGGTGTAGACTGTGAAGGAGTTAAAGGTGCACACTTGCTCCAGGCCAGGCATCCTGCAGCCTTCACTCGGAGGCCAGCCTTCACTTGGAGGTTAGGAAGCGTAACCAAGGCAGGAACTCAGGGCAGGTCAGGCGCCCTCAGAGCAAGCCCCGTATTTCATCAACTGTTCATGACTCTTTTCTTCTCTGCCTTCAGGGTGACTCTCCTGTCACCCCTTGTCCACCTCTGGAAATTTCCGAGAATTTCAACTCTGTGCTGGGGGCGAGGGAAGGGAAGGAAGAAATGGTTCCCATTGTTGGTTTTCAAAATAGCACCAATTGTTTCTTTTCCTGTTAGCGTATTCTTGGTAAAAAAAATCTATAAAATGCAGAAAAGTACAAAGAACACACAGGAATGACCAGAATCTGCACATTCAGAGGGGAGGGCCGTTGGCATGCGGCCGCTCATCTCCAGGGGCTTCCCCCCCGGCGTGGAGAGACTCCTGGCTGTGGTGATGCTCTCTGCACCCAGCTGTGGGTGTGATGTGAGGACGGGTTACACCACCCCGCGTGGCCACATCACGGTACCCTGGGCAAGCCCACTGCGTCGCCCGTGTTGCTCTTGGGTGTCAGGGGAAAGGCTTTGTGGGTCCCACTCTGTTCACACACATGTGACACGTGGGCTTCTGTCTAGCTCTGGTTGGTGGTGCTGGTTGGCCCCAGGGCTGGAAGCACATGAGGCCAGCCTCTGCGCTGAGCAGCACCAGCACCCTCCTCTCTCCCTGGGCCTCCCACCCCCCTGCCCTCCTCCTTCTCAGCTGACCGTCTGTTTCCTGTGGTGCTAGAGCCTCGGCCTCTGCCGGCAACTTCCACGGGCTCCCGCCGCCTGCACACAGAGGAGTCTGCCTGCCTCGGCCTATCCACCTGGAATCCCCTTTGCCCTTGTTTTAGACTCGTCCCTTCATTTGTGCCCAAGGCCAGCCCCTCTTGCCAGCTCTGGGGGACCACTGTGGCAACTCTGCACTGACCCTCGGCTGTCTCCTGAGTTGTCCCCTGTAGCCAGGAACAAGCCTGTGAAATGTAACGATGACATCCTCCGACGTGGAGGTGGTGGGTGGTTCCGTGAAGGTCAGATGGCCATCTCCTCCCGCTCTGCTGCCCCTCTTCCCCAGACACCGCTCAGCCTGTGTGTGTAAGGGCCATCTCCTCCACGTAGCCACTTGAGGCAAGACCATTCGCCTTGTTTACGATTCTGCAGAGCTGGCTGGGCCCGTCTCCTCTCTAGGACAGCTTAGCACATTCTGCTGTCAGCTGGCTGGCCAGAGAGTTGCTGACAGGTCACGGTGGACCCAAGCTGTGTCTGCCTGCCTGGAGCAGGCTTTGACCAGGCACCTGATTCTTCCTAAGAGCCTCTCACCCTCCAACAGGTTGGTGTGGACTTTTTCATGTATCAAGGTTCTAAGCACAAGGTTTTGTGCCTCTGGAATCAGCCATATTGTCAGCCAGATGTGACGTCAGCTGGGTCCTGACGCAGCCCTGCCCTGGAGAGACAGGCTGCCCAGGCAGGGGCAGGGGTGGGCCAGAGAGCTCCAGCTGATCCCGGGCAGTGGACCTCGTGCAGTGCCAGTGTCTGGGAGCAGGTGTCATCTGAAGCCAGCTGCAGGTTAGGTTCTGGCCCAGGCTCAGGGGGTGGCCATCGCCCCCCACCAGCAGTCTGCATGAAGCCCAGGGCTGATGCAGGGGAGGGCGAAGGCAGCACCAGCAAGAGGAAGAGCAGGCTGTTGAGGAAAGGAGGCTTGGCGGCTCACGGTCCTGAGGTTACAATGGTGAGGATTCGCAAGGAGAGGTCTGCAGCTGGCATTGGGCCCAGCCTGTGGGAAGGGATGGCCCCAGGAGGAGAGGGCAGGGGCAAAGGGGTCGGAGCCGCATTCAGGGAGGCTCAGCGAGGCGGGGGGAGCTGGGCAGGAGAGACGGGCCGGGAGCTCACCACTCACAGTCCTTCCGTAGGGCTGGAAGCTGGAAGGACAGGGCCTCGGGATAATGTCCCAAGCTGGTTTGCGTAGCCCAGGGTTCTTCTTCTCCTTTGGGGACATCTGACTGCTCAGTGCCCTTCCTGTCCCCTTAGCGGAGTCACCGGGCTCCGGGTGAGAGGTGCTGAAGATACAGCGAGGGTGGCGGGGGTCTGAGCCTGGGTGTTAACTAACACTTCTTCACACTCCGCCCCTTTCCTAACAAAAAGAAGCACCGACACACACTTGACTGGATAAATATGGTGTTTAAATGAGAATATTGATGCAAAGGGTGTGTGGGTGAGGGTTCCGGAGTGGTGTAAGGAGCACTGGCAGAGAACCTGGATCCGCGCGCTGTCTCAGTTACCTACTTTGTAACTTGGGCAGATTAGAAATGTCTTTGGACCTCAGTTTCCTCTTCTATGAAATCAGGATTCTGTCAACTTGTGAGGTTCAGAGAGTCCCCAAGTAAATCATCTCTAAACATAATTGGGGTCCACAGCCGTCTTTTCTGGCTCCCTTGAGAAGTCTGGCTGTTAATGCGCAATGGTTATTAATGAGCCGTGCATGCCTTACCTCCTGGTGGACAGTTCCACTTGAGGTTGGCAGGTGCCTTTGCCCGGGTGGGGAAGGCACTGTGTGCAGCCCTAGGTTCCTCAGCACAGCGCCTGCCCTGGTGACTTCGCGCCTCCCTTTCTATAGATGACTCTGCTGCCAAAGGGGAAAGGAATCCTCCTTCTCGTTGCAGGCTGTCTTTCTGTATCACTGCACACCAGCAGGAGACACACCTCAAGCTTTGCAGAGCTCTTTCCCAGGTCTCTAACACATGCCCCAGCGTCCCACATCACAACAGGGAGCCTCCACCTTCCACACTGAAAGTCACCTTCGCCCGGCTCCCTCATGACTGCTTCCCAGTTGTTTGCACACATCCACTCCTGGTAGGAGGCAGGAAGTGCTTTCCAGGTTTCATGCTGAACCCGGGTACCTTTTCATCTTTCCTGCTTTTCTTCTTGCAGTGGCTGATTCAAGGGGTGGTGACATCTGCCAGGCTGAGAGCCGAGGGTCTGAAATGCCCTTCCCAGAGGACTGCAGCATGAGAACCTCTCCTTAGCAGCCACCACCAAGCCCAGCCTCCCCGGTGCCCCTGGCGCGGTTTCCTGGCAACCATCAGGTCTGGAGCCTCCCTGAAAGCCCTGCACAGTTGCCACGGAAACCCCAGGGCTTCCCTAATGAGCTACAGGTTGAGCTGTAGCTGGGGGGTGCAGTGGATTCACTTCCTGTGGGAACCCCCCCCCCCAAAGGCAAACAGAGCATCCTGATCCATTCGCATTCTGCCTCCTGGCCTGGCGGGTCTGTGAGCACTTGGTTTTCCTCATTCTGTGGATGAGCAACCATGGGCCGTGGGGCATTGGGACATCTTTGAAATCCTTAGGGGAACGCCGAGTCTCACAGCCAGAGAAAATGGAGCTACCCAGATGTTCTGGGACAAGCCCAGTTTCAGATACTCTGTCCCTCGTCTCCACGGGTATAGTTATATCTGACAGTTTATTGTGTGACCTGATTTCCATTTGTTATCAGGGTGGTGACAGTGTGGGATGTTCAGGGAGCTAGTTGGCTATTAAAGGAGACAAGGTTTGACTGGAAACTATTTGTTAAAGTACAGCCAACATGAGTGGAAACTCGTTCTTCTCAAAAGGTCAACATCTGTTCATTCATTGATCCATCCATTCATTTGTTCATCCATCCATCCATTCATTCACCCATTCATTCATTCATTTGTTCATTCATCCATTCATTCATTTGTTCATTCAACTGTCCATTCACTCACCCATTCATCCACTCATTCATTCACCCATCCATTCACTCACCCATCCGTCCATTCATCTGTTCCTCCACTCGTCACTTCTGCACACTCACCACATTCACCACATGTGTGCTCTGCACAGTTGTTCCACCAGGGAATGAAGCAAAGAGCTCTACTTTGCCTGGAGGCTTCGACCCTGGAAGACAGTCTTCGCAGTGCACACACAAGACAAGGGCTTGCATCCAGAACACATAAGAGCTTCAGCAGAGCACTTAAAAAGGCGTGTTGCTGCATTAGAAAGACACTCCAGGAAGAAAACTCACGAATGTCAGCAAGCACAAGAAGCCTCAGGAGCCATCAAAGGAACCAAATGACAGCGTCAATGATGCATCAGGATAACGCACTAGAAAGGCTGAAATAAAGACCAGCGGCACCAGGTGTTGGCAGGACGCAGAGGCCCTGGGACTTTGATGTCCTGCTAGTGGACTCCGTGGGGCAGGAGCACCTTGAAGCCTTTGGTAGTTTCCTAGAGCATGAGAAGCACCCACCCCACCTCCAAGTGTGCACTCGTCGGCCTCTGCTGGGCCTCCTGATTTGTGTGTGGATTTCAAATGCACATAAACTGGTCACGCATCGTCACTGAAGAGCCCCCTTGGGACCTGCACATTTCCCTCATGTAAAACATACATCAGTGAAAATGAAAAGGTCGACACAAAGAAGGGAAAGGGTCTGGGGTCTCAGAGATCTTGCAGTGCCCTAGCCCTGGGCCACCTGCCCTTGGGTCTCATGAGAGGAAAACAACTGGCCATTTCCTGGCAGGAGACCCACCAGGCATGGCGGAGGCATGGGGCTCACGTCTTCATCATCTGCTTCCCCATGCCCAGCATTAGAGGAAAATGAACACGGATGGAGAGAAATTGAAAGCCTACGTACAGGTGGCACCAGGTCTTCCCAGAAGGTCGCCACCCCAGGCCTCGGTGCCCGGCCCTCTGCCATTTTACTGAGATCAGCAAGACGAATGGCTCAGGAAAGTCCCGATGCTGTGGGCTGGCGAGAGTTGGGTCCCTTTCAACGTGACCTGTTTTGTGTAATTCTAGACTAGTGTCTATTTTTTTTTTCTTCAGGGAAGAGGGAAAAATTGGGAATGTTTTCCCCCTTGAGGAAATGTGACAACATCCTGTCTATGCCACCAGGAAGGGAGGCTCTCAGAGCATGATGTATTGCACATTGTTACATTTTGGAGGATTTCTGAGTTCACCACCTCCCCAGGGTATTGCTGTACAATCACAAACTTGCCAGCAGTCTCCGGAGGGGTGTGGGTCCCAGTGCAGTCAGTGCCTGGCCCCCCGCTGTGCTCGGTCCTCCCCTGCCTCTGAGCCTCCCTCTCCAAAAGAGAACACTGCAGGAGCAGCACCCCAAGGTGGAGGGGGAGGGGAGGGGAGCCGCACACAGCCGCCAGGAGCAGGCTGCCAGGGGAGAGTGGGGGTCCCCAGCCCGGCCACGAGGCCACAGGAGAGAAAGCGAGCTGGAAAGGTGCCTTTGCTTTGGGTGACAACAGGGCCATCTCAAGACAAGGGCCGCCCTCTGTGAGTAGGAATGACACAAGGATGTGGTGGGAAAGCAGGCACAAGACCCCAGGAGGGAAGGAAGAAGCAAGAATACCAGCACTCAGGGTTCTCTCCTGATCATCTGAAAGGTCCATTAGAGCCCAGCCCTGTCCTGTGAGCTTGTCCTCTTTTCTGTCTTACTTAGTTCACCGCCAGCTTCCCTCCGTTCCTTCCGCTTGCTGGGATCTAGCCCGCCCTGCTTCCTTCTGGAGCTGAAGGTCATGTCACCACTTTCACTGCGTCTTTCTTTTTAATGCAGGTGTTTGTGTGATGAGTACCTTTCAGTGCCACCTCAGCTGAACTAGCAAGTTTGGGGACGATGCCTTCTTATTTTCATGTCTCAGGTGTTTTCTAATTTCCCATATAATTTCTTTATAGCCAATTCTCTATATTCATGAATTCCCCCAATTTTCTAATTTAATTCCGTTGTGATTTAAGTCGATATGCATCCATGTTTTCAGTCCCTTCAGGTGCAGGAGCTTGCTTTATGGCCTTGAGTCTTCCGTCCTGAAGAGCATTCTGTGTGCGGGAGGCTCCTGCACCCGGGTGGATGGGTCCTTCTGAGGAGGTTCTGCTCCAATGCTCCAAGGCAACCTCAGGCTGTGCCATCGAGGCTGTGCCCACCTCCGTTCCCACCAGCCCTGAGCAGGCTCCCCGGGGGCCACCCCACCACCTACGCATGTCACCCTTTCTGATAACAGTCATCCTAACAAGTGTGTTTGCCATATGCAGATTTCATTGTGTTGAGGTAAAATCCTTCTCTAGATTAACAAATTAATGTCGAGACGTTTCATTTTAGCTCGAACGAATTTTGGATTTTATCAAGTGCTATTTTTTACATCAACTGAGAGGGTCAGGGGTCTCACCCTTCATTCTGTCACTGGGGGATCAAATGGACGTCCTTGTGTGTACAAATCATCTGGAGGTCTGAAGACGGAGTCCCACTGGACCGAGGTGTTGGCTCTTCGTGTGTGCAGTTACACTTGGTGTGCTAGTAGGTTGCCTGCCGAGGACTTCTGCATCCACGTCCATCGAGGACTTTGGTCTAGGATGCTCATTTCTTCTAGTACCTTAACGGGCTTTGGTATGAGTGACATCTGGACGCTTAAACTGCGCGTGGAGGCCACTGCCTTCCCTTCTACTCTTTGGACGACTTTGACAAGAACTGGTTGGGAGACGTATCGCCACAGACCTGAGCCACTTGCTGTTGGGCTCCTGGGGTTCAGCTCTGGAGGTGCATCCTGGTGGGTCCGAAGTGTCCAGCAGCTGGTCTGCTTCCTCGGGCGGCCAGTTCCGAGCAGCCTCTCTGTTCTTTCTGATTCTGAGGCATCCGTTTGGATCTCTTCCATTTCTGCTCTCTTTTGTGGGAGTCTTCTTTCTCCATTCTGGCTCCCAGCAGTCAATTTTGTTTCTTTTCAGAAAACCAACATGTGTTTTTGTCAATATTTTTATTGTTTTTCTACCCCCAATTCCATTTATTTCTCCTCTAGTCTTTATTATTTCCTCGCTTCTTTTAACTTTTAGCTCAACTCATTTTTCTTTTCCCAGTTTTTGGAGTTGTTTGAAGCTGTTTGAGATCTTTCATTTTTCCTAGTAGAGGCATTTATTGTTATAAACTTTTCCCAATGATATTTCATTTGCTGCAACCCATAACTTTCAGTGTGTTGTGGTTATATTTTTGTTGGTTTTGAGATATTTTAATTGCCTTTTTAGTTTCTTCTATGATGCATTACCTGGGTTATAGTAGTTTTGTTTTCCACATATTTAGAATTTTTCAAAATTCTTCTCGGTACTGATTTCTATTGTCATGCCATAATGGTTGGGAAATATATTCAATTTAATTTTAATCTTCTAAATTAAAATGACTTGCTTTGTGGCCTCACATATGATCTCTCCAGGAGAAGGTCTCCTGGGTGGTCAGGAGACTGTGTCTTCTGCTGCTCCGATGGTATTCTCTGTGTGAGGTCTGTCAGGTCCAGTCTCTGCCGTTTCCTTACTGACCTGCTTTCTATCACTGATGGATTATGCTATCTTGTAGAATCTCGCCCACATAGTTATTTTACTGACACTATTTGGGGGGTGGGTTTAAATTGCTATCCGTTTGCACTGGATTTTATCCTGAAGATCTTCTTTCTCTAAAGGCAGGTCTACTGAAGAATGTGTTCTCAGTTTTTATGGGAATTTCTTGGCTCTGCCTTCACTTGTGAAAGATGGTCTTTCTAGAAAGGTTTCTTGGCTGCGTTTTACCTTTCGCTACTGGGACTGTGTTGTCCCACTGCCTCTGAGGCCACTGTGTCTGATGGGAGTCAGCGGTCAGTCTGCTCTGGGTTCCCTTGGCCATGGTGAGTCGTTTTTCTCCTGCTGCCTCCAGATTTTCTTTTTGTCTTTTGCTTTCAACGTAGGTGTGCACTTCTATGCATCGACCCTAGGGGAGCTTTTTTTACTTCTATACATCAACCCTAGGGGAGTTGTTTTTTTTTTTTTTTTTCTATTTAATTTATAGATGTGTAAACTAATGTTTCTTGTGCCATTTATTAAGGTTTTTTCACTATTTCTTTTAAGTACTTCCCCTTTCTCTTTCATCTCTCCCCTTTCTCTATTTCTTTTTTTTTTTGTTCACTAGTGTCATGTGGCTGTTGATGTATTTAACACCGGTTCTCAGTTCTGAGGAACTTGGCCACTTACTGTACTTGCCAATTTCAGAACTCCCATGTAATACTCTCTTCATTGATTACCCAAGGAGATATTATCACCATCTCTTCCTTCAATTCCTTACGTGTAGTTCTGTTTGTCTCTGACTATATTTATAATGGTCGCTTTGAAGCCTTTGACTGCAGGCTTCATCTACTAACCCCTTCAGATAGATTTTATTGGCTGGTTATTTTTTCCTGGGTGTGATCAGTCTCTGACTTCCTTGTAACCCGTAGATCTTTGTGGAAAACTGGAGATTGAAGACATTATAATACGTCACGATGCTGGTGCTCCTAGCCTACCTAGCATGGATGAGGTTGTGAGATATGGCTTAGATATAGTTTAGGGAGTTGATTGAGTTGACTCTAAAGTATACTCCCTCACAGCATACAGCAGCCTCTGTCTCTATTCAGATTTTTTTTTTCTTGTTTTTATCTTTTACCCTAGTTATTGAGGAGTTGTCCCTGGGTCAACATAAATCACTATTATAAATTCTCCTGCTTAATCCTCCTTAGCCAGTTTTATTTTTAATTTTACTTTCTACCACTGGGTGTGTGGATGGCTTTGGTACCTCTTCTGTAATTTAAGAAGTTTACCTGTTTGCTGTTAATTAGCCTGGATTTCCTTCTCAGAACACTCTTGATAGCACACATGGCTTCTGACAAGAGAAGTCTTCCAGAATGCCAGACATGTGTGACTTCACTTTCCGGTTGGCTCTCGGGGAGTGTCTCCTTGATCTAAACAACTTGCTGTTCAACTGAAGGTGGTTCAGAGGGTACTCCTAGTTACCTAGGGCGCAGGTAACTTTGTTCATTGTTCTGTGTGTAACATGGGGAATGCTTGTAAGTCTTTCTCATGCCCTCCTCTGACTGTTCCTTGGGGGATGTACTCCCTGCTCTTGTTGTTCCTATTCTTTGTGCACACCCTGCCCAACCCCCAGAGTCACTATGGTTCTAGAAGGGTCTATCTTGAGTCTTTCCTGGGTTCTCTGATAAACTTGTGGTTGCTCTGATATTCTGATTGTTGCTGATTTCATCATGAGGCTATGAAAACCCTCTGAAGGGCTCTCTACCAGTATCTCCACGTCTGTCAGTAAGCCTTCACCCATGGAATCTCCTGTGGTTTGCTGCAAAGTCATCATTTCTCACAGGCAGAGCTGTGAAACTCGTCATGATTAAAACCGTCTCCTTCTGGGCAGAACCTGGTGGAGGCGAGCCTCGTCCTGTGGCTGTGCCTCCTAGAATTCTGCTTCTTTCTATCGGGGCTGAGGGGTCAACACTCGTGTCTGCTCTTCCCAGGCTGTTTACCTCCAAGAAAAGGCATTGTCAAAGAGGGCACTCCGTTCCCTCACCAAGCCCACAGGGATCAGAGTTCTCTGAGCAGCTTCCTACTGGCAGTAGCTTAGACAAATAGCTTGGTAAGTGGGTCATGGCTCAAATGCCACAGACTCTTACTCTTCTAACACAGATATAATAGGTTTTCTTTAATAACCATTCCTCTGCTTATTTATGACCTTAGGACCCATCCCAAAGTCCTTGAATTATTAGGGACATAGGGGTGTGTGTGTCACATGGTTTTGTTGTTGAGAAGCGAGTCCTCTACACCCCTCTCTTCCCTTCCCATTCTCAAAGACATCCGAGTGTGTTCTTTCAAGATGGTCTACCCCCACTCCAACGGTTCCTTGGACTGCCACTCCACCCGTGACCCTTACCCCGTTGGACACTCCAAGTCAATTCAGGCTTATTTCCCTGGGAGTCTTTCTGACATTTCTTTCTGGATATCTATTTCCCTGTCAAAAATAACATCACGAAGATTAGGCTCTTCATCTTGCCACTATAAACCATTGCTGAACCTTTTTTTTTTTCCTGTTTTATTTTAATCCCATTAATCTCTGTTTTCCTAAAATGTAGTTTTGACATAGAAATCAATTCAAAATGATATTTTTAATGTTCATATGTCCCACTGTGGCAGATATCTGGGTAGCAAAGTTGAATAAGATTTGTTCACTACATTTGATAAGTTCACAGTAAAGTGTAGACTTTTAAAGAAATTATGATGTTTTTGTGTGTTTATGACCAAAACATGTCATAGGAACATGAACAAGGGAGCAGTTGTTAATGCACAGGGCCTTTATTAAAAATAAGGACAACAAATCCTTTCTAAATACAGGACTCCTTTGACTATCTCTGTCCTTCCCTTCAAAGACTTCAGATCTGCCCTTCTTGATTCTGAGTTCCATTCACTGACCACGTTGCTCCAATCTCTGTCTTCAACCAGGGCAATCTGATTCTACCTCCTCACCACTCGTGGTCCCTGGGGGACTCGTGAAGCTGTACGCTCTGGAGGGAGGTTCCCCAGCCCCCTGCAAGCACCCCAGTAACAGGGCACTCGTGTAATTAAGTCACATCCCTCTCTGGGGCTGGGGTCCTGCTGACCCCTTTCATCAGGGGTGAAACACTGGAACAGGTTACCTGGAACAACCTGCTCGCCTCCTGTTGCCACTGTGAGCTCCTGTAGCCTCGACGACCGCTTCCTTAAACAGTCCATCCCTCGCCCTGGCTTTTCGTTTCCTTGAAAGGTCCTCCACTGTTTCATGGACCAATCCTCCTGGTGACCAGTGGTGCTATTTCTGAATCTTGAGTTTCTCTCCCTCTCTTTCCTGCCTCTGCTGACTGCTCTGCCTTGTAAGTCCTGTCCAGCGATGTCCTCCTCACCTGAAGCCGGCCCTTCCCTGAGACGTCTTCATCACCTGTCATTCCACCTGGTGTCATAACCTAGCAAGAGCCACCCCCCAGATTCCGTCTTTCTCCGTCAGCTCTGAGAGCTAGTTTAAAGCAGTCTCTAATCTGGGCAAACCCACTGTACACCTGATTTTCACTGGCACTCGAGCAACGTGATATTGCTCCTCCTCCCTTTCCTCAAATCTTCAAAGACCTTCTCATTCCCAGTCCTTCATCGACAGTTTCTCTTCTAATTTTTTGAGAAAATGATAGAAATAAGCAGGAAACGGCTTCATTTGATCACCATGGTGTGGACTAGCCCACTGGGTGTCGAGAACGGCATAGCTCCTAGGGCACCCCGACTTTTCATGGATGGAGTCAAACACAAGTCAGGTCCTGCTGCTGCCTACCTTGACACCTTCCACTGGGGTCTCGTTCCGTCAAGATAAGATGGACTCCCTCACTGGAGCCCAGGAGTGCCTGTGTCCGGTCCTTGCTCCGTGTGGGACCCCAAGGCCTCACCTCCCAGCACCACCCTGCTCACGACTTCAGCCACACGGGCTCTGTTTATGGGGGTACCATGTGCAGCGCCTGCAGAGCCCCGTCACTGCCCCCGGTTCCTCTGCCTGGAAGCAGGTTCCCAGGCCTCCCAGAGCTGCCTGCCCCTCGTCCGTCAGCTGCAGGATGTCTTCTTAGGGAAGACTTGTGGGCCTCCTAACGTGTCCTCTAACCTCCCGCCACCCTTCACCACATCCTGCTCTCTCCTCCTGCTGCTCCGAGCTCCTCCACTTGTGACTCCAACAGCTCAGCACCAGAGTCGGCGTATTTATGCATCGGTGGCTTGTTTCCTTCTGTTATCTCAACTTGAACTTAAACTACTTTGTTAGCCAAACATGGGAGGTAGAGCAGACCAGAGGACAGCTGGGGGCACCAGCTCCGGCCCACGCCTGATCTAGGCACTGGAGACGCAGTGGAGACCAAGGACCTTGACCCAAAGGACAGTCCTAAAAGGGCCACCACCCCTCTGTCTGTGGGATGTCCTGTGGGAACCTTGGCTCCTCCTGTCCCTCACCACCCACATGGGAACACCGTCCTGGGAAGGCTGCCTCCCAACAGCCGCTGGCTCTTGCTGATTCTCTGCCTCGAAGCTGCTCCTCCGTGGGCTCCCACAGCCTCTCTCCCTGGATCCAAGCAGCCGTTGGCACAGGTCTCCACTCCTGGCTCTCCCACGTCTAGCCCAGGCTCCATGAGGAAAAGGAGTTCTTCATAGAACAGAAACAAGTCACTTCTACTAAAACACTCAGACAACTCTTCGTTACCCCCAGTAAGGAGAACAAAGCCTACACGTCCTGGAGAATTCTCTTTGTTGTGCTCAGTAACGTTCTCTCCAGCTACTTCCTCTGTGTCACTCTGCACCTGGCGGCTCTTGTCACACGGCCTCCGCCAACAGATATTCAATAAACAAGTCAATACATGCACACACGGTGGCACAAATGGCAGTCGATGACATGAACACATTTTGCCAGTTGACGGAAGTATTGGCCCTTTAATAAATACTTTGAATTATGATGATAAGGCTTGAAAAATCATCTTCCACAGCTCGGTGACTCTGCTAATGCCAACGCTGGGCCATGGTCCTTACACTGTTCATCTCTTGAGCCATTTCAACATCTGAAGCCCTGAGATCTTTCCCTTCTTTTCTAAGAACAATGACCTGTGAAGGCTCCTGGTGCCGCTGCTCTGGCAGGCGGGTCTCTGCCAGTCCAGCGGTGCTGGACTTCATGCAGGCCTGCCTCCCACGGCTCTGCACCCAGGTCCCCAGGCCTCTGGCACAGGGCTTGCTGCCGCCGGATGCCTGGACCTAGCAGCTGCACGGCCTTCTCCTTCCCCAGCTCTCAGAGAAATGATTCTTGGACAAAATCTATCTTTATGTTTCAATCAAATACACTGTTTTTACAACACTTCATCTGCAATAGTAGACGCCATCCCTTTACCCCTGACCCCCAAGCTGAGGTAGAGTGGGACCTGGTTACAGGGTTGGCAGCTGCTGCCAAGGTGTCGTTTCCTAAGCAACCTGGAAACTTCATCTCATCCAAATAACAAGGAAGGGGTTAGAGGGAAAGGAAGGTAGAGATGAGAAAACGCAACTTGGTGATGAGATAAATCGTCACAGAGGTTCAAACCATCGTCATGCACTTTAGACTTTAGAACCTCTTGAATCTGCTGGTGGGGCCTCAGGTTTCGGGAGGAGAGGAGGCCGCAGACCTTAGGCCCCCTGCTGGCCAGCTGCCGGGAGTCAAGGAGTGTGCTCCTTCTGAGAACGTCCCTTGAACTGGCGCTCGAGGAGGGCAGTTTGGAAGTGAGGGCTTGTGTGCGTCAGGCGGTTATGGCCAACTCAGGAGCTGCTCGGGAGCTGCGCAGAGTCAGCCCTGCGGCTGCGTCAAGTTCTGAGCACAGACTTGAGCCACTGAGTTTTCATGTTGGGAGTCTCAAGATCCAAAGGACCAGGAATCCGATGCCAAAGTCGCCCAGGTGACCGGCAGGCCCTTCATGAGGAGGGACGAGGTGTGGCTTCTGCTCTGCCTGGAAGAGCTGCCGCTGAACTCGTCCTGGGCAGCGCGGACCAGGCCTGGTGTGGAGCCCGAGCTGCCAGCCTGTGGGCTCCACCGTCCACCTCCACATTCATCTTCTCGTTCACGTTTCCAGAATGATCATCTGTGTTTCTCCCCGTCAGTTTCCAGTTCCTGAAGAAGAGACCTGAACCTGGGAGGCGTGTTTCCCCGGCCGGGATCCGGCTCTCCTAACTTCACCTCTTCCCTACGTGCCTCCCCGTGTTGACTGCGGGCTGCCGTGTTCACTCACAAGACGCTGGGAGGAGCAAGTCCTCCTTGTCCCCACACTTGACAGTGAAAGCCACAGTCTTGACTGTCGTCTGACCAGCCCACTGCACTCCCCCTGAGACAGGAGGTGAGCCCTGGCCTGGGGGGCACAGGCCACAGCCGCCCGCACTGGGAGCCTCTCCAGCGCTCGGGCGTGGGAACAGCAGGATGTGCTGCTCACCTGGAGCCCCCTTACTAGAGACGGCAGAGTGCGCCCAGCCCAGCGCTGCCCACGCACGCCTGTGGCCACGTGCTCACCTTCCCTGGAACACGCCTGTGTCCACGTGCTCACCTTCCCTCAAGCATGTCTGTGGCCACGTGCTCACCTTCCCTTGAGCTCGTCCTGTGGTCACCTCATCGTGGACTTTGAATTTCTGCTTCCTTTTGTGGAAATTCATCCTTATTTCCTTAGTGGGAATTCTTAGAGACATACAACCATTACTGTCACATTGTCACTTCAAAATTGTCCCCCGGTGCATGGGGCTGTCCTTAGAGCCACTGAAGAGGAGCGAGAGCACCTCTCCTTCTCCGGGGAGGGTTCAGAGCACTTTCCCTTTTATCTGTCCAAGCAGAGTAGACGTTCCTCCAAAGTGCGGATTTCTTCATGTTTCCCCTTTTCAGCCCTAATTCAAGCCTGGTTTGGAATTCCAGGTGCCTATCATGTGTTTGAAGAGAAGAAAGATCTGAGAACTTTTCCAACTATTGAACAATATTCCTGAATCAAATTCAGTAGAAGATCTCCATAGATCTTCTTGTATTTATGATAAAAATATCTGCAAAAGCCTCCGGTGAACACGCACAGCTAAACATGGTCCAGGCAGAGCGATGCGTTTAGGTCTGGTATTGGGGAGCACATTCAAAATGAGGAAGCTAAGACCACCCACACAGACCCCAGGAGCTGGGCATTAAGTGAGGGCCTTCTGACCCAGGGCCCCAGTGGAGACACGCTGCGAGGGTGACGGACCCAGCCGGGCACCGCAGGGTGCCTTTCACCGCTGGGCCCGTCTCTCCTCCCCCTCCCACCCATTGCCCACCTCATCTTCTTTACTCCGTCTGCAACACACGGAACACAGCTCATCTCTAAATTGTTTTAAGATAATCAGAAACAAGCTGTGAAGTTATTGAGGTTTGTGGCCATGAGTCCAAAAGCCCACTCCGCCCACAGCTATAATGGAGTTCAAACGGTGGCCACGTGGGAGCCGTCTTCCGGCTGGGCATCGGCCCCGGGGGAGCCTCTGGTTAGGCCTGGCCAGCACCCAAGCACTGAGACTGGAGGGGGTGGAGCTGGGCTCTCCTGAGCCACATCAGTGACGTCACAGGAAAAGATGGGTCGAGGTGGGACCTGTGCTCAAGACCACATTTGCTTCACCACTGCAGAAGTCAGAGCAGCCAACCCCGTCTGTATCCCGCGATTCCTCTCATTTCCTCTTTAGTCAATGTGGCTCTCGGTTCAGATCCCATTGCATCCCTTTCAGTCTCAGGTCTGTTGAGACACTTCTTCAAGCTACAGCTTCCTAGTTTATAAAGTAGGGACAATACCTGCCTTACAAGCTAATTAACATAATGGTTTCAGCAGTGTCTATCACATAATAAGTGCTCAAGAAAGGTTAGCCATACTAGCTATTAAAAGTAACACGCGCTTGCTGTAGAAAATGTGGGAAGCCTACGAAAGGTGGTACACCATTAAGATGGCGAGTAACAACTCAGTTTAAAGGTCTCCACTGTTAATACACACACAGAGACACAAAAAATATGCCAGGCACTTATATATTTAAACCTATGTTTGTGTGTTAATTGTTTTGTGCAGAATAATTCACAAAATGGGGCAACACTGATGTGCTAAATGTGCATTGATTTGCAGCTGGTTACCACTGGTTAGTTTCTGGTGTCATCTTCAGACTGAGGAATCTGAAATGAATTGGGGAAATGCAAGCTTCGTGGGTTTGTGTCAATTTCAGGCTAAAAACCAATTACAGGAAATATTAAGTAATAGTCACTCAGTTTAAACTGTACTTCTTGTAAAGATTTCCAAACCCTCTATAATCACGTGTCCGACCTCTCAAAGAGAACTGGGTGTAGCTGGATCCTTACCAGACCTTACCATCAGGCTGACTCAGAAGAGCAGCTGGACAAGGGGGAGCGCTGGAGGTGGGAGAGGTAGCTGTGCCGAGACCCTTCTTGGGTGGCGTCCCGTGGGCCTGGTTCCTGGACACAGGGCCCTGGTCTCATCAGTCTTTGCTGACCCCACCTGACCATGCATCCCTCTAGTTATTCCGTGCTCAGTGAGCACCTACTTAGTACAAGCCCCACGTATGGCAAAGGCCCGGGGCGAGTGACACCAGCATGGCGTCTCTGCTTCAAGGCACCTTCAAGGAGCGAGCTCATGGTGCTGCGAACAGCACCCCAAGGGGAGGGCACTGTGGAAACCCGTAGGTAAGAGGTCTTCCTTCACCCAGGAAGTGGTGACAAAGGGTCCCAGGGCAGGACGGCAAGCAGGACGGAGCCCGAAGGAACTTTGGAAATGCACCGCACCCACAGCCATCTGTGCCACCTGCGGGCTCACACGGGCGGGACCCAGACGCTGGGCCTCAGGTTCTACACGGCCGTGCTGTTGGAGTTCACGTGATGCCTGTCAGTAACAGACATTCAATGAAGTTGGTTCTTCTTGACTGGTGCAGCTCTCTCACTTAATTCTGTGTCCGGGAGCACTTTCTCTTCTGTACCCAACGGCAGGTGCTGTGCTTTCAAGAAACTATTACTATAACTTTGGAGCCAGAGCAGACTTCATATTCCTGCAAGGGCCGTCTGCCTTGGGCACAGCCGAGGACTTCTGAGTGCCCGGGAACACCCACAGGGAAGCAGACCCACAGTGGGTCTGTGGGCCACCCTCCACAGGCACCTGCAGTAGGTAGGCAGCCTTAGCCACACCTCCTGCGAGTTCACAGAAACTGTTCTGTTTTCTTTTAAAGGCCTCCTCCTCTTAACAGTCCCTTGACCTTTCTGCTGTTCTGAGCCATGTGTCCACACGTTGTAATAGAATTAGCACCGTAACAGGTAGGGACGTGAAGTGAGAAGCTACCAACCCAGGGACAGCAGCTGCATGGATTCAGAAATAGAAGACACCTGTAAACGAGCACAGGAGGATCACCGTCCAGTGGAATGTGATCTCCATCTTAGCACGTGGTTGTTCCAAGTCCTGTTCCAAAATGGCATCAGGCTGTCACGGGGGCCATCAGTCCTGCCTCTCACTGACACAGTCACTGATGGTTGCCCCGACTGCGGGGTCAGATTAGAGCCCCAGTCATTGGGAATTTCCCACTATTTCCATGAAACACTCAAAGCCCATCACTACGATCGTCAGCCACAGTGAATTCAACAGCAGTGGAACCTGTGCCTTCATGATGCCACCAGACGAGGGGCCAGCTGTCGGAGCTCAGTGTTCTGCTGCAGGCACCACACGTCAGAGGCGGTGGCCCGGAAAATCAGGGGCCCGACATGCTGAGTGGACAGGAACTCAGGGAACCAGACAGACAGGTGAGCATTTGGTGGCACTAGGTCCCTTTACAAAGGTGCCCTGCTTTTGTTTGTTTCTTGTTTCTATTTATAAGCCAAAAGAAGTGGCAAAGCAATGGTGGCAAAGGCCACTTTCACCCTGACATTTTAGTTACAACAGAAGGTGGCCATCACGACATTCTTGGGATGAGGACTGTCAACACTTGGCTTTCAATGAGCGCATTTCAGATGGAAGGCCTCGAGGCTGAGAGAAGCCAGGTGCTGCCTGGAGCTCCAGCCTCCTGTTAGATCAGCAGGGACCAAGGCTGGCACCGAGGTGGAGCTGAGGGCAAGGACGCTGAGCCACCGGCCTCTGTGGAGCTGGCTTCGGTCCTGCACCGTCACACACCAAGAACAGGGCAGGACACTGCAGGTGCGAGGAGTGTGAAAGAGAAGGGTCTTCCCCTCGGCACACCTGGACAGCTCCGGAATGTTCTTTATGTTTCAACCAGGTGACACCAACTCAAGGAATATCTCAGGCATTTTAGTAAAATCCTAGATGTGGATGCAGTGGCAGTGTGTACCGGTCCCCATGAGTACCGTCCCTTAGCCGACAGGTGATCTTCCCAGGCATGTCCCACACTAACGCCACACGCGTGAAGGCACACACAGCGTGCTTCACACTCACTCTCCCCACTCCATTCAGGTCCTATTTCACATGAGCATTTCACAGCATTTCTAGTTCATGAACAAATATGAAATTAAATCACACTCTACAGACTTTTCTATCATTAAATTGTTCTCTGTGACGTCAATGGTGCATAAATTGTTCTTGTGTATTTATCTGCTTGTTGATTTTTAGGCTAAGTCTCTAGAAACAGCATTGCTAGGTCAATATAGACATGCATTTTCAAAAGTCTGGGTATTTTTATATCATCTCCATATCTGTATCTTATCGAACTATTCAAGTCACCTTCTAAAATGTGTGGTCCACTTTACATTCCCAGTGCTATATAACAGCATTACCAAGGTTTTGAATCCTGGGCAAATAGATGAAAAATGACATTTTATCTTGATTTTTAAAATCATGAGTGTGGTTTGCTGTCCTCATATACAGGCTTTAGCAACTTACATTTTTTCATTCATCTGCTTTGGATTCTAAACTCTTTTTTTTTTTTTTTGCCTATTGTGCGGATGGCTTCCTCTTCTCCTTCTCCTTCCTCTTCTTCTTCCTCATCTCCTCCTCTTCTCCCTCTTCCTCTCCCTCACCTCCACCTCTACCTCCCTCTTCTCCTCTTCTTCCTCTCCCTTTCCCTTCCCTCTCCTCCTCCCCCTCCTCCCACTTGTGCAGTTTTACATTTCACACACCATAAAATCCCCCACTTAATGTGTTTAATAGTCATTGCTATATTCACAGATGATGGCATCATCACCATCTAATTTTAGAACATTTCAACACCCCAAAAGAATCACACACACATTAGAGCCATCCATTCCCCACTCCTCTCCACCCCACCCCTGCCCCACGTGCAGGGGAGCCAGAGTCCACTTCCTGTGTGGGGACATGGCATAATCTGCTCATATCGCAGAACGGGATCTCACCATGTGTGGTCCTTCGTGGCTTCTTAGCACCAGGTTTCAAGGTTCATACGCGTAGTATTTAACTTTCTTCTTGGCTGAATTACACTCCACGTGTTCTGTTTATCCATTGCTGTGCTTTATTACCGTGGATGTCCCTCATAGATACTCTTTGATAGACGTGGGGTCGTTTCCTCTTGGGGGCTCTTGTGAATAAAGTTGTTGTAAACCCCGCGAGTTTCTATACGGATGTATTTTCCTTTCTTTTGAGTCTGTGCCTAGCAGTAGAGTGGTCAGACTGTATGGTCAGCGTGGGGGAGGGGAGGGGTGCCTGCAGACTCTTTTCCAAAGCAGCTGTGCACTTTGCACTACCTGTGATGTCTGAGGGCTCCAAAATGCTCACGCTGCTGTCACTGTGCCTGTCCTTCCTTGTCCTCGTGGTAATGTGGCATGCCGTCCTCCTGAGTTCGTTTCCTGGAGGCTGAGGGTAGCACCTTTCCACGTATTGATGGGCTGTTTCTGCGTTTTCATTAGGTGACTGCCTATTCAAATCTCAGCCCATTTTAACACAACGGTTATTAGTCTTTCATTGTTGAGTTCTAAGTGTGACTTACGTGTTCTGGACACAAGATCACTTCAGATACAGGATTTGCAAGTGTTTTGTCCCATTTTGTGTTTTCACACCCTCAATGGTGTCCCTTAACAAAAGGCCTTTAATTCTGTTGAAAAGCAGTTACTGTGTTCTTCTGCCACTGCATCCTGGGTGCCACATCTGAGGAACATTCTCACCCAGCATAATAAAATGTCCATGTTTTCCTCTAAGAATGTCGGAGTTTTTGTTCTTGCACTAACATCTCTGATCTGTTGGGTTAACTATCGTGTATGGTAGAAGGTAAGGAACAAAATCTCTTGCATGCAGATAGCCGGTTGCCTGAATACTACCATTTGTTATAAACACTGCTATTTCCCCACTGGATTGTTTTGACACCCTGGTTGAAAATCAATTGATATTAAATGTGAGGGTTTATTTCTACTCTCAATTATACATCACTCATCTGAAGGTTTTTCTTACGCCAGTACCACTGGGTCTTATTTTCGTTTGTGTACATTTGAAATTCAGAAGCATGAAACATTTTTACTCTCTTTAAAAATTACTTCCATTCTGTTAGGTCCTTTGCATTTCCACATGAACTTTAACATCAGCCTGTCAATGTCTGTAGAAGAAAAAGATGGTTGAAATTTTAAGAAGTTTTTCACTGAATGTGTAGATCAATTTGGGGAGTATTTTCATCTTAACATAATCCAACATGAGATGGAATACCATGTATCAAAGACCTTTATAACTTATTTCAAAAGGCTCTTTGTCTTTCAGTGTATAAGTCTTGCATTTCTTTTTCTAAACTATCAACATTTTTTTTCTTTCAGTGTTACTGTAAACAGAATTCTTGATTTTTCTTTTGGATTGTTTAATAATCAAGTTCAGAAATAAAATCAACCTTTGTATTTTGATCTTACATCTGATCACCTTGATGAATTCATGGAGGTCGTTTTGTGGAATGTCACATTGTCTCGTATTCAAGGTCATGCGGTCTCTGACTAGAGACGGTTCACATCCTTTTAATACTGATGCCATTTCCCTTTCTTCCTTTTATTTGCCCTCCTTTCTCTCCTCTTCTTCTTTTCTTCACCCTTTTTGGCCCTCGACTAGAAATCTCACTTTAGGGTATGTGCATTGTGCATGTGAACTGGCTGAGGAGGGTGAGTCTCATGCTGAGTGTCGTGACCACAATTCAGAAATACACACCATTAACAGTAATGGAAGAATCACTTCAATGCGTATATTAAAATAAGACCCACGAATCAACAGAAGATAGAAGGGTTCTAACAGAAGATGTCCTAGTGACTGATTATATATGGAAAAGCTTTGAATTCCATTAGACATCAAAGAAATGCAAACTAAAATCACAGTGAGTCCCGTTCACCCCAACAGAATGGCTGAAGTCAAGACACAAGCAAACACGCAGCCCCAGGATGAGGTGGATGGGAGTGAGGCCGCGTTGGTGGACCTTGCAAAGCAGGCACCCTGGGTGGCCATCACTGCAGGCCAGAGGCTGGGACAGGACACCATGGACATGCTCCTCTCTGTCCTGGGGCTGGAGGCTGAGATCAGGGTCAGCCACTGGTGCCCTGTGAGGCTCCTTCCTGGGCTGCACACGGCCACTGTGTTGTGCGCTCGCGTGGCAGGGGGGTCCTCATGCCTGTTCTGCTGCATTCCTGGGACACGCTCCCTGGTGCTGGGTGTGTTCACTTTGATGTGTTAGCACACTCAACTTGCCAGCCGTCCGTCAGGACCAGTGTGCACGCTCACCAGGGTGTAGCGTGCAGCCTCCCCCAGAGAAGGCCTCGGCTGCCCTCATCTGGACCATCCTGATCACCCAGAGAGAACTGAAATCTGCCCCACCTCTTGTGTTGCTTGCAGGAGTTTGCGAAGCGTTGGTGCTGATTCCTTGAACACTTGGTAGAAATCAGAACTAATGGCATCTTGAGCACTCCTTTATCGGAGGTTTTAAATACTAACCCAGCCTGTGGACAAAGGTCCACTAAGATGCCCAGTGTTTTCCTGAGTCATTTCCACTGGTCCCCTCCTTTCCAGACATGGGCCACTCATCTGTTTTCTGGTAGTGGGCCTGGAGTGTCCTTGTGCCTCCACCCTCCTTTGTCATTTCTGGGAATGAGGACGCTGCTCATTTCTATGCTCCACATGCTTGAATTCTGAGACTAGAACCCTTTTGTTTTTTCTTTATCACAACATTAAATCAATGCTGCTAATTATACAGATTTTATTGAAGAATTGTTGTGAACTGTAGGCAATTAGAGTTCAGGCATAAAACAACTTCAATTTGAATTTCAGATAGTCTTCCTATAAATTCTCAGATTGGGATATCTGAGTTTCAAAGCTGGTTCTGTCACTTGTGAGGAGTGTTAAATAATAATGAGGTCAGGGAGGCTCTTCTGGGGTCCTTCTTCTCCGTTGAGCCACCCTAGAGGGGAGCTGTTGGGTGCTTATTTGGTGTGTTATCAGGTTTGGGGCTTCTCAGTTGTTGTCTTCCAGGACTTTTTCTTTCTTGGTCCTTGAGTCTTCAGTAATCCCTCAAACTGTGCTGCGCCTGCCATCGGCCTCCTATGCGGCACATCACACCTCTGATGCTTTCTTTATTTCACCTAAACAACAGGGTGTAAAAAGTACGGGCTCTCCATTTTCTCTTAATAACAGCACTCCGTGCCTTGATGCTGTGGCTTTCTTCTCTGCTGCCTTCCTGAATCGTGCTGCATGGCACTCGGTCTCCTCTGCACCACGTCCAGCACCACTGGGTCCTCCCAAGGTGCTCTCCATTTCCTCGGGGTCCCCTCCCCGCCTGCCTGCTGTCCTTTCTCCTTCCCTCTCTCCTTCTTCTCTCTACTTTCTCTTTCCTTTTCCTCCAACAAGGCATTTAAAGAACTTCTCCTGTCATATTTTTCAGCTTATCCACATTTCTTCTTGGAATGAGAAATGTTTTCATAGTTTATTATCTGATGTGAAATTCAAGTTTTCTCAGTGATTCTAATAAATGTGTCTTTAACTTGCTTAGGATGTCCCCCTTACCACGCTTGCTCTGCAGGACTGGCACCAGACTCCTGTGCATACTGCTCCTCTCTGGGCTGCAGACTGTGCCCACTCACCAGTGGAGATGGCCGGGGCTGGTAAGCTCGGGGGTCAGCTCCCGCTCAGCTCCGCGAGGCCTTTTAACCGACCCTGCCCAGCTCCCCACGGTGAGGAGGCCCAGGGCTCCCTGGAGGGGACTGGCGTGTCCTGGGAGGGGTCCCTGAGCCCTGAGGTCCCTGTGCAGGTCTGCCCTACGTGTCCTCTCGGCTGTGCACCTCCTGGTTCAGAGGACTTTGCCGGAGCTGTCTGCTGTGCAGTTCTCTCCCAGCGTCTCACGCCAGGCCTTTGCTCGTCTTGGAGAGCCGGGAAACCCTTCCCACTAACCTCCTTCCAGCTGCTTTTCTCTGGGGTGCTTAGGGGTGCGCCCTGCTTCTCGGGCACCTGGGCTTCTGACCCTGGGTACACCTGTTTCCAGCACTCCTGAGGACCGTCATCGTGCAGGTGGCCCACGCCCCTCTGACCTGGTGCAGGGACCCTCGGCCCAGTCAGCAGCTGGCGCAGGCTGGTGACCACGCCTCGGTTTGCCGTCCGCTCCCAGGCAGGCGCTATCTGGGCCTCCTTGGCAAACTCAGCCATTGTCTTCTTTTTTACATATTTTGTTTTTCTGTGGAGTAAATTTTAGGAGATGGTGTAGAATAAACATTTTTCTCCTCCATCTTTTACCAGCAGCCTTGAGAACGGACACGTTAATCTAACGTTACACAGAGGGACGAGCATTCTGCTTCCTGGATGGCCAAGTGGAAACTGAGATAGATTTTAGAGTTCACTTAAAAAGAACAAATTTCTAGTCTTGAGTGTCACTTGGGAAGGGGAATTTCCCAAAGGAGAGTCCCTGGTAGTAAGGGTCCTCCGTGCTTCTCTGGCTTTGGAAAACAGGCTGCCATAGAGCTGGTGCGCACCTAGGGTGTTCTGGGCTGTGTGCGAAGGTCCCAGGCCACACAGCACACGCACAGTCCCCCACCTGCCCCGGACCCTCTGCCGTTCAGCTTTGACATAAAGTGAGCCCAGGGCCTCTGAGGACAGGCCTGCTTGGTAACCTGAGGGCCGCTGTCCTTGGGTTAACCTGCGGCCCGGCCTGGCTCCCGACAGGAGGCTTCACCCTGGACCTCTGTGTCTGCACCAGCCTCCTGGGTCCTCTGGGGAGTCGGGCCTGCCTTCCCCAAGGCCTCCTGCCCTTGTCAGCCTGTCCCCTTCACTCAGTGTTCCCCCGTGACATCCTGGAGGCAGGGCCAGCCGTCCAAGCCTCGTCTGTCTGACCCAGCCAGAGGTTGTCAGGTCCGGGAGAACAGCCGCAGCCCTGCCACTGCTCCAGTCACGAGCTCACAGTCCAGGCCTGGATGCGTGAAGGACCGCCGGCACAGGCTGCTTCCAGGGTCATAAATTTGCACTGTGATGAGACATAACCAGCTGCTGCCGACGTGGATGGACTCGCTAAGCTGCTGCGCCCGCTCTTTCTCCTGGCTCAGAGGAGCGGGGTCCACTCAGCTTTCCACACGTGGTGGGGACGTGCTAGTCCAGATGGGAGGTGCTCTTTGGGGGGGCAGTTATGTTTCCACCTGAGCGAGCAGCGGTCGCTGTCCCCAGGCTCAGGTGCCCTCTGCCACATGGCTTCATTGACACCTGGGACGCACTTGTTCCTCCCTGAGCAGCTGCAGTGGCAGCTGCTATCAGGGTGTGTCCTTGCGTGCTGTGACCGGGTCCTTACGTCCCCTAAGTCTAGGGCTTGGTCTCATCTATGATTTCAGTGATTTCGAATGTCTCGGTCTCTGTTTAGCACCCTGGATACCACCAATCACAAGGAGTGCTCCTGAGTGTGTCTGGACGACCCTGAGCCCCCCAGGTTGCTGCACGCTGCCCTCATTCCAGACTGACGAGAGGAGGCCATGCAAGTGGAGGAAAGGACAGACCCCGGACCCAGCCCTCTGCTGTGCCCTTGCACCTCTGGGGAACCCGGGAGCTCATTGTCTGAGCTGGTGTGACCTCAGTGCTTTGGGTGGAGAGCCGGGCTAGATTTTGCAGAGCCTCCAGTGGAAGCAAAGTGGTCTTTACAGTCAGCGGTGGCAGTTCTTCTCTGCAGACTGCTCCCATGCTGAATTCCAGTCTTCTCTTATAGAACTGGGGTGACAGGAACAAGGCACCCCTCTATCATACTGTCGTTTTCAAGATGCTTCCATTAAGTTCCTCGCTGCGGGTCCTCGCGACTATCTCTGAAAGGGGTCCACCAGGGGTCTGGCTCCTGCTTTCATGTCTAAGGCGTTTTTCTTCCTGTTTGCTCTCAGTAGCAGGATTGGGATTGTTTCATCAACTGGCCCTACTGAGCTTTTGGTTCTTATGTGACCAGCAGAGCTAGTGAGGGGCAAGAGAGTAAGACACTGGGAATACAGTTACAATTCCACAGGCCACTTCAATTTTCAGGAAAAAAAAAAGACATGAAACCAAATGTCTTTTTTTTCCAGTTTGTAAAATAAAGAAACCCCTTTGTTCTATAATTTGGGCTCTTCTTCCTACCTGAAAAAAAATTAAATTCAAAAACTGTGTCCCAGCACTGATTTTTAGCAGGAATCCAGCACAATGTGACAACACTATGTGCTTATGGACCCGTCTTACACCCCACTTAGGAGGGGCTCTCAGAGCAGTGGGCTCAACCAGCTGTGAGTGGGGCTCCCCACTCATCCCTAGAGAATCCACCTGAGCTCCTGGGCCTGGGCGGGGCGGGAGGTGACGTAGCAGGGAGAGGCCTCGCTTGCTCGCTTGCTCGCCCACCCTTCCTTGGAGATGCAGAAGTGTGAGCTTCCTACCGCAGTCAGCTGGTGCCAGAACCAGCTCTCCATCACTCACGTGCCCCTTGCTCCCACAGCAGCTGCAGACGTGTCCTGAGACCTTCCTTGAGGCCTCCTGCTGGCTTAGGCTGTGCCCACACGTCAAGGTCCTCAAGAAGACTCCCACTGCCTGCTGCATGATAGGGCAGGGGACGTCTGACAGCTCCCTGACTCCTTTACTCTGCGACTTCACTGAGGCAGAGATTCTGGCTGCCGAGGTCCAGCTGGGAGAGCCTCAGCCTCCACACAGAGGTGCTGAGGACAATGCCACATTTTTCAGTCATGAAGCATTTCCAGTAGCTAAGGAAACAGGAAGGAGACATTTGTCACGGAGGAGGCCACTGTGGCATGCAGGCTGCTGTTGCCAAGAGGAACGAGTCTCCTGAACATGGTGGATCCCAGAAGAGAGCCTGTGGCCGCCCCCTTGTCCAGATATGCAAATGCAGGGAAATTGATCAACATGAACATCAAGAATTCAAAGAGGGAAGCCCTCAAGGCTCTGGGGGACCACGGCTGGTCTACTGTGACTGCTAATCCAAGCGAGCTGGGTTAAAAGGGGTTAACAGCCCTCTGCCGTAACACATGATTGGTCTTTATGAGGTTGGAGCTCTTGTCTGTTTGAGGCCTACAGATGATGCTAAAGAGCCAATAATGACAGCAATTCAAAGCAATCTAATTATGCAAACGGGAGGCTAAACAATTTCATCATCCTTAAATTAGATTGTCCTAATGAGATAAAGACACCAATTAATCCTGAATTAATTTCAATAGCCTATTTCAGGCAAACACTTTAATATGCAAATGTAAATGAGAAACAAAGCCTACTGTAGATGCCAGAGTTCAGAACCTCTCCCTTCGCAGCTGCAGCGGCGTAAATAGTGCCTAATGAGTTTGCACGGAGAGACACACCAGTTGAAAATTTTAGACTTCATAAAGCACAGCCGGTGCCTCAGGTACACTGGATGTATCTGCAGCCAGACATGGCAGGAAGGGGACTTCATGAGGAGCGTTGTGGTGTGTCACAGAGTCCTACGTGTCTTTCTCCAGGCAAAATCCTGGCAGTCCATGCAGCTAAGTCCTCAACTGTGTGTGTATGTGTGTGTGTGTGTGTGTGTGTATGCACGTGTGCACAGATATGTGCATATGTGTGAAGGTATGTGTTGGAATACATGTGTCAGTAGGGGTGTGTGCATCTGTGTGTTTGCGTGTGTGAGTGTGTGTATTGGTGTGTGTGCATGTGTAACTGCATATGCATGTGTGCGTGTGTTGGTGCACGTGTGTGAAAGAGAGAAAGACGAAGGTGAGGTAAAGAGTGGACTCGGGCGGTAAGGAGGGGCAAGAAGGGATGTGAAGACACTTTTTAATGAGTTTATACATAGAGAGCCAAGTTGTCATAACGTACACCTGGACAGAAGTCTCTTCTGGACATAAAGTTGATTTTTAATTAGCGACCACTTAATCATTTTAAATTAGCCATTCCCAACCCATTTAATACTTCTGAAAAATTAATTTCCTAAATAAGACATGGGAACTGATTCAAAATCTTAGGTGCCTATGCCGAATCCAAAAGTCTGTGATTTTAACGGTATCTGGCTGGAGGGTTTTTTGATGGGCTAATTCCTTTTCTAACTACCAAAACATCACCCGGCAATAGCTCAGCAGTATTTTCTTTTGTCTAAAAGAGAAAGTGAGAGCTGATACTGGGATTGAATCCAAACTAAAATAAGAACAAAGAATAGTATTTTTTAGGAATGTGCACATTAACTTAAAATGTGACCAGGTTCAATAAATAAGAATGAGGACCAATTTCCTAATTCCTATGACATGATAATGGAAGGCTACAAAACCAGGCCTGGGGCTAACATATAAACTCAACATGACAGAGAAATAACTGAAAAATGTTTATGTGAATAATATGCATTGTTTATTTGAAGTTTAAATTTATCTGGGTGGCCAGTGTTTTTATTTGATAACTCAGGCAACCTTAAAAAGTCACATTCATAACAGGTGTTCAACAACGTTTGTCCAACAGATCAAATGGACCTTGATCACACTTGGAAAGCCAGTTGCAAGGATAGCACAGGAGATGCATCTGGGCAGTTTCATGTTTAGGATGTGGATTGTTTCTCTGGATAGAGACAGTGCTTATCACATATGACCTTCCCATAGGAGATGCCACCTCTGTCCTGACCAGGTGTCCTCAGCTGGGAACCTATCACACATGACCTTCCCACTGGAGATGCCAGATGACATCTCCATCCTGACCAAGTACCCTCAGCTGGGTGCCTATCACACAGGACCTTCCCATAGGAGATGTCACCTCTGTCCTGACCAGGTGTCCTCAGCTGGGTGCCTATCACACAGGACCTTCCCATAGGAGATGTCACCTCTGTCCTGACCAGGAGTCCTTAGCTGGATGCCTATCACACAGGACCTTCCCATAGGAGATGCCTCCTCAGTCCTGACCAGGTGTCCTCAGCTGGGAACCTATCACACAGGACCTTCCAGTAGGAGATGCCACCTCAGTCCTGACCAGGTGTCCTTAGCTGGATGCCTATCACACAGGACCTTCCCATAGGAGATGCCACCTCAGTCCTGAGCAGGTGTCCTCAGCTGGGTGCCTATCACACAGGACCTTCCTGTAGGAGATGCCACCTCAGTCCTGAGCAGGTGTCCTCAGCTGGGTGCCTATCACACAGGACCTTCCCGTAGGAGATGCCACCTCAGTCCTGACCAGGTGTCCTCAGCTGGGAACCTATCACACAGGACCTTCCCATAGGAGATGCCACCTCTGTCCTGACCAGGTGCCCTCAGCTGGGAACCTATCACACAGGACCTTCCCATAGGAGATGCCACCTCTGTCCTGACCAGGTGTCCTCAGCTGGGAACCTATCACACAGGACCTTCCCATAGGAGATGCCACCTCAGTCCTGAGCAGGTGTCCTCAGCTGGGTGCCTATCACACAGGACCTTCCTGTAGGAGATGCCACCTCAGTCCTGAGCAGGTGTCCTCAGCTGGGTGCCTATCACACAGGACCTTCCTGTAGGAGATGCCACCTCAGTCCTGACCAGGTGTCCTCAGCTGGGAACCTATCACACAGGACCTTCCCATAGGAGATGCCACCTCTGTCCTGACCAGGTGTCCTCAGCTGGGAACCTATCACACAGGACCTTCCCATAGGAGATGCCACCTCAGTCCTGACCAGGTGTCCTCAGCTGGGAACCTATCACACAGGACCTTCCCATAGGAGATGCCACCTCAGTCCTGACCAGGTGTCCTCAGCTGGATGCCTATCACACAGGACCTTCCCATAGGAGATGTCACCTCTGTCCTGACCAGGTGTCCTCAGCTGGGAACCTATCACACAGGACCTTCCCATAGGAGATGCCACCTCAGTCCTGACCAGGTGTCCTTAGCTGGGTGCCTATCACACAGGACCTTCCCGTAGGAGATGCCACCTCAGTCCTGACCAGGTGTCCTCAGCTGGGAACCTATCACACAGGACCTTCCCACTGGAGATGCCAGATGCCATCTCCATCCTGACCAAGTACCCTCAGCTGGGTGCCTATCACACAGGACCTTCCCATAGGAGATGTCACCTCTGTCCTGACCAGGTGTCCTCAGCTGGGTGCCTATCACACAGGACCTTCCCATAGGAGATGTCACCTCTGTCCTGACCAGGTGTCCTCAGCTGGGTGCCTATCACACAGGACCTTCCCATAGGAGATGTCACCTCTGTCCTGACCAGGTGTCCTCAGCTGGGAACCTATCACACAGGACCTTCCCATAGGAGATGTCACCTCAGTCCTGACCAGGTGTCCTTAGCTGGATGCCTATCACACAGGACCTTCCCATAGGAGATGCCACCTCAGTCCTGACCAGGTGTCCTTAGCTGGATGCCTATCACACAGGACCTTCCAGTAGGAGATGCCACCTCAGTCCTGACCAGGTGTCCTTAGCTGGATGCCTATCACACAGGACCTTCCAGTAGGAGATGTCACCTCTGTCCTGACCAGGTGTCCTTAGCTGGGAACCTATCACACAGGACCTTCCAGTAGGAGATGCCACCTCAGTCCTGACCAGGTGTCCTCAGTTGGATGCCTATCACAGAGGACCTTCCAGTAGGAGATGCCACCTCAGTCCTGACCAGGTGTCCTCAGCTGGGTGCCTATCACACAGGACCTTCCAGTAGGAGATGCCACCTCAGTCCTGAGCAGGTGTCCTCAGCTGGGTGCCTATCACACAGGACCTTCCAGTAGGAGATGCCACCTCAGTCCTGACCAGGTGTCCTCAGCTGGGTGCCTATCACACAGGACCTTCCCGTAGGAGATGCCACCTCAGGACCTTCCCATAGGAGATGTCACCTCTTTCCTGACCAGGTGTCCACAGCTGGGTGCCTATCACACAGGACCTTCCAGTAGGAGATGCCACCTCAGTCCTGACCAGGTGCCCTCAGCTGGGTGCCTATCACACAGGACCTTCCCGTAGGAGATGCCACCTCAGGACCTTCCCGTAGGAGATGCCACCTCAGGACCTTCCCATAGGAGATGCCACCTCAGTCCTGAGCAGGAGGATAGAGTTCCTCAAGTGCTTGTCACTGAGCCTGAGAGCTGGATTTACTAATTTCTGATACTTTGACCTCCTTTGCCTAAACCTGATATTTACTAAGGGAAGCTCTTCACCACGTGGGGAGGTGGATTGTAGTGGTCGACAGACCAGGCCTTGGGGAAGGCAGGCCTTTTAACACTTTCCTCTGTCAGGGAAGCTTCAGGAATCTTCCTAAAACTCTGAGCTTCCATCACTTCATCTGCAAAGAGGGGGCTTCTCCCAGGTCGTGTAGACCTTCAACAGCCGCGTGATGCGTGCATCTGGTGCCCGGTGAGTGTCGCTGCCTCTCACTGTGCGTGCTCGTCTGTGACCTCAGATGGAAGATAGCGACGGGCTCGCACATGCAGGAAGCAGGGAGCACTCAGGGTGTGTGGGCAGTTCTCTGTGTCCCGTCTCTGTCCACGCTCCTGGTCTGGAGCTCCTGGCCCCCTCCCAGAGGGTCCTCATGCCCTCGGGTGCCCCCTTCCACTCTGCTCTTGCCTTGATTGATTTCAACAAAAAGAGATCCACAAATTACGTCAGTCTCCGTGAGATTTGGGCTTTGAGATGCTTCTTAGAAGTAAACTCCCTCATGTCCAGAGCTCTGTCTGAGGGGCAGTCAGCTGCTGACCCTCCTAGCTGTGTCTGAACAGCTGAACCGTTTCCCCTTATCATTGGTCTTGAGCTCCTCCAACATCAAATCTGAAAATCCGATCACTACTGTTAAAATTCTGATCCATTTTCAGATGGAGTGACTTTATTTTTGTGCTTAAAATTTGTGACCCATGGCTTGACAGCGTGAGCTAGCTTGGGGGAGGACAGGACGGGCTCCTTGGGCTGCAGCTCAGAACTGAGGTGCACCTACTTGTGCCTCTGGGACAGTGTGGGTGAGGGCCTTCTCCTTGGTCCCAGTCTCTCTTGCACTGGTCTCTGGAGTGAAGGTGAGTTGGAAATCCCACCTTAATATCCGATCACAGTCAACAAGCTTGTCGAGGCTACACCCCGGGCTACAAGTCACCAGACGGTGTGTCCAGAATTCAAAGATGAATGGGAAAGTCCTCAAGAGTTTCCGAGTCTGGGAGAGGAGCACACCCACTAGGATCCCCCGCAGAAGGGTGTGGACGCAGGTGTGCAGAAGGAGCCGATTCGACACAGCAAAAGGAGCGTCCGACTCTCCCAGCAGGAACCCACCCGGGAGGCGAGTGAGAGCAGCCTGCAGCCAGCCAGCCAGGCCAGGTACGAGGAGGGCGGCCCAGGGTTGGACGTAGCAGCTGAGCACAGATGCCACCAAGGATGGTCGCCCCCATGCTAGCTGGCATTCCTGGGCCTCACGTGAGCCCCCAGGAGACCAGCGCCCGGAGAGCAGGGCCAGCGCAGCCCCATCCCGGTTTGTGCTCTTCCTTTGTCTTCTTTCCCCTCATGGGTCCAGTGAGTAAATGGCCTTGATCTTGGAGTCTGAAGAAACGAGCGGTGTGACTTGGGCTGAGGTCCAATGGTGTGTCACTAGATATTCCCCCACTTAAGAAAGAAAGTCCGTTCACGGTGCACGTGGACGAAGCTGCTTGGGCGGGTTGCTGTGGGTCACGTCCATGTGGTGTCACGGTGCCCTGTGATCACACCGACTGCCTGCGTCTCCATGAGTGAGGTGGCGAGCACAGAGCAGTTCTGTGTGTCAAAGAGACCAGTACACACTTAAGCCGCCGCTACAATCAAGTGTAATAAACAGCATGAAAGTGGTTTGTGAAATAAAAGATTCTAAAAATGCCAATATTTCCTTTTTTTACATGATAACAAGCAAACGCACTGACTGTTTTCCTAGAAAGAAGAAGAGCTCAGACTTAATTTTACTGCCCCTAAAAGGGGATCAGCCTCAGCTCAATTCCTTTCACACCCACCACCCTGGTCTCCCTCGTTCTTCGGGCCCTCAGGACCTGGGATAAAATGTGAGTTGTGCTTTAAGCACAACCGTGAGACACGATTGTGAGATGAAGTGGGGTAGTTGTGATAAGAGATCACACTTCCTGGCCACCAGAGCAGATAGACTGCTGTTTGATCAACCTAATAAAACCGCAGAGCTCCTTGGTGCTGCTGCTGTACGAGGCTCAGCAGCCTGAAGCTGCACCCAACACCCAACGTGGAATGAAGCAGCCGCCTCGTGAAGCCAGCTGTCCCAACCGGAGGTGGCTCTGAGTGCCTGACAGTGTCACACCAGCTCTGGACTCAGTATTCTCAAGGTCGTATGCTAACGGGGTCCGTCTGTGACTTTGATCCCTCGCCTAACTCTTGTTGTGTTGGTCTGGGCAGGACATGGCAGTGAGGGACGTGGGTGGTCGCCATGAGCCACAAACTGGCACCAGGCCAGGACAGCTGAAGTACCGTGTACAGGTTTCTTGGCTAGCACGTCATTGCTTTTCCTTCTGGAGTCTTTGTTATGGTTTAGAAATGAAATATCCCCCAGAAGGTCACGTGTGAGACAAAGCAAGAAAGTTCAGAGGTGAAGCGACTGGGCTGTGAGAGCCTCAGCCTGGCCAAGTCACTGACCAGCTGGAGCGGACGAGCTGGGGGCCAACTGTGGGGGGCAGGGTGCGGGGGACAGGTGGCCTCACGGTGCATGACGCTGGGTGTATCTCCTGCCCCTGGTGAGGGGAGCTCTCTCTGCTTCCGGGCTGCCGTGTCCCGCCGTCTTCCCCCACCCTCCCCTTCCCAGGATGTCCTGCCTCATGGACCCGCAGCAACGCAGTGGCCCTCTGTGGACTGAGACCTCGGGAACCTTCAGCCCCAAGAAATCTTTCTTCCTGTACGTTGTTCTCCTCAGGTCTTTTGGTCACAGCAACAAAGAGCTGACTAAAGCAGTCCTATCAGTGTTATATACAGAGTATGTCACCTGAAACCAGCACCACAGAACCAACAGGAGGCAGTGATGCGTGTGATAGCTACGTATATACATACGGGTACACATTTTACTATCGAGACGTTTGTCAAGCCAAAGAAGAAGATGTCACCTGATGAAGATCACAGAGTATGAACACCATGATTTGTAACTGAAAAGAATCCCTATTCCCTGTCCCTCAAGTCTCTTCCTTTCCTCTTACATGACTAACCGGCGGCACTGGCTGGTCAATCCCTCAGACCCAAAGCCGAGGTCAAACGCTGAGTAGTCCCCATAATAAATCCCTTCAAGTCCTCTCGACTCCCAAAATGCATCCTTGGGACAGCTACAGACAACGTGGGGGTCCCCTGGAAAGGCCCATTTCCACCCCTCCTTTCACCCAACTTCAGACCCTCACGCAGTCCTGCACCCTGGCCTGGTCTGAGGCAGGACTGAACCTCCTTGACCACGTGGATCAGGTGTTTCAGCTCCTCGAGGTTGTCCCCTCCGGAGGAAGCCCAGCTTAGACCTCTCTCCAATGACAAGGCCCCGGGTCTGACTGGCTCAGCAGCACTCACTGTGTCTCTGCTGGTCATAGATAGTGTGAGAGCAGATATGGACCTCTGGCTATGTCACCAGATAGTTAGAGAGTGGGCATGGTCCTGTGGCTATGTCACTAGATAGTTAGAGAGTGGGCAAGGTCCTGTGGCTATGTCACTAGATAGTTAGAGAGTGAGAATAATCCTCTGGCTATGTCACCAGATAGTTAGAGAGTGGGCGTGGTCCTCTGATTATGTCACCAGATAGTTAGAGAGTGGGTGTGGTCCTCTGGTTATGTCACTAGGTAGTTAGAGAGTGGGAATAGTCCTCTGGCTATGTCACCAGATAGTTAGAGAGTGGGCGTGGTCCTCTGATTATGTCACCAGATAGTTAGAGAGTGGGTGTGGTCCTCTGATTATGTCACTAGATAGTTAGAGAGTGGTTGTGGTCCTCTGATTATGTCACCAGATAGTTAGAGAGTGGGTGTGGTCCTCTGATTATGTCACTAGGTAGTTAGAGAGTGGGTGTGGTCCTCTGGTTATGTCACTAGGTAGTTAGAGAGTGGGCGTGGTCCTCTGGTTATGTCACTAGATAGTTAGAGAGTGGGCGTGGTCCTCTGATTATGTCACTAGATAGTTAGAGAGTGGGCGTGGTCCTCTGATTATGTCACTAGATAGTTAGAGAGTGGGCGTGGTCCTCTGATTATGTCACTAGATAGTTAGAGAGTGGGTGTGGTCCTCTGATTATGTCACTAGATAGTTAGAGAGTGGGTGTGGTCCTCTGGTTATGTCACTAGATAGTTGGAGAGTGGGCGTGGTCCTCTGGCTATGTCACTAGATAGTTAGAGAGTGGGTGTGGTCCTCTGGTTATGTCACTAGATAGTTAGAGAGTGGTTGTGGTCCTCTGGCTATGTCACCAGATAGTTAGAGAGTGGGTGTGGTCCTCTGGTTATGTCACTAGATAGTTAGAGAGTGGGTGTGGTCCTCTGGTTATGTCACCAGATAGTTAGAGTGTGGGTGTGGTCCTCTGGTTATGTCACTAGATAGTTAGAGAGTGGTTGTGGTCCTCTGGCTATGTCACCAGATAGTTAGAGAGTGGGTGTGGTCCTCTGGTTATGTCACTAGATAGTTAGAGAGTGGTTGTGGTCCTCTGGCTATGTCACTAGATAGTTAGAGAGTGGTTGTGGTCCTCTGGTTATGTCACTAGATAGTTAGAGAGTGGGTGTGGTCCTCTGGTTATGTCACCAGATAGTTAGAAAGTGGGCGTGGTCCTCTGGCTATGTCACCAGATAGCTAGCCTCTGCCCATCACTGATATCTCGCCAGGCTGCTGGTCCCATGTCGGTGCCAGGCTGTCTCCTTCACATGCATGCCTAGGTGTCCCCTGAAGCCCTGTTGCACCAGGCCGTGAGTGGCTGGGTGGTCTTGCGGAGTGGTTGAGGAGTGTGGAGAGTTCACCCTGAGGAACCTGCTGAACTCTAGAGTGCTGGTCACTATCACACTCAGCGCCAAGGTCCCCTCGTCGAGGAGGCCCGCTCTCTCACCCAGTTTAACTCGGCTCTTCTGGCCCCGCCCTCGCCTCCGGCTGCTTGGGTTGGCCCTGACACCCTGATATCTGCTTCTGACCCACAAGATGGGAGCCTAGATCTGCTTCTCTGTCCCAGGAGATGGGAGCCTCTTCCAGCAGAAATAAATTTTTCGGGATTTGCTTCTCCGAGGCCTGGTCTGGCGCATGGCAGAAGCCTGCCGTCCACAGATTCCAGGGAGTGGATGGGTGATTTGATAAATATGTGAATGTGAACATGCAAAAAACACGAAATTAAAGTGTCGGACACTCAGCTGGCGCTGTTCAGTAATGATATTCTAAGTACTGCAGGACAGAGCGCTGTCCCAGAAGAGGTCTTGTCATAAATGACTCCGGAAAGTGTTGGGGAATCTAAATGTGACATCCACATGGAGCCGGAGAGCCCAGGAAAGATGGGCTGGGACAACTTGAGCAGGATTGTGCTGGTCCCTCAAGAAATGCAAAGGGACAGGATAGTAGCCCAAACACAGGTGGGCAGCTGGGTCCACTGCCTCCAAAGGCTTTTCCCGCATCTAGACTGAGACGCCCGCCCTGGGCAGGCAAGGATGATCGTCTCTCTCTACAGCAGTGGGCATCAGCACCAGAGACAGCAAGGACAGCAGCAAGTCCAGCCATGAATGGGAGACCACTCGGCTGTGGAATCCGCATTTAATATTCCAACAGGACATTGAGGAAAATGTCTGGCAATTCAACTATTTTTAGGGAAGTAGCTGGGGCTGGCAGAGTAGGTGTGGTGCTTTCTTTGGAATAGAATTGGTAAGTTTCTCCTCTCCCCTCTCTATGGGGCCATTCTTCCAGCTTTGCATCTGCCTTCAGATTTTTTGTGCACATGTGTGTGTGTGTACACACACACACACACACACTCACTCATCAACTTGCTCCAGTATTGTGAAATTTCACCATTGCCCGGCTCCACAGAACCACTGGAACCTAACATTTTAGCCCCTCCAATGTTCCTAAAAGCCGGAGTGGCTAGGCCTACTTCTCAGAAAGCACTGCACAAATGCACGCACAGGCATTTACTCAGGGGAACAAACGAGATTAGTACGTGAGGGCAAGTCTTAGAAAAACCCCAGTCTCAAGTGGAGAGGGCAAGGAGGAGGTACCAGAAGCAAATGCTAGAATGTCAGAAAAAAAAGAAAGTATGTTGTTACATAGCCCAGGGGACCCCAGGGGCCTTGGGTGGAAGGGTCGTCTTCAGTTTCGGAAGCTAAGGAAACGTAGTGATTGTGAAAATCAAGGAAAGATCAGAGCTCTGCGTGCAGGAGGTCAGTGTGACCTTCAGAATGGTGTCCTGTTCCTCTCAATCTGGTGACTGAAGCGGACAGCAGCCTCTTCATGTGGCCACAAAAGCTCTTCCTGTCCAGAAGCATCACTGAGGTGAGAGGGAGGAAGTGCTGTCCACAGTGTTGCCACACAAGGTCAAGTTCATCGTCAAGATGAGACACAGTAGCTGCTGCTTCTGGGGCTCTTGTTTGGACCTCCCTTTCTGGAAGCCTCCATCCAGGACGCTTGGTGGCCTTCCTGAGGTGGGTCCTTTTATTTAAAGCCCCTATCTGATTTAGGTAGACCACTTGTGCCATGACTTTGCTGTGACATGGCTGCTGTACAGATCGTCAGGTTTGGGATACAATGGACCTAGTGGCTTGCTTTTATGACCTGAATACAAATAGAGAGTTTGCCCACGTCCGAAAATCAGCATTCCGGTTTTTCCATAAGCTTCGAAGGGCAGCACTGCACTGGCCGCCCCTGTGTCCAGGGGTGTGTGTGCTGCAGGTACTCACAGGGTTCCCTCGCGTCAGGAGTCAACCTTCCTTCCGCTCACAACAGCAGCACAGGGCAGGGCCTCTGAGGTCAGCTCTGCAGTCGTGGGGCCACTGTCCACTTCCAAACTCCAGATCCTAGAACCTCGCTGAGCCAATGCGGCAGCTTCACTGGAAACAGGGCACACACTCCAACTTCCTGAAGATGGCCCTTGGGAAACAGGCAGTGCCCAGAAACATCCCCCACTTCCTATCCCAAAGGAGGCTCTCGAGTCCTTCTTTCTAAAGCCCAGCCACACACAGAATGCTGAACATAACGCCATAGGCCACCCAGGCCATCTCGCTTGGTCTCATCTTGGCCAGCAAATGTGAACTGACCAATGGCGACGTGGAACAGGCACGTCATCGTCGCGGGAAAAGACAGGGCAACAGGCTTCATTCTGGCCACGTGGCCCTTACCATGCTCTGCCACCGGCCTGAAGGAAGGAGAACTTGTAGAGGGTCCTCCAGGCGACCCCCTCCCCCTACGGGGCCATCTTAAGGACAGACTTCTGCCTGTCTGTACAGCAGGGAAGGCAGGCTGGGCAGACTCGGGGATGCCCCCTGGGAAATGTGGCGTTTGGGGGAGTGTGTCTTCTTCTGAACTGTCGGCTCTAGCTCACACTCAGCCTCCTCACTGCCGGCCTGAGGTCTCGGTGCCCTCCTTAGCCTCTTAGAGAGGTACTCTAGCAAGAGCCTGATGGTCCACTGGGTGCCATTGATGGTGAAGGATGATGCCCCTCACCCAAGGGCCAGGCCTGCGCTGTGCTTGGCGCCGCTGGGAATGAGGTGCTGCTGGACAAGCTCATCCTGTTTTCTTCAGGCATCTCCAAAGGTCAGAGAGGGGCATAACCGTTCTGAGACGTGGACTCCCCTGTGCGATGGTTTAGAACTCACCGCTTAACGACAATGATTTTATGGAGATTTAGCCAGAAAGGTGAAAGAATACCTCCCAGTTTCAGTGGCTGTCATGGGATCAAGATGACTTTAAACCTGCTTTGAGAGGCAGACAGAGGAAGGGGTGGCGTCGGGATGCGGAAGCTGAGGGTCTGGCTGGACTCCCGGGTCCAGCTCTTGGACAAGCCCTTTGCCTCCTCAGTAGCCTCAGTGCAGAGCGAGGTGAGGGCGGCTCTGCTCTAAGGCTGCAGTGAAGCGAAATGCAAAGGGCCCTGGGCATGTCCACTGCCCAGTGCCCGTAGGAGGCTACTGTGCCCCACCTCCACCCTCCTGCCCGCCCTTCCCTCTCCCTCTGCACCCCAGCCCCCTGCCAGCCAGAGGTCCAAGTACATTTCACTTTCAAATAGAAGTCCCCTAAAAAGCAATTAGGCTGAATCCTGGGTTCCAGACGGTGAAGACTGGGCAAGTCCTGAGAGCACTGTTACGACCAGAGAATTTCATGTCCAAAATCTGTACTGAGTTGGACGGAGGCTGGGGAAACGGCTTCTAGACCCTGCGGCGACCTGCTTGTCCCGGCTGTCCACTCAGCTTTGGTGAACTCTACCTTTGGAGTAAGTGGTCTGAGGTTTTAGGCTTCTTTTCCTGATTGTTTTCAAATGAATAAATTGAGGTTGACAGTATGGTGTCAGGAAACTCAGAACCAATCTTAAACTCGGCCCAGGAAGAGGATGCGTTTTGCCTTGCGATGGAGTGCAGCTACCTGGTACAGCACCGCTAGTTCGTTCTTTCTTTCTTTAAATATTTTTTAGTTGTAGATGAACACAATCTCTTTATTTATTTATTTTAGAAAATATTTATTATTTTTAGTTGTAAGGAAATACCCTGGGTTGTAAGGGGACATCCTCCTGTTATAAGGGAAGAGTTCCTGTGTCATAGGGAATGTCCCGTGTTGTAAGGGAATGACCCTTTGTTGTTTTTTAGCTCATTCATGGTTTAATTTTATAAATTAAGATCTGATCCCATAGAGCTCGTTCTTGTGGGTAGTGTGATCTTTTAAGGCTGCTCCATTGCCCGAAGACGTGATGACACAGCAGTGACAGTCCTCCACTCTTCTGAGATGCCATGCAAGCTTACCCTGAGGTCCCAGGAACTTGGCTCTGCTTGGGGACTCTGCACATGCCGTCTCAGTGGCTTCCCACTGAGGTGCCAAGACCACACGTGGTACTTAGGGCGTCTGCCTCCTGCCGACTTCCTCCCTGGTCGACCCGCTCCTCTGCATGTCTACATTTTCCACAGGAACTTTGACATCAGCTCTCCAGCTCCATAAGAGCTACTCACAGTGTTTCCTTGGGAATCACCTGAAACCTATGACTTAGCTTAACGAGGACGTTTGGACCAAGCACAGGGATTCTGCTTTCTCCATCAGTGAGTTCAGGAGTGTGTCAAATCTAATACAAGACCTCAACATATTTTGTGAATGGTTTTGTTAAGACTTCTAACCTTCTGTCTTTTCCCCTACAAGTGAGATTTTCTCTTCCATTATAACTTCAAACTTCCGTTGACTTTATATATAAGTTTATATTTTATATCGTACTAAATTCTTTGTTTGTTTAGATTTCTTTAGCATCGATTTCCCCCCACATAATATCAGATTGATAGAGTACCTCTTCTCTTAGAATTCTTATGCCTCTTTTCTATCTGCATTGGTTGAATTTTCCAATACACTGTTCAGTACTAAGAGAGGTGGTGGAATACTTGACTTTCTCTTGGTCCAAGTGAAAATACTCCTGTGGTTTTCCCATTAAGAAAGATGTTGCTTTAAAATTAAAGAAATATCTATCCATTCCTATTTCCTTAAATGTTTCCATAATGAATATATTGAATGATTTTAAAGCTCTCTCAGCATGAATGGGAGATGATCATGGTTTTTGTTCTTACATGTAGCAAAATGATAAGTGATATACTATATTTCCTAATGCAGAATCATGCATTACTGGTTTTAAATTCCCTTTAGCTATGGTATATTATTTTTTTAAAAAATGATGTTGGATAGTTTATTTAAGATTTTTGCAGCAACGTCATTCTATAATTTTGTTTAGCCATATTTGTCCAGTTTAAATATGTCAGTGTTATCTATGTTATCCTGTGTATGTATCAGTGTTATCAGTGTTATTCTGTGTATTCTGTGCTCTGAAATAATTTATATATTAAGGAAATCTAGATTCTAAGCTATCTGGACCTGGTGGTTTTGCTTATGTCTTTGTTTTTGTTTGGCTTTGTCTTTGGTAGACCAGCTTCTCGGTGGGTTCAAGATGGCGGGTAAGAGGAAGGCTGCATTCCTAGTTGCTTGGGGGCTTGGGTTGAAGCTGCAGGAAGACTGCTTCTCAGGGAGGTGGGTTCAAGAAGATCTTACAAAAATTCCATATCATACAGTCAGAGTCTTAGAGACTCAGACATTCTAGTGCATTGAACAAAGAACAAGAAAGAGTCCACCGGGTCCTCGCTGGTTGTGGCACTGGTCCTGGTGATGGAGAGGATGGTACATACAACACAGAGAAGTTCCACAGACAGATTTGGCATGGGAAATCCTGTAGGTCAGAAACCAGCTGATCTAGGGGCTGCAGCCCGAACTGGTGTTTGAAGAGTGCTCTGTTTCTCAGCTGGCAGTGGAAAGCTGAGGCAGGAGCCATCTTGAGGAGACCCACCGCAGCACACAGCTGTGGGGGTCCAGGAGATGCTAGCAGATATGGCCATACTGCCCTGGTGAGCACCTACTGTGTGACCTAGGGTGTTCCTAGCAGAATGTAGGATTGAAACACGTACAAGACTGTATTCAGAGGGATTCAAGTCAGGAAAATGGAGGGGAATGTAACTCACGTTCCCTTTGAGTCTGATGGCTCACTTGACCAGGTGAGGTGGGTGAGGAATCTGAACAGGCAGGTGTGAACACACTTGGGGCCTGGGCCAGGGAAGGCTGTGTTCACGGGCAGCAGAGGGTGTGAAGGATTGGCTCCCTTGCCCCACTAGTAGAACTCTTGGGAAGCTCCTGAGATTTAGACTCTCGAGATTGGCAACCAGCAGACCTCTAGGTGTGTTGGCCAAATCTCTCCAGAGCAGATACCACCCAACAAAGCCCCTAAGTCCTGATTGGAGCTAAGCCCCACCAGAACTTCCTTCCCAGAACTCTGCAGCTGTCCACCCCATTCTGTGCAGACAAACGCCAACTGACGGTACTTCCTATTGCCTCCTACCTCATCCTGGTGAGAGGGAAGCTGAGAGCCACCCCAACCTGCTGTAGTCTTGGGCACTCAGCAGGCAGCTCGTGAGCAACACAGAAAGGAGGGTGAACTACCACAGCCCTTGTGTTCCCCCCATCTCCCCTGCCTAGTCCAGAGCCCAGGAGGAAAGAGGAGGGCAGATGGGCATAGGCAGGGACACCCATCCTCATCAACCATTCCGACCACTTCAAGGGAGACACTTCCTTAGTTCTCCACTAAGAATCTTTTGCCTGCTCTCTGCTTGTTCATTTGCTTTTGGTTTTGTTCAGTTTGGTTGGCTCTGCTCTGGTGTTCTTGCTGCACTGACGGGTTTGCGGACATAGACATGCTTGTTTCTTTTTCCCTCATTTTTAGCATTTGTTAAGGATAGTTGTTCTTTCTTGCCTTCTCTTTTGAAGGTTAGTTTGGTTTCTTTACTTTGGTTTTGTTTGGGTATTGTTTGTTTCTTTTTCTCTCCTTTCTTTTCTTGCTAACAGCAAAAACTCTCTTGTTTTCTCTTTCTCTCTTTACCTGTTTTTTCCTATTTTTCCTACTCCTTCTTTGTAATTCTTACTTGGCCTATCTCTTCTGCATTCTCTCTGTTCACATTTTCAACATTGGAAACCCTCTTCTACATCCCGATCACATTTTATTTTCTACTGATGGACTATATTGTTACCATTTTTAGAGCTATTGTTGTTGTTGTAGTTATTGGTCATGTGGATGACATAGTTGACACCTGCTATTTACTTTAATGCCAGATCTAATTCTCAGTTATGTGTTGTTTTTGCTGTTGGCTGTGGCTGACCCCGTCATTTCTGTTTTTGTGGCATCAGTGTGGAACATTCCACAGTAGACAACTGCGTCTTTTAATGACATATATTATTTGCATTGATCGGTGCCTGACTACTAAGCCAGCACTACAGAAAATACTCCATGTGAAGAAATACTACACAAGCCCTAGAGCTTACAAAGGAGCAAATCTCACTTGAAGAGTAGCTAAGCAAATGGGAAACAGGACCAAATTCAACAAGACAAAGAAATTCAAATGACAGAAATTAATAAACATCTCTCTATGATAACATTGAATGTAAATGGTCTCAACTCTCCAATTTTAACACAAAGGTTGTCAGAATGGATTAGAAAACAAGACCCGACTATATGTTCCTTGCAAGAGATTCACCTTACAAACACAGTCATAGGCTGAAAGTTGAGTGATGGAAATTGACGTATCCTGTGCCTGGAGACGGAAAACAAGCAGAAGTAACTACTCTCATTTTCAACAAAGCAGAAGTCCAGCCAAATTTAATCAGAAGAGACAAAAATGTCACTTCATACTGGTAAAGAGAAAATCCAACAAAAAGATACAATAATAGTAGACCCTGTGTTCTGGACATTGGTGCATCTACTTATACAAAAGAGACACTACAAGAATTAAAGTCTCAGACTCCAGTATGATAATACTGGGTGATTTAAACTCATCTTTCTCATCAAGGGATATGACATACAGATACAAACTTTGTATGGACTCTTTGGACCTGAAACATTTTATGTGTCAAATGGACATAACAGGCATCTGTAGAATATTTTATTCACAACAGCCAAATACACTTTCCTTTCAGCAACTCATGGAAACTTCTACAAAACAGAAAATATTTTAGATCACAAAGCAACTCAGCAAATAAAAAAATATGTAATTCCTTGCATTTTATCAGATTATAATGGAATAAATTAGAAATCATCAACAAAAAAATCCTATATAAATTATATAAGCACATGAAAATTTAATAATAGTGGAAGTAGGTCCATCCTTTAGGAACCTGATACAGCCCTCAGGAGCCTGGCCAGATAAAGTGCTCATTCTCTGAGTTTTTCTGTGTTAGAATCAGGGACTTTTCCTCCTCAAATAGTTTACTAAGGGCAGACCATTCTGCATCACTTATCTGAGGTCCTTTGTTGGCCCCTCCTAAAATGTACATTGTGATTTTTCTTATTTTGAGAAAGATTTTTTTGGGGGGACTATAACTATTTGGGTTATTTTATTTTATTATTTTTCTTCTTCAAGCAATCTGCAGTCAAGTGTATCAAATTTCCTTTTCCTCCATTTAATTTTTTAATTAAGTTTGATCAAATTTATTTTTCACTATGCTTTTCTTAGTGTTTGAAGTCTAATTCATAATTCTAAGTCATAGTTCAGGCATATTGTTTTTGTATTATTGCTTAACAAATTACATTGATCTCACTGTAGCATCCATTCCAAAAAGTTCAAGGATATTTTTCCCCAGTGGAATTTCTGGAGGTGCAGTGATGTGGGAAGTATCACTGTTTCCCTCCCCAGATGAGAGACAGTTTAATCTGACTCCTCCTGCAGGGGTCCCTCTGGATTTGGGGTATACCTCTAGTGGTTATGCCACTTGGACCATTTACCAAGAGACTTGAAATCTGCTAATTTTGACAGAGGCCTGCATCAAGTCAGACTGCCATGCAAGTCCCCACAAGGCTTGGGCTTTGTGACCCAGCAGACAGACACAAGTGTGCCTAGAATGTCCGTGGCAAAAGGAGAAAGTGTCTGCAGATGCTGGAGTTCAGTGGCTCAGAGCCCGTGTTTGGAGTAAACTCCTGTCTTCTTGAATGCTTTCTGTTTCTTTGGCTTATTACTAGCCCTCAGGACAGACAGAGCTTTAACCACAGGCCACTAAGTGTCCATTCAACCTGAGCTTCCCACAACACAAACTGAGTGTTGTTCAACCCAACAAACCAAAAAGTTGGGTGTGTATGGCTAATCATTATCAAACGGAATTGTTTATGATATCGGGCTAGATCTGACCCCAGAGCACCAGCAAGTCTCTCTAGGAAATCATCAAGTGACCATGCCTAGCTCCTGCCACATACTTCCCTCTCTGCCAGTCTGCACCTGTGTCCTAATGGAGAGTCCTTTACACCAAGTTCACTAAGAAGGAGAAATAAAAACCTTAGGCCTGGGCTACTGGTGGCTCTGTGTGACAGGCAAGAACTACCTGAGAAGGGACAACCACTGACCCTTTTCAGGACGCCAGTGGAGGGCCAGACAGACATTAATAACCTCATGGACACAATGTCCCCGTATGTGACTATCAGTCAGTGTCTTTACCAGCCACTTCTGTCATGGTGCAGTGGGTTCACAGAAGAAGTGTCCATGGTGACTGCAGAGGGAGGCTCTGCAATGGAGATTCAATCACTACGGCCACCAAAGCTATCACAGTGCTGAGTGTCTGTCCCCGCCAGCAATGCTCCTGGCACGGCATCGTTCTCCAGGGTATCGGCCATGGATCTGCAGGAAGCCTGGTTACACTGGACCTTTTACCATGGAATGGCAGCACTTTGCTCTCACTGGAATAGAGGATTGCCCTAGATAGGTACTTGCTGCCTGGTGCACAGTCATCTGCCATCTGAGAGCCCAGTGAATGTGTTTCCAGAGGCACGGTACTGCACACGGCTCTGTTCTCACCCAAACGTCCACTTCATAGTGAGCAAATGGCAGTGATGGACCACAGCTATGGTTCACTCTTTTTACACATTCTGCACCTTCTTGAAGAAACTGTATTACAGCATGATGGGATGACCTTCGAAGACTCAGCTTTGGGCTACCTACCTAGAATATTTGCAGACATGGGGCTGTGTCCTCTCAGAAGACACAAATACTACAAAGGAGCACCTAATATGTGATGTCATTCCTCTCTTCTCTCCAAGTAGCTTGTCCTGCAAACTTTAGGCTGGTTGCGATGGCCTCTGCTCATGGCCCCTTCCTGTGCCAGTTCTGTACACATCCTGCTTCTCTGTGTTACTCTGGCCAATGACAAGAATGTTTTTATCTTGCAACAGTTCTTGAGTTGTATTTGAACTAATTTTGAATAGATTTGAAAGCTATATATCATAGCTTTCTCCTGCTTTGTATTTGTTTTTGAGGAGCCATTTTATCAGCTGAAATATTTTGATTTTTACATCTTTTCTTAAATAGGGCATTTTTATTGAAAAAAAGGTATTTCAGGTTTTCTCAGATTTGGGAATATTTGCAGATACATGTCAAGTTGTTTTGTGGATGAGCCTCAAGTCTGAACACAAGTCACTTATATTTCAGAAACATCATACACAGGAGAAGGAGATGTCATGGACTGGGTCACCTGTGTTTCAGGAACTCTCCACATACACAGGAAAACAAGGGAAAATACAGTATGTCACTTAAGTTTCAGGAGCATGCCATATACACAGGTGAAGGAGATGTCATGTAGTGTGTATAGAGTTCCTGATACAAGTCACCCACTGCATGACATCTCCTTCTCCTGTGTGCATGGACCATTCCTGATACAGGTGACCCACTGTGTGACATCTCCTTCTCCTGTGAGCATGGACCATTCCTGACACAGGTGACCCACTGCATAACATCTCCTTCTCCTGTGAGCATGGACCATTCCTGACACAGGTGACCCACTGCGTAACATCTCCTTCTCCTGTGAGCATGGACCATTCCTGACACAGGTGACCCACTGTGTGACATCTCCTTCTCCTGTGAGCATGGACCATTCCTGACACAGGTGACCCACTGCATGACATCTCCTTCTCCTGTGAGCATGGACCGTTCCTGACACAGGTGACCCACTGAGTGACATCTCCTTCTCCTGTGACCATGGAACATTCCTGACACAAGTGACCCACTGCATGACATCTCCTTCTCCTGTGTGCATGGACCGTTCCTGACACAGGTGACCCACTGCATGACATCTCCTTCTCCTGTGAGCATGGACAATTCCTGACACAGGTGACCCACTGCATGACATCTCCTTCTCCTGTGAGCATGGACCATTCCTGACACAGGTGACCCACTGAGTGACATCTCCTTCTCCTGTGAGCATGGACCATTCCTGACACAAGTGACCCACTGCATGACATCTCCTTCTCCTGTGTCCATGGACCATTCCTGACACAGGTGACCCACTGAGTGACATCTCCTTCTCCTGTGAGCATGGACCATTCCTGACACAGGTGACCCACTGAGTGACATCTCCTTCTCCTGTGTGCATGGACCATTCCTGACACAGGTGACCCACTGAGTGACATCTCCTTCTCCTGTGACCATGGAACATTCCTGACACAAGTGACCCACTGCATGACGTCTCCTTCTCCTGTGTGCATGGACCATTCCTGACACAGGTGACCCACTGAGTGACATCTCCTTCTCCTGTGTGCATGGACCATTTCTGACACAGGTGACCCACTGCATAACATCTCCTTCACCTGTGTGCATGGACCATTCCTGACACAGGTGACCCACTGCGTAACATCTCCTTCTCCTGTGAGCATGGACCATTCCTGACACAGGTGACCCACTGCGTAACATCTCCTTTTCCTGTGAGCATGGACCATTCCTGACACAGGTGACCCACTGCATAACATCTCCTTCTCCTGTGTGCATGGACTGTTCCTGACACAGGTGACCCACTGCATGACATCTCCTTCTCCTGTGAGCATGGACCATTCCTGACACAGGTGACCCACTGCATGACATCTCCTTCTCCTGTGAGCATGGACCATTCCTGACACAGGTGACCCACTGAGTGACATCTCCTTCTCCTGTGAGCATGGACCGTTCCTGACACAGGTGACCCACTGAGTGACATCTCCTTTACCCGTGTATATGGCATCGGCTTGATGCCCCGTCTTGGGTTTTAGTTTCTATTAGGCCCAGTTCTGTATGTGTGATTCTGAGTGATCAGGTGTTGCTGTTGGACTTTGAGTTACTTGGTCTGTTAGTCACAATCTGGGTCACCATATGTAGATTGTGACTTTCTTTCCTTGCTTGGTTTCAGAATGTAGAAATGCAATTTTATGTATACTAATTTTATATCCACCCAATGAATAAATCATTTTATTGTGACCACATTTTACTTATGGATTGATTTTATTTTCTGTGTCATATCAACTGTAAATACTGACAATTCTTTCTTTAATTCAAACTTGTATGTTTTGAATATCTATTTTTGTCTTATTTTGCTAGCTAGTACCTCCAATAAAATACTGACTCATATTAGCTTTTGAGAAGATTTTTAACACTCCAATCTTAAAAATGAAATCATTTTGTAAGTATCTTTTACCAAGTTAAGAAAGCTTACTTCTACATGTAGGTGGCTATCTATTTTATTTCATTCTATTGTTTCCCAAATGATTGCTGAATTTCTGTTGCCTCCTTTGAAATAATATTCTCTGTAGAGCAATTAAATCTAGGAAAATCTAGTTTGTGTGTTCAGATATACTCTTTTTATATTCCTGGGATAAATGTATTAAACCACATTGTTTTATCTTTATTTTTATAAACTCTGGATTTTAATTGTTGATATCATATTTTGCATTTTTATTTTCCATTAGACCCAGTTCTAGATGTGCAATTATGATTAAATTTATCTAAAACTGTTCCATCTCTTGCTGGTTTTAGCTGATTTTCATTGCAAGTTTACTCTCATCTCAAAAAATAGGTTTTAGTGCATTCTAATTCTGTATGATCTTCAGCCTCTGAAGAGAATCTCTGCATGAATCCAGAATCACCCAGTCCATGAAAAGCTGGTGGAACAACGTCTGGTTGGAATATTTCCCTCCCAGTCTGTGATGCTAGAGAACTTTTGTCATTGCTTGCGAGCGTCATGTGCAGTTTTGTACATATGAGTGCATGCATGCACACACGCACACACACACACACACACACACACACACACACCATGCCTCCTGCTGCCGAGAGCTAGGGTCCCCAGTCAGCTCTGGAAAGTGGCAGTACTGTTCATGTGCCCCTCATCCCCCTCTGCTGTGTCCCTCTGCCTGTCTCATATTCCACACAGGTCCCACTACTGATCCAGCCTTTCATGCTCCTAACATCTCTTCTGTGTTCTCCCACAAAAAATGATTGAGCTGAAAATGATTCCATTGCTTATTTAGACCATCTGCTGATTTTAATTTGAAACTATATCTTTGTTTCTAAAAACCATGGTCAATTATACTTAGGTACACTTGTTTCTAGTGTGCTGTTTCTGCTTTCCTGAGGTTCTTTCTAATTCCAGTGCATTCCACACAGGGCTTGATAGTGAGGACCTGCCTGATGCAGTACCTTAACTTTCAGGGCTGCGTCTCTGCCATGCTCTTTGTGGATGTGCCCACTTTTGCTCTTGGTGTCTCACTCCTGTCCATTTTAGGTACTTTATTGTGTGCTCACAGGCTGCAGACTACGTCTGGAAAGCCTCAGAGGGCCTCAATTAAAGGTCCTTCCCAACAGAGAGGATTGCCTGGCCTTCTCCTGCAAGCAGAAAAGTCACTGATTTGGAAACAATCCTCGCCTCAGACTCCACTTCTCCTTTGAGGTTCCAACTTCCCATTCAGGGCCCAATACCTGAAGCACTGTGTTCCTGTCCCCCCTGTTGTGGTCTGCAAGAAGCTACTCTTGCTCTTTCGTCCCAGATTCAGAACAACAGTCCCAAGGTTGCTTGGCATTCCAGGTTTCCCTTTATTTATTTGCATGAGTCAGGAAATGCATTAGGAAGTAATTTTGTTGCGATGTATTTAGGGTCTAGGCCTGACGGAGCTGCAGAGCCTTAGCAGGCCCTACGTGACGGGGTGGTGTTGCTGTGCCAGCTCTGAACAGTTGTTTTTCCTTTCCTTTCCCCAAAGCAATAATCTGCAAACTAAGGCTTGTGGCTGTAGGAAGACCAGCCCTGGGGTCAGCCCCCCTGGAACCTCAGGGCACTGGGGACATGCTGTATGAGCTCCCCTGGAACCGCAGGGCACATGGGGACATGCTGTGTGAGCTCCCCTGGAACTTCAGGGCAGGTGGGGACGTGTCTGTGTCTCCTGGGGTGAGCTCCCCTGGAACCTCAGGGCACATGGGGACATGCTGTGTGAGCTCCCCTGGAACTTCAGGGCAGGTGGGGATATGTCTGTGTCCCCTGGGTCAGCTCCCCTGGAACCTCAGGGCATGTGGGGATATGTCTGTGTCCCCTGGGTCAGCTCCCCTGGAACCTCAGGGCATGTGGGTGTTACCGCTGTTGACTGGTGATGAGTCCTTGCTTCCCCAATGTTGAAGAATAACACCAAAGAAGCACGCCGAGGCAAGGTCAGAGTAGAAATTAGAAGTTTATTAAAGGACAGCAGAAAAGACTTCTCCTGGAGGAAGAAGGGGACCCAAGAGGTGGAATCCGTGGAAGGGATGTTGTCTCCCCTTTTTATAGTTCTTTCAGTGATGGAATGTAGGTGGGAAGGCCCGAGGGGTGGGACACAGGTGGGCCAAAGAAGTAATCTGGTCAGGAAGGACTTCTGAGTCAGCACCTTTTTGCTGGGGGCTGTTCATTAACATTTCTTTGAGGTGGACTTTGGCCTAGGGCCTTTTCGGGACTTCATTAACATTCCATGAGTTGTCCTGCGTTTCCCGGAATCATTGCCAGCATGGCCTCCATTTTAGATTTCACTCGGCATTAGACCCGATTTACCTAACCACACTGACTACCTAACTTTAAATCTGGCTTCATGGGGACATATGTGTGTCCCCTGGGTGAGCTCCCCTGGAACCTCAGGGCATGTGGGGACATATGTGTGTCCCCTGGGTGAGCTCCCCTGGAACCTCAGGGCATGTGGGGACATGTCTGTGTCCCCTGGGTGAGCTCCCCTGGAACCTCAGGGCATGTGGGGACATGTCTGTGTCCCCTGGGTCAGCTCCCCTGGAACCTCAGGGCACATGGGGACATGCTGTGTGAGCTCCCCTGGAACTTCAGGGCAGGTGGGGACATGTCTGTGTCTCCTGGGGTCAGCTCCTCTGGAACCTCAGGGCATGTGGGGACATATGTGTGTCCCCTGGGTGAGCTCCCCTGGAACATCAGGGCACATGGGGACATATGTGTGTCCCCTGGGTGAGCTCCCCTGGAACCTCAGGGCATGTGGGGACATGTCTGTGTCCCCTGGGTGAGCTCCCCTGGAACCTCAGGGCAGGTGGGGACGTGTCTGTGTCTCCTGGAGTCAGCTCCCGTGGAACCTCAGGGCATGTGGGGACATATGTGTGTCTCCTGGGTGAGCTCCCTGGAACCTCAGGGCACATGGGGACATATGTGTGTCTCCTGGGTGAGCTCCCCTGGAACCTCAGGGCACGTGGGGACATGCTGTGTCCCCTGGGTGAGCTCCCCTGCACCTCAGGGCATGTGCAGATGTCTTTGCCCACAGTCCTAGCTAGCCTTCCTGGGCAGCTGGAGAGCTGCTGAGCACCCATCTCTCTGCTCCTCCTCTTGTCCTGTTGCCCTGCTCTTGGAGCTGCTGCTGCCCCTCACACTCTGACCCCAAACAGGAGCACTTTTCTACCTCTTAGAGCACCACCAACACTCAGGAAAGTCAGAGCTTGACTGGCAGCTTGGGTCACAGAGAGGAAATTCAGGAAAGAATCCCCACAAAGCCAACCAAAAAGTGAAAGGACAAAGAAATTGAAATGTAAAGGATAAGGTTTGTCCTGAAAAGTTTTAAGTTGCATTTGGAACCTGAAATTCATGTGGCAGTAAAACAATTCCCGGAACTGCCCATTAGATGTGTGTCGAAATCTCCCCTGACCATCTGGTTGTTCTGTAAAAACAACCCACCCTCCCAGAAAGAAACCGAGCAGTCCAGCACGTATACACCTCAGGGCTTAAACCAATCACTTTAAATATATACCCGTCTTAGTACTGACCCATCACCCCCACCAGACCTATTCCCACCAGGGAATGTGCTAATCATGTTTTAGAGTTGTTATTTGATTTTCCTGCGGTATGTGATGATTTGCTAAGGGATGCTATGATGTATGTAAAGCCCCTGCCCTCTCCAAAGAATGTATATAAACTCTGCTTAAGTTGTTCTCGGGTCTCTTTGTTCTTTGCTCCTCTGAAGTGAGCTCTGAGCCCCAGCATGCTGGACCCCCAATAAACCCTTTGCTGTTGCATGAGACGGTCTCTTGATGGTCTTTTCCTCTGATGTTCGCCTGACCTTTTCAAAGGAACAGCATTGCTCTGAAGTTCACTGAATGCAAATAGGTTCCCCTGTCAGCTGGCCAGCTGGTGCCCAGCACTAGAAGAATCCCAGTCTCCGCTCCACCTTAGAAGCCATGTTTCCCATCAGGATATTTTGCAGAAATGCAACTCAAACCTTAGTGGGACAGTTGTCCATCTTGGATTCTTTCTGCTGGGGAAGGATGCCACCACGTCCCCTTTGCATATCCGAATGCATAAAGACTCCCACCCAAACCCAAGAGGAGCCTTCTCTCAGAGAAGCTGACTCTTTGCACTGCAGAAACAGAAGATTTGCAACCACCTTTGAAAACAAGTGTATCCTTTCCAGCCACAAAGGTTTCAAAATACGCCAAGCTCCATTCCTGACTGGGATCCTTTTTATTACTATGTTGGTCTCCTCAAACAAAACATTGCAACTTCTTTTAAGGCAGGAATGTTGTTTTATCTTTTGTTCCTATTACCAAGTGAAATACCCAGTAGACAGTCACATTCAAAGACCCTCTGACCAGGGCAAGAACCATTGAACAGCTGTGTGCATTTTCCTTCAACTCTGTGGAAAAGTTCTGTATGGGAAACAATATTTCACTGTTACAAAGTGTCTTCTAGGAGCCCAGGAGACGGGTGTGTGCCTGAGCGTCTCCTTAGGGGAGCAGCCTGCTGAGAACTGCTGTGGAGGGCAGAGCACCATGCATAGGAGCCGAGATACCGCAGAGGCGTGGCCCAGCAAGCACCCTTCTGCTGACGCAGCTACCTTGAGCAGACCCAGAGCAGCAGAGACCCGACATGAGTGAGTGTGGTTCACAGCAAAGGAGCAGTCCTGAGGTTGCCTGTCCCAGCTTGCTGGCTGCAGGCTTTCAGAGGTGCCCGCAGCCAGGGAAAAGGGAATCTGCATAACACATTCTGAGCAGAGCCTGGGTAGCTGGTTTCAGGCTAGACAAACAATTTGACAAACACCCAGGGGGGACGTCTCCAGCCTTCATAGAGCTGGAGGGACGGCTCGGAGGAGATGGACGGCACTGTCATGGAGATCACAGTCTCAGCGATTCCGAGACATTCATCCTGCAGCAGAGCCGGGCTGGGCTGGCAGACAGGGAGCAGGAGGCTTGAATCTGTCTGACATGGCACGGCATATTTTTCTTGGGGTAAGGTATTAAATGAGACTAGAGTTTTCTCCAGAAAATAACATCACCTAAAGTTCAACTCATCTTCAGAACAAGTTAGAGGACTGACAGGAACTACTTAAGCAATTGTAAATGTCGATTCCTAAAAATCATGATGCTAAATAGTCTAGGGAAAGAAATTGCTCAAAAGGAAGAAATATGGTATTAGCAATCTGGGAGCCTCCTGGAGGAGAGTCTGCATGGCTGTCCAGGGCTTGGAGCCCTGCCTCAGGCACCGCAGGGAGAGACTCCAGCTCAGGGTCCAGGAGCTGGGGGACCCGGGACCAACAAGTGCAGGCTGCTTCTCACCAGCACAACGCAGAGCACAGGGTTCTGAGACAGGTGCCAGTCTGTCTTCCTGGAACGGCAAGTTTAACATAGTGATTTAAAGGAGGTGTGTGAAAAGTACAGTAAGCAAGCAAGACTTCTGTTTAGAGGAATGAATTTTGCTCTACACACGTTGCATCCGATCGATACCTCAAGGTGGTCTGACTTTCTGTGCCTAAGGTTATGGTGTGTGGTTGATCTTACATGTCACCTTGCCCAGGCCACCTTGTGCCCAGACAATGTGTTAAACACGATTTCTAGGTGTGTCTTTAGGGTGCTTCAAAAAGACTTTAGCCTTTAAATTGGTGGACTGAGCAAAGTGGTGGGTGGTCATCATCCCGCCTTGGAGGCCCAAGTGGCGCCCATCAGCAGGGGACCGCTGAAGCCACCTGCTGGCCCAGAGCTGGGATGTCCACCTCTTCGGCCTGGTGCCCTGGGCTCAGCTGTCAGACCTGGACTGCAGGCTGCCCCACAGACGCTCTGCTCTCAAGCTTTGAAGTTACCTCCCCGTGTCTTCAGCAAGCAGACTGATCCTGGGCACCTGTCCACAGAGGCACATGCCACTGATGTGAAGGTATTTCTTTTAAGGTATGCACACGAGGGTGCCCGTGACGTCAGCGTAGTGGGCAGAGGTGAGCGGCTCCTTCTGCTCCGTGTCTCTGAGATCCCCAGCAGACATATACATACTGCCTAACCTTAGCAGTCAGGACAGCCCCCCGGCTGACAGTGACCAGTGAAAAGAACTATGACTAGGGTTTTGTAAGAAATGTAGATTTTATTTCCTTCTTGACCTTTTAAAAGTACATCAGCACATTGACAGTTTGAAAAATCCTGTGAGACTGTTAATTTATGTAGCCTAGAATTACTGATCTTTTTTGACAAGAGCACTTTGGTTTTTTTTTTTTGGGGGGGGGGTGGGGCGTTCAGGGAAGGGGTGTAAATCAAAGCACCTTAAGGAAACCAGCAAACAGTTTTGAGACCATGTCTCTGGATGAGAAAAAGAAAGCAAGCTAAGCTTCTTGACCATGTTCTGAGCTCTCTAAGCCAAGGTGAGGCCAGCAGGCTGACATGACTACGCCTCATTTCTGCCTCATAATTGCAGTGAAATTCAAACACTGTGAGTTTAATTTTTGTTAAATCTAATGCTATTACTGATGATGGAACTTCATAAGAGGCACAAACCAAAAGAAGGTAATATCTACCCAAGGAATGCCCAGAGTGGCTCCTCAGATAGTTATCCATCCCAAGAGGCCATGACGGGACAGTCCCCTGTGGGCAGGGTGATGAGGAAAGCCCAACTCTGCAGGGAGAGGAACTCTGACGTGCCATTCTTAGTGTGGGGCAGCCTGAAGCTGCCACTGCCCACTTGTTCAGACACATGCCAGGGAGAAAGAGTTTCAAATGCATGAAGAAAACACAGGCGTATAGCAGGACCAGAGTCCACAGGGCGTGGAGATTGCAGGACACAGCTATGTGGGGTGGGGTCAGAGCCAGGAGCCAAGCAGCAGCGGCTTGGCATCTGGAAGAGCCTCTGAGATGGAGGAGCCACCGGGCCAGGATCCGCCACAGTCAGGGCCCTACTCAACGCAATCCATCACATGAACACACTAAAAAGAAAGGTCAAAATGCCATCTCAATAAATACCGCAAAAATATGCGACAAAATTCAAATCTATTTCTGGGAAGACAATGAGCTCCTTCAGTCTGATGAGATTTACAAAACAACAACAACAAACCCCAACAGCTAACACACTTAATGGTGAAAAGCTGAATGTCTTCCCCAAAGGCCAGGCCAGTCATCAGGACATCTGCTCTTACCATGTGTAATCAACATTTTACTTCAGGCTCTAGCCAGAGTGTCATAAGGCAAGCAAAAAAATCAAAATAATCCATGTGAGAAAGAAATAGTAATTTTAGGCAACATGGCCCTCTGTGTAGAAAACCCAATGACATCTGTCAAAAAAAAAAAAAAAAAAAACGCTAACTAACAAATGACACAGGTAAGGTTACAGCTTTTAAGATTAATATGCAAAAAAATAAATTCCTAAGTACCAACAATGAATAATCAAAAACTAACTATTATGAAATATTAATTTCAAATCATCAAGACTTAGAAGGATAAATCTGAAAAAGATGTCAAGATGTGTATGCTTGAAGCTATTGTTGGAAAAAATTAAGGAAAGCCTAAGTAAGTAGAGAGGTACACCATGTTCATGGATTGAAAGACTGCATATAGCTTTCAGTTTTCTTCAGATTAATCTATGGATTGAAAAATCAACCAAAATGGATCACAAGGGGCTGGGGATGTGGCTCAAGTGGTAGCACGCTCACCTGGCATGTGTGAGGCCGGGGTTCGATCCTCAGCACCACATACAAACAAAGATGTTGTGTCCGCCAAAAACTAAAAAATAAATATTAAAATCTCTCTCTCTCTCTCTTTAAAAAAATGAATCACAAATCTATATGTAAAATCAAAAACTAATCATTCTGAAACATTACCTAGGATAAAGTTTGGAAATAATTGGATGAGCAAAGATTTCTTTAACATGACTTCTAAAATACATCCATAAAAGAATAAATTGATAAATTGCACTTGATCAAAATGCAAAAAATCATCCTCTTAGAATGATCTGTTAAGAGAATGAGAAGATAAGTCACAATCTGAAATTATTTGCAAAGTCTAAATCTGCCAAAGGACTTACACATAAAATAGACAAAGAACTTTCAAAAATCAATAACATGAAAGTTTGTTTTTTTCAAAATTAAACAAAAGATCTGAAAAGTACTTTATCAAAAAAAAAAAAAGATATTCTTTTGGGAGCTAAACATGTAAAAAGGCTTAACACCCTCAGTCATTGGGAAAACACACAGAACCACAGCAAGATGCACCTCACACGTATTACAAGGGGTAAAGCTGGTAAGACAGCGTCCAGTGCTGGAGGGGTGTGTGGGAGCTGGAACCCTCAAGAACTGTTGTTGGGATGTAAGTGACACAGCTATGGCTTTGGGAAAGGTTGGCAGGTTTTGTTTATTTGGTTTTGTTTGTTTGAATTTAGAGTTAAGCAAATATATACCATATGTTCTAACTATTCCTCACTTGGATGTTTGCTCTAGAGAAAATAATGCATGTGCCCATAAAGGTCTTCCTCTCATGTTCACGCAGGATTGCTCTTAATACTTACAAGCTGTACAAACCCAAATGTCCATCAACAAGCAAAAGAATAAACAAATAGTTGAAGAGACACACCACAGAAACTGGCTCAGCAGCGACAAGGAAGGAATGTGTCACAGCACACCACACACCGTAGCACAGCCGGTCCCCAAACAACCACCGTCAATGGAAAGGCCAGGCACACGGTGCAGCCCTGTCTCTGCACAGTGACAAAGTGCGCTGAGCAGTCTGCAAGGGCAGAAAGTCTGCGGTCCCTGGAGTGTGGAAAAGGACGTGGCAGGAATAGAAAGAGAACTAAAGGTCCAAGGAGAGAGTTTGGGGGTCAATAATATATTCACCCATATAACTGTGGCAATGGCTTTACGGCCATCCACATATCTCAAACCCTATCAGAGTGTACATTTTTAAATTGTGCAATCAGATGCAGAACTCTCTCGTTTTCTGATGTTTAGGTATGTTCGGTGAAGACAGTACACAATAGTGGGGTTCATTTTGACATCCTCACACATGCATGGACTGGACTGGTCCCTATTTCAGTTCCCAGGGCCTTCTTTCCCTTACCCTTCTCCCACTCTCTGTTCCCCTTCCTCTACTGGAACCCGTTCTACTTATTTCCTGTTCTTCTAATTGGCACTTTGTAGGTATCATGAAGGTGAATGCACATCCAGTCCCTCCCTTCTCCCACCCTCCCTCCATTCCTCTCGATCCCCTTCCTCTACTTGCGGATCTCCCTTCTACTTCACTGAGTCCCTCTTTGTTTCCCTTATTTTATTCTACTTTCTGCATGTGGAAGAAAACACTTGATCCTTGACTTTCTGAGTGTGATTTATATCACTGATCATCATATTCTCCAGTTCTATCCACTTACCAGCAAATGCTAAGTTCATTCTTCTTTGGTTGAGTAAAATCCCCATTTTAATGCATTTAGACACCACATTTTCTCTGTACATTCATCTGCGTATGGGTACCTGGGCTGGATCCATAATTTGGCTGTTGTTAGTTGTGCTGCTATAAACATTGATGTCCCTGTATTACTATAATATGTTGATTTTAGTTCTTTTGGATAACTACCAAAGAGTGGGATGAACGGGTCATATAGTGGGTCCATTCCTAGTCTTTTGAGAAATATCCCTACTGCTTTCCAAAGTGGTTGTACTAATATGCAGTCCCATCAGCAATGTTTGAGGGTATTTTTCCCCACATCCTCAACCGCATTTGTTACTATTTTTATCCTTGATGACTGCCATTCTGACTGGAGTGAGATAAAATCTCAATGTAGTTTTGATTTAATTTTTCCTGATTCCTAGGAATGTTGAACATTTTTCATATTTTTTATATATTTCATATATCTGTTGGCCATTTGTATTTTTTTTTTTTTGAGAAATGTCTCTGTAGTTCATTAGCCCATTTATTGATTGGGTATTTTGGTAGTAAGTTTTGAGTTCTCTGTGTACTCTGGATACTAATCCTCTGCTAGAGGAGTAGCTGACAAAGGTCTTCTGCCATCCTGTGGGTTGTCTCCTCATGCTCTCAACGCTGCCTTTGCTTAGCAGATGAGCTTTAATTTTGTGTCATCCCACTCACTGTTTCATTTCTTGAGCTTTAGGGGTCTTGTTAAAAAGTCAGTTCCTCTGCCCATATGTTGGTGTGTTAACCTGTTTCTTTCAGCAATTGCAAAGTTTCTGGTCCAATGACAAGGTCTTTGACACACTGTGATCTGACCTTTGCCCAGGGTTAGAAACAGGGATCTAGTTTCATTCTCCTACGTCCATGGTGCCCGTTTGTTAAGAAGATGGTCTTTTCTCCAGGGTGTGGTTGAGTATTTCGTGACTATATGTTCACGGAGCTCTGTGTTTGTGTCCTCTATGCTGTTGCATTGCTCTTTGTATCTGGATGCCAATACCATGCTCTTACCATAACTCTGGGGGATATTTGAGGTCTCATATTGCCATGCTCCTGCCTTTGTTCTTCTTGCTCAGTATTACTTTGGCTATTTTGGGTCTTTTATTCTTTCAAATGAATTTTAGGGCCTTTTTCCCTAGTTCTGTGAAGAATGTCGTTGGTATTTTGATTGGGATTGCATAACTGTATACAACTTCAGGTAATGTGGACATCTTGAAAATATTAACTTTGCCTGTCCACAACAGTGCCGTATACTAACAAATCTCTAATAAAACTTATTGACAATGTTTTCCATCAGTCAAGAAATCTGAGTGGTTAGACTGAACTGGTTGAGAAGGTACACGGTAAGGAAAGTAAAAAGTGCTTTTAAACCTTGCTTGGCTCCTGGTGGGTGGTCCCTGTCCCCCCCAGGCTCCTGGTGGGCAGTCCCCCCACAGCCTGGCTCCTGGTGGGCAGTCCCCCCACGGCCTGGCTCCTGGTGGGCAGTCCCCCCCATGGCCTGGCTCCTGGTGGGCAGTCCCCCCCACGGCCTGGCTCCTGGTGGGCAGTCCCCCCACTGCCTGGCTCCTGGTGGGTGGTCCCTGTCCCCCTCAGGCTCCTGGTGGGCAGTACCCCCCACAGCCTGGCTCCTGGTGGGCAGTCCCCCCACAGCCTGGCTCCTGGTGGGCAGTCCCCCCCACAGCCTGGCTCCTGGTGGTCAGTCCCCCCACAGCCTGGCTCCTGGTGGTCAGTCCCCCCACAGCCTGGCTCCTGGTGGGCAGTCCCCCCCACAGCCTGGCTCCTGGTGGGCAGTCCCCCCACGGCCTGGCTCCTGGTGGTCAGTCCCCCCACTGCTTGGCTCCTGGTGGGTGGTCCCTGTCCCCCTCAGGCTCCTGGTGGGCAGTCCCCCCCACAGCCTGGCTCCTGGTGGGCAGTCCCCCCACAGCCTGGCTCCTGGTGGGCAGTCCCCCCCACAGCCTGGCTCCTGGTGGTCAGTCCCCCCACTGCTTGGCTCCTGGTGGGTGGTCCCTGTCCCCCTCAGGCTCCTGGTGGGAGTCCCCCTATGGCCTGGCTCCTGGTGGGCAGTCCCCCCATAGCCTGGCTCCTGGTGGGTGGTCCCTGTCCCCCTCAGGCTCCTGGTGGGCAGTTCCCCCACGGCCTGGCTCCTGGTGGGAGTCCCCCCATGGCCTGGCTCCTGGCTCTGGAGCAGGAGGTACTTGCTGGCCCTCCCCACCACTGTCGGGGCCACTTCACTTATTCATCTGCTCTTCTTGGTCAGGTCTTGAAGTAGGGTGCCTTCCCCTGGGGTCTCAGGCGCCCTGCCCCTGGTTCACCTCAGCTCTGACCCACGTGGTCAGGCGAGTGGGTGTCCTACACACAGTCCCACTGCAGGGCTCCCCTCCCTCCCTGGCTGGACAGCTGGGTCCCCTCTTCCTGGGAGCCTCAGGCCACCTTCTGGGGAGGAGGGAGGAGTGAGCCAGCCTATCCTGCAGCCCTTCTAGGAGGAGGGCCCCCAGATTTGGTGAATTTAACTGGCCTCAGTAGGCACCACCTCCTGCCCCTCAAGCTCAGCCATATGCTGATATCAGAGCTTAGGTTGCCTGTTTCAAGTGTGAGATTCTTAGCTCTTCTCCACTGTGGAAGCTGGTTTTCCAGTGCTCAACTGCTGTGCCCACTCTCGGGAGCTGTTGGTGGGTAGCTTCCTCTGAACCACCTGTTCCATTCTCCACCTGGATCAACTCATTAATAAGCTAGATCCCTGTATTCCAATTCCAAGTGGGAAGTGTTTCTCTCCCCTGTTGTCTTGAGAAATTTTCTGAAAGACATAAGTATGTATGTATGTATGTATGTATTCTTTGTTGTGATAGGGATTGAACCCAGGGCTTTGTGCATACAAGGCAAGCACTCTACCAAGTGAGCTATATCCCCAAACCAAGGCATAAGCTTTTATAAGGCAACATGTCAGGTGAGTATTCTGTACTTTCTAAAAGCAAGAAGAGCATCTCCATGCTTAGCTTAAGTGAAGGGCTCCCACATAGCTGTCATTCCAAGGAAGTATCTCCTGGCTATCAGGGTGCCCAGTCTCCTCCCTATAGGTTTCCAGCCTTGTGGCCAGCCTGGGCCTCTCCATAGGAGAGGGAGGCCATAGATGGACTCAGAGAATCCCTGTTATGTTTAAAAGATCATTTGGAGCAACCAAGCAAAGTGATGTGGAAACATATTTTATTCTCTGAATATTCCCAGAAACCAGTAGAAACTCAGTAAATGATGGATGGATGGAGTCAGCGAACCTTGAAGCTTTGGCACTGAGAACAGGTTAGGAGTAGCCACCAACAGTGTTCTCAGTGCAAGACAGGATTCCATGTCACTGAATCTGCACAGTGGCAACACTGTTTTTTTTCTGTCAAGAGCAACTGTATTGAAGTAAAGCAAGAATGTATTGCTCCCCGTCCATATGCTTTGTATTAAAATCTTGGAACCTCATATAGGCTCACATTTTTTTTATTTCTCAAAAGCACTGATTAAAGTCTGCCTTTACAGAGGCTTTGTGCATGCCCACTCCCAGCCGCTGCAGCACTCTCTTGCCTGGTCTGGGAGCATGCATCACTCAGCACTGCAAGCAATTAAGTCTCAGGTACCTTTCCATCTCAGGGAAATGAAATCCCTGGAACACAGCATGTTCTAAGTATCATCTGTCCCCTGTTCAGCCAAGTGTGTGTGTGTGTGTGTGTGTGTGTGTGTGTGTGTGGGTTGTCTGTCACTTGGTGGCCACATCAACAGAGAGGGGTGCTGGATTGGTCAAGGGAGATGTGAGCTCAAAGCTGGCTGGAGACACAGAGTTTCTCTAGTGAGTTTATTGACATGCATCAGAGAAAGATGACAATTTCCACAGGTCCCTGAAGCCCTGCAGAAAACCCCTGGGATCCCAGGAGTCAGAGCCAGTCAGAGTTCTGAAGACCAAAGACAAGAAGGCAGTTTGGGGGCCTTGCTGGCTAGCACGACAGTTGTACCAATGCCCCCTTTTATTTTTTCCTGCTCCATTCCAGCTTCACTAAGGCATGATTGGCAAATAAAGTAGTATATATTTAAGGTGTGCATTGTACTGTTTTATATGTGTACATTGTGAAACAATTACACTATCAAGATAATTAACATGTCCATCACCTCCCAGTTATCAATTGTGTGTGTGTGTGTGTGTGTGTGTGTGAACATTTAAGAGTTACTCTCAGGAAATTCGGACTACAAACAACAAAGTTCCATATATATTATTCATGACGATTCCCATTCTGTACATTTGCTCTCCTTCATAATTGGAAGTTCATACCCTCTCACCACTGTTCCCCATTTTTTCCATGCATTAGTCCTTGGAAAACCCACATTCTACTCTGTTTTATGAGTCGCACATTTTCACCCTCTTCATACCCACAGAATCACACAGTTTATCCTTGCTGTGCTGGCATTACTTCACTTAGCACGACTCTTTCAGGTCACCAGGTTTTCACAAATGAAAGGATTTCCTTATATAGTAATACTGAACAATATTCCATGAAGTATGCATATATCTCACACTTCCTTCATCTGTTCCTCCCTTAATGGACTCTGGCTTGTCTCTGTACCTGACTGTCAGGAACTGTGCTGCAGGAACATGGGAAGCAGGTATCTTGTTGTGATTCTGATTTCAGATATTGTGAATATGCAACCAGAAGTGATTCCAGATCACATGGTAGATCTACTTTTAATTTTTCAGCAGAATCTTCACACTGCTAGGATAATAACTGTAAGGTGCAGGGTTCTGGGTTCCTCCACATCCTCTACAGCTCTTGCTGTCTGCCACGGTCTTGCTGATATTAGCCATGCTAACAGGTAGGAGGCGCTATCACCTGGTGGCTCTGATGTGCATTTCTCTGATGATTAGTGGTGGTGCATTTATTGGCCATTAGTCTTTTGAAAATGTTTGCTCAGACCCTTTGCCCATTTTAATTGGGTTACTTTTTTTCTTACTATTGAGTTGACTATTTTATATATTTTAGAAGTTAACCCTTTGTCAATGTATGGCTTGAAAACATTTCTTTCTTCTTTATAGACTGCCTCCTCATCCTGCTCCTGTTTCCTTATTGTGTAGAAACTTCTCAGCTCTGTGGAATTTCTAGCATGCAGCCTGTCCTGAGAGTGCTTCCTGTGCTTTACAGAAGAGTGCCCTTTGTTGCTGTGGGATAGAGTGTCTTTTGTACCATGCTGGGCTGACTTGGCTGATAGTGCTGTTTGAGTTTCTGCTTCCTTATTAATTTTCTTTTAATGACCTATTGAGGATCCTGAAGAGGGTAATGTATTGAAGTGTGTTAACATTGTATTGAAATCTACTTTTCCATTCAGTTCTGTAAATATTTATGTATTTAGGTGCTAGAAAGTTGGGTGCACATGTAATAAAATAATAATAAAGTGATAATTGATTAACAATAATTAATAACTCAATAAATATTATTTAATTGATATTTATTTGTGATTATTACATCCTCTTGATGAACTGACTTCCTCGTCACTTTATAATGACCTTCTTTCCTTTTTCATAGTTTTTTACTTACACTCTATTTGTTTCTAAGTATAGCCACCCCTAATGTCTTTTGGTTATGATTTATATAGAATATCTTTTTCCATGTTCCATTTTCCATCTGTGTGTCCTTAAATCTAGAGTGAATCTGTTACAGGCAGCAGAGAGTTGGATCTTGTGTTTGTTTGTTTTTTTAATTTGTGAACCTCTTCTATGTCTTTTGATTGTAGAATTTAATCCATTTGTAACATGGGCGATGACAGCGAGCTCAGGTCTTGCTGGCACATTGTGTTAGTTGTTTTCCTGGTTAAAATCCTTTGGTTAGTTAATTTCCTGGTTAAAATCCTTTTGTAGCTCCTTTTCTCCCATTTCCCACCCTGTTGTCTTTTTTGACTCCATGGGTTTTTTTAGAAGTATGCTTTGATTTCTTTCTCTTTCTCCTTAATGTATCTACTACAATTATTTTTTTTTTCTTTTTTATGCTTACCATTGAGCTTATATAACATTTCTTGTACCTATAATGTTCTGGTTTTAGCTGCTGAGAACCCCACTTTGAATGCACATAGAAATTTGACACTGTAAGTTCCCTGCCATATTTCACATTATTGAAATTGCAATTTATATCTTTTGATATTGTGCATCCATTATCAGATTATAATCACTATTGCTATTTTAATACCTTTGTCTTTTAACATTTGTGTTAGAATTTAAATTTAAATATTACAGTCTTTTGAATTTTACATTTCACCTTTACAGGGAGCTTTGTGCTTTGGGGTTTCCGTGTTGCTAGTGCCTTTCTTGTCAATTTGGAGAGCTCCCATCAGCCTTCTTACAAGACGTGTCTGCAATAATTTGCTCCCTCAGCTTGTCTGGGTAGGTCTCTACCCCCTCATCATCTCAGGAAAGCTTTGGCAACTTTGGTATTGCAGGTTGACACTCGTTTTTCTTTAGCGCTGTTTTCTCCCACTCCTGGCTAGCCTGCAATTATTCTGTTTTAAAGTCATTGATAGTTTTATAAGGTTTCCCTGTAGGTGACCGGTTGATCTTTTCTTGCTGCTTTTAAAATTTTCTTTGATTTTGAGAATTTGATTACAATGTGTCACAGCAAACACTTCTCCCTGTTTGATCCTTTTGGGGTCCTTTGACTTTTATTAATATTAATATCGATTTCTCCCTCCAGATTTGGGAAATTTTCAGTCTTATTTCTTTAAATAAATTGTACTGTCCCTTTCTCTTTCTCTGCTCATTTTGGAACTCCTGTGATTTGTGTTGGGTCCCTTGATGGTGTCCCACAAGTCTCGTAGGTTTGGCACACTGGCTTTTCTGCTTTTGTTCTTGTTGCTGGCTGTGGATTTCAAATCACCAGTCTAAGATGTTTTTCCTTCTTCTTGATTCTTCAGCTTACGAAGCTCTCGATGGCACTTTTCACTTCAGTCATTATGCTCTTCAGCTCCAGAATTCGTTTGATTCTATTTTATGGTTCCTATAATTTTGAACTATTAATTTTGCTTATTTTTTAAACTTCTAATACTTTTTCATATATCATTTTATGGTTTTATCCAATATTTATCTGAGCTCTGTCACAGACCACTGGAATTCTTGAAGCCAAATGTTTTGAATTCTTTCTCAAACATTTTTTACAGCTCTGCTTATTTAAGGTTGGTTACTAGTGATTTATTTTATCCCTTTGATAGTCATCTTCTACTAATTATTCATAACCCTTGTAGCCATGGTTTAGAGGGTTTGGTATCTGTGCACTTGAAGAAGTCCTTATAGACTAGCTTTAGCAGGAATAGTCCTTCAGGCCATCAGAGATTTGGTAAACCTTCATCAGTAAACCTTCTACTGGGGTCCATGGGAAGGCTTGAGGCAGGGGGTCCAACTGGCTTGGCCCTGTATCTGTTAGCTGGACTCAGGAGGACCAGAGGCACACCTGGATTCATAGGGGCCAGCCTTGCAGAGGAGTATGCCTTGGACCTGACTCTGTGGGGGCCAGCCTGGTGCTGCTGTGCCCTAAAGTCGGACCTCATCAAGGTGTACCTGGGGCCTCAAGTTGAGCTTGGAACCTGGGCCACAGAGGATGGCCTGGTTATAGGATGGGCCTAGAATCTCAGTCCAGAATCTGGGACCAAGCTGATGCCTGGATCTGCAGAAGCCAGCCTGGCCGTGGGGCAGGCCTGGAGCTCAGGGCCTTGGGCTCTGCTCTGGCCCTGGGACAGGCCTAATACCCTTTTCCTGACAGAAGCTGGTTTCAGATACAGCTGTGGGCATGTTCCTATTACCCTCTACTGTACGTGCTCTACTGACTACATGTTAACCTGCCTTTGGCTCTCAACACTTTGGGGTCTTCTAATACATTATTCTGGCATTATTGATCCTCTTGCTCTAGATGCAGGTCTAACTACACATTCATCTGTGGTCTTCGATTCCATGATATTACTCAAATTGCTCCTCCCATGGTCCCTACCCCCTGACCTCAGCATTCATGCACAATACACACTTGGTTCCTCTGCTGCTCTGCTGTCTCCTCTGACCCTGGGCACCCATTTCTAGGTGGTCCAACATGAGTGAGGCCTTGCATGTGGCAGCAGACCTCTGTCCAACTCTTAACATCCTGCACCTTCTTTCTCTTCCCTCATCTATTGTCTACTGTTTAATGACCTTCACACATTAGGAAATCATTTTTTAAAATCATGCAGGGCTGTGGGCGGATATCAGTTGTAGAGTGCTTGCCTAGCCTGTGTGAAGTCTTGGGTTTGACATTAAACACTGCTAAAATTAATTGATTGATTTATAATGCTTACTTTTTGGATGAAGTGGTGTGGCTACTAACCCTATTTCTCCCCTTGGGGAAGCAAGCCTGCAGCACATGGTACATAACCACACCCTGGCCACATGAACAGACACGTTCGGGGCAGTCAGAAGGACGAAGCCACCCAGGAAGAATGGTGTCACTCACCAGGTGGTGTTGAGGTGGGGTCTCAAGGTCCCTGAAGGCTCCTGTGCTGGAGGCTTGGTCCCTAACACGGCAATGTTCAGAGGCAGGGCTTTGGGGCAGTGATTACACAGGCGGGTTCTTACCTCCAAGGTGGATTAATCCATTGACTGAGGCAGAGCTGAATGGGCGTCTGAAAGGTGGTGGAAACTTTAGGGGCAAAACCCAGTGGTAGGGAGTGGGTCCTTGGTGGTACCTCTCATCCCAGCACCTTCCTCTCTGCTTCCTGGCTGCCATGTGCTGAGCCGCTGTGCTCACCACACCCTTCAGTCATGACGCCTGCCTCCTGGTAGTTCCCAAAACAATGGAGCCAGAGGACCACAGACAGAAACCCCTGCAGCCAGGACCCCAGATGACCCTTCCCTCCCTGCAGTGTTTCCTGGGTGTTTGTCAGAGAGACAGAGCTGACTAGCACTTTCATGATATAGGGCTGCAGGCAGGTTTTGTTAAGCATCACACACACACACACACACACACACACACACACACACACATTTTTTATGTGTGCAATCAGATTTCCTAGTAATTTGTGGGATGTTTTGGCTGATTAGGGGTAATGGCAAATTTCCTGGGTTAAAATCCTCGCCTTCTTCTTTACTGATGTTTGGTTTGACACAACTCAAACTCTCTTTCCAGCCTGTTTCGTCATTTATAAAATGGGGACAATAATACCTTTTCCTAGAGTGCTATGAATAGCAATTAACACGATTCATATAAAGCACTTACCATAATGCCTAGAACTCGGCCATGCACAGGATTATGCCCGAGTGTCTTTCAGATGACTCTTGTCCTCCTTATTATAACTGCTTTAATCCCACTCATCATTCTTTATCACCTGTGTTTACTATACTATTGTATCCTAGGTCATCCAGAAGGGACCTCTTGGATTTGTTTTCCTCCACCGTGAAGCTGAATCTCTGTAGCCTTTCTTCTTATGGTCTTTGGAGACATAATTGACATTTGGGTAGCTAATAGAGTGAAGGCCAGAGTCTGAGGGCCTCGGTTCTGTAGGCTTTCAGCCTAGAGCCTTCTGTGTGCATATGGTTCCATTTGTGTTGGAAAGCTGTGACCTGGTCTGGAGTAAGAGCTTCCAGGTCAAGAGAGCATGATGGTGCATGCCACAGGAAGTGTGAATGACTGACCTCACGTGGAAAAGATGAGAATGTTTATGATTCATGTTGTCAGCTGGGTGGCGAATGTAGAAGTATTAATTGTGCAATCATCCATACTTTCATGTTTGCCTGAAACATTTCATGTCAAAAAAACAAGGTGTTCAAAATGGAGAAGCAGGTGTGGAAACAGGTAGGCTAATTATGAATGCCTTATTTAGGGATCACAAGCCATGCTCGCCATTGGGACACCACAGTGCAACCATTCGTGTAGTGCGACTTGGGGACCTTCCACCTTCTCTGACAGAGAAGGTAGCGTGCATGCCTCTGTGTGCTCCATGGTGGGCAGACTCGGGTACATCCAACCTGGGAAACACACACATCCTCATGCTCTTTATCTCTGACCAGTGAATGGGGTGTGTGGCTTGCAGTTTGCAGCTCCCTGGTTGTGTGGGGTTTTAGTTCTCGTCCTGCTGGTTGGCACACCTAAGGAACAGCATTCGGGTCACTGACGGAGCTTTAGATACTGTTAATACAGGAATGCTCATGACGGAAGGTCAGGTGCTGTGCCATTCAGGGTAACACCCCAGACCCGTATCAGACCTGGGTGTTCACTAGTGCTGCTGACCCACCTAAAAAGGCATGATGGCAGACCCATGCCAGCTCAGGCCAGAGATGAGAGACCCCATCCAGACCAGACCCAGAGACTCACATGGCATAACAGATCAGACCCACAGCATTTCCTTTCCCATGAAATCAACCATTCGTTGACCAGAGCATTTTAGCAGTCTTGTAAGAGTACTTTTTAAAAAAGTCAAGTAGTCTTCTGAGAAGGGACTCTAAATGACCTCACATATTATTCTCATCTTTAAGCAACTATGGCCCTAAAAGGACAATATGCAATATTATCACCTGGATTTCCTTTTTTTGTGGCTTTTAAGTACAAACACACTTGAAAAATATTTCAGATTAATTCCAATTTTGAAATATCTCTTTTATTTCTGATGCTAATTAATTAGTTTGCTGATTAAATTTCCTTATCATTTCCTCAGGAATAGAAATGAGTGGGTCAGAATTTGCCCTGATCCAATAGTAACATGGAATATGGAAACAGCAAGCTGACCTTCAGAGGGCTCAGCACTCCACTTGTCAGCAATTTCTCCTTGTCCTTAAAGGCGCCATTCGCCTGGTGGCCACGTCCCTGAGTGACGAGACGGCATGGTGTCGACATCACTAGCCAGGACCCCGTGGCACGGCTGCTGGGGTTGTGCGCACAGTCCATGCAGCCCCCGCCCAGCCACTGGCCCTCAGGGGACTCCAGTGCACCCAGACGTAGCAGCAGTTCTGCTTCTCTAGTTTGTGAACAGATCACAAGTTTGTTTAAAGGACATGAAAGACTCGGCGCAGGATGTTGTCTCACACAGGATGAGGCTCCTTAACCAATTAAAAAAAACAATAAGTAAAGAGAAGGAAGATGGGTAGAGTAGAGGAGGGGAGCAGAGAGGGGGAGAAGGAAGGAAGCCAGGGAGCCGACGTGGAATAAAGTCACGTCAAGGTGAACCCCGGTTTTTGTACACCAGCAGTGCACTAATAAAAATGTCTAAAAAGAATAAGGTGTTTTCAAAGGCCCTCTAGAAAGATCTTAGAGCTAGAATATTCACTTTTGTTTCTCCTGAATAAAGATGTTTTGAAACACTTAGTCCCACAGCTAATGAGTCCAAACTAATATGGAAAGCACATAGAAAAACAAATCGGCAAATTAAATAGGCCTGATACATTTGAACTAGGAAGCAACTTTGGGTCCCTAATTTACTCTAGAAAATGACAATCCCCGGATAAACCAGGCTACAATCCAGCTGTGGCCATCCAGACCTCACCAGGAAGATCCTTTGCACATTCATAGGGCTACCTGTTGAAGACACTGCAAAGGATCTGAGCCCAGGAAGGATGGCTTAGGTCACGGTACCACTCCACGGTGGGACAGATCACTTCAGATGTCGTAAGACCAGCTGACAGTCAATGGAGTTTCTAGATCAACTGGGCAGAGAGAACAAAGTGATGTTACAATAACTCAAAATAATAGAAAAGAGAGAGCAGACATTTTCATAGAAATCAGAGTTGTCACAAGGGGAGAAGGTGTCCTCAGTGAAGAAGGCTGTGAATGTTACCGAGGTTGCGGTTAGCAGGCCAAGGACGACCCCGACACACACTAATCAACAGAGCATACCTTAGGGTCATACTTAGGAATCAGTGAGGGGGAGAGGCCACACACTGCAGAAGCTGACCACATCTCCCAAAGGCAAGGCTCGCCTTCACCCTGCCTGGTGTGCGTATGGAGGACCACAGGGTCCAGGTTTTAAGAACTGAGGCACAACAGTGCTTAGTGTCTGCTGTAAGAAAAATGCACACTGCTACAAACACAACCAAGTTAGGAAAGTGACTGTCAATTTGGGACACTCAAAAACCTTACAGGTTGCAAAGTATAAACCCGGAAAAAATATTTTACTTAAGTAATTGTATGATACTTCCATAATATTTTTCTGCATTCATGTTTTAGGTGTAAATGTTTTGATTACTTCTTCCTGGAAACAGCAATTCTGACTTCATTATTGATAATCAAAACTTTTTGTTAATTCATTGATAACATCATGTAAATTTTTAGTATTATTGATTTGGGGAAAACCTCTAACCAGTTCCATCCATAGACTTGTAGAATTCCCAAAATTCTGGATTCCCAGATCTGGAGCCTTGGTGCTCCCCCAGCCACAGGGCTTCTGTGGAGCTGGGCAGGCACCGGCTGGCTGCCCAGAGGTCCCTACACATGGTGGTGTCAGGACAGCGGGAGGACTGTGAAGCCAGCGAGGTTCCAGGAAGCTCCTCCACTCGGGAGGGCACAGGGTCATGGTGTCCAGCCGCACACAGGGAGGCGCCTGACCTGCGGCAATGTGCCCCGCTCAGCGTCCTCCTGGCTGCACCTCACAAGGCCCATGACCACTCCAGTGCAGCCCGTCCAAGGGAAGGCAGCCGAGGGGATGTGCATGAACAGGGAGGCAGGAGGGGGAGGTCACAGGAGGCAGGGTCCCAACTGAGAGGGGCCCCCATATGTTACTGTTGCAAATCCATCAAAAATGTGACCATAAGTGAATATAAGTATTGGGTGCTTCATTTATTTTAGGGCAGATCTGCCTGACTGTCCCCCTCCTAATTCAGGAAACTAAAACTGGAAGGTGAAGAACCTGGTCACACAGCTCCTAAATGGCCGAGCTGGGCTTGGAAGTCAGGCCGGATGATTCCGGACGGAGATCAGACTCTAAACATCCAGTTATGCTTTTAATGAAAGGCAGTTAATATCCTCAGTGTATGAAAAAGCTATTGAGTCAACTCCAGATTACCACGTGCCAATTGAAAAATCGGAATTACTCAGGAGGACACAAATGGTGGACAATGAAACACCCCCAATTTAAAACAGACATGTACTTCCTACCCAATCTGAAAGTGATCTTTGAAGAGCAGCTCTTACCCTGATGCGCACATGCTGCTGGCGGGAGTGTGCACATGGGGGATTCAGGACGCTAATCATTCTATTTGGCACAGACATCAGTGGTCTAAAAAGTGCTCCTCCCATTTTGTGCCATTTTTCCAATTCTAGGAAGGGAATCTGAAATAAACTCACACAAAGCTTTTTCACAAACACTCCTATTACTTATAAGATGTGGGAGGAAGACGCAGCATAGAGGGAAGGGCTAGGCGACATACAGACCACCACGTAAGAGAAAGAACTATGGCAGCGGACCCAGAATGATGCTTCCATCACACCCGGAGACGTGCAGGCAGAGCTCTGAAACTCCTGCACAGATTAGGAGCTATGATTTCAGAAATGACACTCTACCATCTCTTCTTAAAATGAAATTGAGATTTTTCACAAATAATTGCTTTATTTCACAATCTACGAAGTAGAACTTTGGCTCCTCCTTCTCTGCTTCGTGTTGGGGAGTTCAGAAGTTGATGTGGGTGTGACAGCATGGCAGAGCTGGTCACAGCCTTGTGCACATCCACAGGTGGCTGAGGCCACGCCCAGACCTGCTGCTGCTGATGTCTGTTCCTGGGGCTGCCTGCCAGGCGGCTGCCAGGAGAGAGTGTGCCTCGGCCAGGGCTGTCGGTGGGCCCTGCTGCTGCGCAGAGAGCCGTTACAGGGATGCAGAATGGTCTACTTTATTGATGCTGACGTCTAAATAGAGAGCTAGGGCTCCCTCGCAGTTTTTCAAGGAAACAAGTGATTCCTACATCAGGCTTCTCATTCTCGGGGCCTCCCTACCTTGGTGGGCAAGATGGCTTTCCACCCCAGGCCAACAGCTGCCTTCCCGGTGCTGAATGGTCACCAGCAATGCTGCCCAAAGCTGGGAGCAGTCCTCGCCAGCCATGGGTGATTGCCTAGTGATTGACACAGGGCTCTGGCTGAAGTCCGGGTCCTGGCCACAGCCCCCTTCCTCACCACCTCCTGCAGGGCATGGCGAGGCTGATGGGGTGTAACCCCTTTTATCTTAAGAGCCATGTCTCTAAGTGCAATCCGTTTCCAAGAGAACCCCACCCCCACCCCTGTTACAGACATTCGGGGCGGTAATGCAGGCAGGGAAGTCCTCTAGCACCAGGCCGGGCACACAGTGGCCACCTCTCCCCCTCCGCCAAGCTGAGATTGTGTTCAGGACCCTGCTGCAGGCAGGGGTGGGGGGAGCCGGTGGGCAGGAACAACAGGCCAGTGTCTGCAGATTCAAGAATTTACAAGCTCTAAAAGGGACAGGTTAGAGCCAGAAGTGACCTTAGAAACTGTCTTCACTCCTTTCATTTTTCAAATAAGGAAACCTTGTTAAACACGCCAATGTGGCTCCATGTTCCTGTCGGCCGCGCCGAGAACTTCAAAATGAATCAAGTACACTTGACACATTCATTTGGCTCAGGGATTATTTGGGTTTTGTGCCCCTCTTTCCTTCCTCCCCCATTTCAGATGCTACAATGAGAGCTGGGGACAAAGCCAGGGTCGGCACTGGCCTAGCAAGCCTGAGGCCTTGGCCTCCGACCCAGCACTGCAGGGGAAGAAATAACAAAGGGTTCTCTCTCCATGTGCTCAGTTTCTGGGACTGTGTAAACCCCGGTGACTGGGTAGGCGGAGCCGTTAGGTGGAGGCATCCTGCAATACAAAGGGGCGTGAGGGTCTTTGGCTTGACCTGAAACCTGCATGGAGATTTCCCTAGGAGTTTTCATGGGAGAAAATCGAACCCTTCACTTTTCTCCTTAGAAAACACACACATGCAAGCACACACACCCCTACGTGAGCATACCCAGCTACTATACGTCTAAACATTCCTTCCTGATATGGCAACTGGTTTTATTTTATCTTTATATCAGAATAAAGGTATTGTATTGCTGGGGTGACAGGAGACAAGCATGGGTTGTAACTGAGGGGACGAGGGCAGTGAGCTCACCATATCTGCCAATGCAGAGGGCAGCCCAGTGGCAGTGGACAGCCATGGAATCTCCAACACTGCAGAGTGGACACGAATCCCAATAGTTTACTTTTCCTCTTGAGTCCTTTTCGAGTACGACTTTACCTCCATCAGAACACTGCTTCCTTCCTTCCAAGGCCACACCTGTCACTCCGTCCTCTGTCCAGCTCACTGCCCAACAGTGGTGAGCATGGCGGCCGCGTGGCTTCCGTGGTTCAAGGAAGTGTGTCTGGGTGTCCATGGTGAGCCAAAGGCAGGCTCCTCATCAGACACACGAGTGAACCAGTGAGCAGAGCAAGGGAGGACCAGGGGTGGCCCTCGTGGGCAGCTTTCCAAACCCAGTGAAGTGCTCCGCCAGCTGCGTTTCTGTCATCGGGGGCTAGGGCTGATGACCAGTTTTGTCACATCTCATATTTTTACTGTCTGAGTGAGCACACATCCCCAGGGTCAGCTCCTTGGTCAAGAGGCCCGCTTCTAGGTCCTCTTGTCATTGACCTCCAGGTCATGTTTAGCAAGTGCGTCCCAGTGACACCCGTGTGGGATGCACTGGTCTGGACGTGGTGGCTGTGCTCCCTGTCTGCTGGCCTTCACCGGGTTGGTTGGAGAGCTGCTGGTCTCGTCCTGGTGATGAGCTCCACAGCTCCACAGAAGCTCTTCAAACCTCGATGACTCTTGGACACCAGAGATGAAGACAGCGTGTCTACCGCCCGCCCCTCCCTTCCCTCCACCGCTGCTCCCAGTGCCTGGCCGTCTCCACCCAACCCCAGGACACGGGTCCACCATGCTCTTTTGACCCCTCCTCTCGGAGCCCGCCCGTTCCTGGAGGGATGCTGGAGGAGACCCAGGCAGTCTGCATGGCGTCTGCCACCCGGTCCCCCAGAGCCCGAGCCCAGGCCTCGCAGGCCCTGTAGGGCAGGGCAGGGCCAGGCGCTGAGGCTGACAAGGAGCTCAGCCTGCAGGGAGCAGAGGTGCGCGAGAGCCACACGGCGAGGGAGAGCGCGGGCCACACCACGTAGCAGCTGCTACGGCCACTACACCAAAGTGTCACCAGCTCAGTGGGTTACAACAATGTGCCTTTATTATCTTATAGCTCTGCACGTCAGAAGTCCAACCTGGGTCTCCCTGGGCTAATGCAGGATGGGGCAGGGTGTGGCCTCTCTGGGGCCCTGGGGTCCACTTCTTGGCCTTTGTCGTTCTACCAGACACCACATCCCTGGCTCTGTCCATCTCCAGCCAGCAATGGCCAGTTGAGTCTCCTCCGGATGCTTCCTCCCATTCTGACCCTGGCCTCTCACCCACTTCAGGATCCTTAGGACCACACTGGGCCTTCCTGCCTCCTCAGGGATGATCTTCCCATCTTGGGTCAACTGATTAGTGACCTTCACTCCATCCACACCCTTTTCCCCTTTGCTGTGTCCCAGGGTTCAGACATGATGGCTTACTGCTTTCCAAGATCTGTAACAGTAATAGCCTAATTCCCAATCTCAGTGGCTCTTCAGGGCCATAGCCACCTAACAGTGGCCTGCACACTGCCAAAATGGCCTTTCTGATTTTGAGACAAATATCCCTCTGTGGTGGACTGTGTGAGCTCAGAAGCCTCCACATCACAAGTTAAAGGTCAGATATTGGGGTTTTAGAATGTGTGACTTTCTTGGGATAATTTTGCCCAGAGCCATAGTTTCTCAGGGGAGGAGTCTGCTCTTGGCATCCCCTTGAGTAGAGGTGCCCTTCCCAGGCCCTGGATGCCCCCTGTCACAGCCCCAGGTGCTGACTGCTTTGTGGCTTGGCTGAAGAGGCGTGGCTGCTGTCCTGATTCTGCTGTGTGCAGTGATTTCAGGAAGGCGAGCAGAGGTGCCCTTACCCTGCGGTCTTTGCGGGCATCCATCTGCTCGTGTGTCATCTACATGAGAAGTGCCTCCAGTGTCTGCACAGGCCTGCTCCTGCCTTCGGCTCCAGTGCAGCCTTTCTCTAACATCCTACTGTCTGCGCCACTTCAAGAGGTTCAGTGTTATATTCAAAAGATCAGACGTCAAGGCTCAGAGTGCCACGCTGCGTGACGGCTCCCACTTAACAGCACAGCTCAGACACCGCACTCACAGCCACCTCTGCCCACCTTAATGCTTACTTATTTTCTATTTCTTGCTGGCTTTATTTTCCTAGGGAAAAAAAAAAGGAGTGATAGTTAGTCTGCTCTTGTGTGGGCATATGACAATCCTATAAATAGCTGTTGCCACTTTTCTGGACCAATAGACTAATTTCACATTAGAATCTGGAAAGGTTTTGGAATTGTCACTGGCTCCTCTGATGGCTTACTGCTTTCTAAGATCTATAACAGTAATAGCATATTCCCAATCTCTTGTGCTCAACAACTTACAAGAATCCAAGGCAGACGTGTGTTGGGGAGGCACATTATCCCTTACATAGGTGACCCCAAAGCCCCGTGAGCTGGCGTACTTTCCCCACTCATTAATAAGCACCATTTCCAAGCAACCAGGATGTATTGAGTTGGGAGTCCCTACGTGCGAGAGGGTCCAGAAATAGCTTTGACTTTTCCTTTTTTTAATTTACCTTGTGGGGCTGTGGGAAACGAGTAATCCTTTAGTCTGTCAATATCACCAGCCACAGCACCACAGGAGGAGGGGATAGGAGGGGGAGGAGGGGATGGGGAGGCTCAGCGAGAAGATGGAATGTCTGCTTGACACAGAAGAGGGCCCTCGGAACTCTGCAGGGCGGAGATGTCAAGAGCAGCCCCTGGAAAAAAACCGAGTCATCACAATTCCGACATTGACAAGGCCACGCTACACACAATATGCGTGACTTCTAACACCTCAAATGCTGCATCCGCGCACTCAGGTGAGTTCACTTACTTTATTAATTATTTTATTTATCTATCTATGCTATCAATCTTCTCTATTTTTTATTTTTTTATTCCTTTCACTCAACAAATATATACTGGCATGCATTTTGTGCTTAAAATCATGGATCTAGATATACTCATAAAGTAATTTTCTTATGTAACTTGAAGGGCTATTCAAGAGATAAATAAAATATGCATCCAAAATGCTACAAAGAGTAGAAAACGGGGGGTGGGGATGCAGCTCAGTTGGTAGAGTGCTTGCCTCGCACGCACAAGGCTCTTCAATCTCCAGTACCACACACACACACACACAAAAGTAGAAAATAATACAAATGAATATTTCTTCTCTTAACCAAAAGTACAAAATAGATGCAATGAAATATATTTCAGACACTAATTCAGTGTCAATTCATTACAATTTAAAAGGAAGGGGACATATAATTTTTAAAATTCACAGAACCATATTTTATTTGAGTTTTCTTTCAATTTCATTAAGTGCTATAATTCTTAATGGAAAGAACTAGATGCCACTGTCTTCAGGGCCTCGTCTTGTTTAGTAATGCTTTAGGGCAGGAATCCACCTTTGGCAAAGTCACTTCTGAACCAAACATGAATTTCTTAATGGGAGGGAAGCACCAGGGTCAAGCCACAGGGACCGGTGTGCCCTGGGGATGCTCCAGAGCAAGGCACCCGTGAGAGCCAGGCGTCCTCTTCAGCCCGCGTCTCTAGGTCTGTGTGCACATTGGTAAGGCACGGACCGCAGACCCACAAAGGTGCTCTTAGGGCTGGAAAGGAAGTCATTCCGGGAACGCGGTGTACTGAAGTCCAGGCAGGTGGATGTGCCCTTATGCATTTCCTTGGCTTGAGGGTGAGCAGGGAAAAGGAGGCTGTCCTAAATCTGTACTACCCCAAACAGCAGCCATTACCAGTCAGCTCCACCAGGTCACCAACACCAGGAATGCAGCTGGCACCGCTGAGGAACCAAACTTCCCTTTTCTTTAATTTAAACTTAAATTCCAAAATCGGTAGGAGAATAAGCTATTTTTCTATTAAATTTTATTGGTAAAGTAGGACTTTATTTCATTTTAAGACATTAAAAATTTGGCACCCAAGGTGACTTGGATGTGCTATGACATACTGGATTTCAGACTCAATAGGAAAATGCAGAATGCGTCATTAAAAATGTGGGTATTGATTGCATGTGTGGTGGTCTGACAGGTGGCCACTGAGGATACCGTGTTCCCAGCTCTGAATATGGAAATGGGCTCTTGACCTGGGTGCGCAGATGAAGTGTGTTATACAGGAAGATGCTCTGGGGCCACGGGTGCTCCCCACAGTCCTGTGCGTCTCTGTGAGTGGGAGACAGAGCAGCTGCTGAGGAGGAGGAGACCAGGGCCAGGAGGAAGGGCCAGGAGGAGGGGGGCCTGCAGCCACGGAGCGGGGGCAGGGGCTGCTCCTGGGACTCCTCCGCTGGGTCCCACTGGCGCCTCTTTCTGCCTGTGGGGGAGGTTTCAGAGGCCTCCACAACTCTGTGTCCAGAAGGAACGACCCACTGTGCGCACGGGGCTTTGCTGCAGCAGCCTAAAGCACTTGTTGTGATGACGACGCTTTGATGAAACTGAATTAAATGTAGCATGTGAAAATTATTTTACCTGTTTCTTTGTTTTTACTGAGGATTTTTATCTCCTCATGTGGTTCTCCTCCAGATGTGTTGGTCAGTGCTGTTCTAGAGGGGTCTCTACGGGGTGCAGGACTCTCAGGCCTGGGACCGCCATGAGCATCCTAAAGGGAAGAGAGAAGAAGCCACATCTGGCCAGGCAGTGGGCCCGCAGCCTCAGTTCTGTAGCTCGGATTCCATGGCCATTGTGAAATAAGGCAGTCCTTCCTCCCTCCCGCTCCGTCCCCCCTTCCCTCCCCCAGATGTGGAAGAGGCACTGTACGTGGGAAGGAATGCTCTCTGCTTTTAACACGGAAAGAAATCCTCCATTTGCAATAGCATCGGTGGACCTGGAGGGCACCCGGAGTACACCGACCCACAGTCTCGTTGGCATGTGGAGACGGAGGCATAGAGGAGAGCCGTGGGGGTTGGGGAGGTAAGTGGGGAGGGCCCTGCGATGCGCAGAACTCCAGGTCTGATCTCCTGACTTGGAGCTGCAGTGGCTTCCGCAGACCACTCCTCCTCTAGTCTGTCCCTGCCCTCCCTGCTGACCTTCCCTCCAGTGTCTGTTAAAGGCCAGTCAGCCTCTAGCCCTCTCCACCCCGTGGGCTGTGCTCCACCAGGAAGGACCCTGGCCCTGGCCCTTCAGTCCCACACCTCTCCTCTCCCTGGGACCAGCCCCGCAGGGACCAGGCAGCTGCCCCTCCTGCTCCAAGCTCCCTCTTCTCCTTCTCCCCTGAGAGTTCCTGGTGACTCTCTCACTCTCTGCGTCCTTTGCTTCCCCCTCACCTGCCAGGGAGAATCTCTCACCCACCTCTCCATGCCCAGCACAGTTGCCATTCCTGACCCCTTCTCTTGAAACTGGTCTCCCCCTCTGCCGGCCCCTTGCCTCACTTCACGGGCATCTCTCACCGCGGCTCAGAGTGGGGCATCATGGCGGGGGCCACGCCTGGCACATCGTCCACTCTCCACAGACGCTGGGACCCGGTGGGCGGGGCAGAGTGCCAGGAGCCAACCACCCTGGTCCAGGAGCCAGAGCTGTGCTCGGCACACTGCCCTGACCCTCCTAGTGGAAGGCAGACAGGGCAGCACGTGTAGCTTGCAGAGTGGAGCCAGGCCAGAGCGAAGGTCAGCAGCAAAGCTCAAGGCCCAGGGCGCCACACAGAGCGCCATTCAAAGTCCTCTCTCCTTCCCTCGGGACGCCCTTCACTGAGACAAAGGAGAGCCGCACCCCCATGTGGTTATTCTCTCCCTCTGAACTCCCGCATAGGGTGCTAGTGACCACTTTGGATCATTCAGCGCAGCTGACAATGTGCACAGCCACCTGTAAACTCATCTTGTCATTTTGCGGCATCGTCCTGGTGAACTCCACGGGGTTTCCTTGCCAGGTGAATACCCACTGCTGTGCCACTGTGAAAACGCTGGTGGCCCTGGAACCTCCCCGTTAGACTCAGACCAGCTGAGGACACCTCCTCTTGGGCAGCAGGTGGTGCAGGAGTTCCCTACAGCTGTCCTTCATCTTCTCCGGAATCAACGTGGAGGGAACTGAAGTACGCGTGGGTAGGGGATGTCTGTGCTGGCCTCTCTGAGGAGTGGAGGGCACCAGAAAGTGCCCCAGCCCAGAGCCCATCCAGTCTGAACAGGAGAAGAAGTGACCAGGGTGGCTGACGGTGGCTTTCACAATGCCCCCAGTAACCTGCAGGAACTCTCCATTTTCTCCCATTCTCCAGCCTCCCTCATCCCCAGGGGCTTGACGCGGGACCTTTTGCACAGGATTCTTAGTAAATCACTAATCAGGAAATAAGTGGAGGCTGGAGAGTAGGAAGTGGGGAATAAAGGAAGGAGGGAGGGGAGGAGAACCGCCCTGCCTCCCTCGTGTTTGTGCAGGAGATCAGCCCTCCAGGGTCTTGGCCTGCACAGGGCACCAGGTGCTCTCTTCTCAACAGACCTCTGGAACTTGCTCCCCTTGTGTGTCATGCTCTGCTGGTGTCATGCTCTGCTGGCCACGCCTCTGGGACTCACAAACTAGAGGAGTCCTGCTTCCGACTTCCCCAGACACACACCACAGCAGGTGGCCCCAGAACCAAGCAGACATGCGGAGCAACAGCGAGTCCAGGAGCAAGCCACCCACACACGGTCAACTCCAACCAGGACACCCAGGACCCAGGGAGAGGGAGGCTCACCAGCTGTTTCTAAGGGCCATCTGCGGTAGCCAGGTGAGAAGGCCACCTGGCTGCTCTCAAGTGCATGGCAGTCACTGGAGGCAGCGTGTGGAGTGGCAGGCAGGCCTCCATACCCAAGAGCCTTCCGGTCCCTTCTTCAATCCTTCCAGGCTGTGGGGAAGCATGGAAGACCCCTGAGCCGAGGGCATGCATGGAACTCCCGGGCCATCAGCTCTTCCAAGGATGACATGACAGAGTGGTAGGGCAGAGAGGCACAGAATTTTGTGGCCACATCCATTGGCTAGATCCATGTTGATGCATCAGTCAGCTGACGAAGGTATGCAGGCAGCGGGTCACAGTACTGATGTGGAAGAGGGTAAATATTCGTTAGAAAAGGAAAAAAAAAAGAAAGTGCTACTTAGGATTGGTGAAGGACGGCTTCACCCCTGCTCCCTGTGGTTTGTGTCTTGATCTGAAGTGTGGCTGGTTGCAACCTTACTTTCCACTATTGCTGAAGTTAGTGTGTGAAGGCCGCAGACCACATCTCCACGCTCCAACTCAGACTCCAGAAAGCTCTGGGTTTCCCTTGAAGAAATTGGACTGTGAGGCCGCTGGCCCAGCCAGGCAGCCACTGGCCCTGGACCAGGCCTCCTCTGTCTACACCCGCGTCTGCAGCCGATAGCCCTGGACCAGGCCTCCTCTGTCTATACCCGCGTCTGCAGCTGCTGGCCCTAGACCAGGCCTCCTCTGTCTACACCTGCGTCTGCAGCTGTTAGCCCTGGACCAGGCCTCCTCTGTCTATACCCGTGTCTGCAGCTGCTAGCCCTGGACCAGGCCTCCTCTGTCTAGACCCAGGTCTGTAGCCACTGGCCCTGGACCAGGCCTCCTCTGTCTACACCTGCATCTGAAGCCCCTGGCCCTGGATCAGATCTCCTCTGCTGTGGACCTGGGTCTGCAGTGGCTGGCCCCAGATCAGGCCTCACCTGTCTAGACCCAGGTCTGCAGCCGCTGGCTCTGGATGGGGCCTCCCCTGTCTAGACCCAGTTCTGCAGCCGCTGGCCCCGGATCAGGCCTCCTCTGTCTAGACCCAGGTCTGCAGCCACTGGCCCTAGACCAGGCCTCCTCTGTCTAGACCCAGGTCTGCAGCCACTGGCCCTGGATCAGGCCTCCTCTGTCTACACCTGCGTCTGCAGCTGTTAGCCCTGGACCAGGCCTCCTCTGTCTATACCCGCGTCTGCAGCTGCTGGCCCTAGACCAGGCCTCCTCTGTCTACACCCGCGTCTGCAGCTGCTAGCCCTGGATCGGGCCTCCTCTGTCTAGACCCAGGTCTGCAGCCGCTGGCCCCGGATGGGGCCTCCTCTGTCTAGACCCAGGTCTGCAGCCACTGGCTCCGGATCAGGCCTCCTCTGTCTACACCCGCATCTGCAGCCACTGGCCTTGGATCAGGCCTCTTCTGTCTAGACCCAGGTCTGCAGCCGCTGGCCCTGGATGGGGCCTCCTCTGTCTAGACCCAGGTCTGCAGCCGCTGGCCCTGGATGGGGCCTCCTCTGTCTAGACCCAGGTCTGCAGCCTTTGGCTCTGGATGGGGCCTCCTCTGTCTAGACCCAGGTCTGCAGCCTTTGGCTCTGGATGGGACCTCCTCTGTCTAGATCCAGGTCTGCAGCCTTTGGCTCTGGATGGGGCCTCCTCTGTCTAGACCCAGGTCTGCAGCCTTTGGCTCTGGATGGGACCTCCTCTGTCTAGATCCAGGTCTGCAGCCTTTGGCTCTGGATGGGGCCTCCTCTGTCTAGACCCAGGTCTGCAGCCGCTGGCCCTGGATCAGGCCTCCTCTGTCTAGACCCACTCCTCTCATTTTCTGGGCCAATGTCTGTTCTTCAGTGAAGGATATTGGCAACTGTGAGTTACATTTCAAATTTTAAAATGCTGTCATCTTGTCGAATGACAGGTCTGTGTGAATATATCAACAGTGACTCTAGGAAGAGGAACGGGGTAAGTCTCCACTGGTCGGGTCGGTGCTGCCTGTGTCCTCACCAGGAGGACGTTGGAGTGCACATTCCTGGGACCTTGCTTTCAACACAGCTGCTCCGTGAAGCTTTTGTGGGAAAGGGGGCTTGTTACACTATTCTCAGCACTTTATAAAAAGTTTATCAATACAAATCTTAGAGCTATTAATGATTGCAGAATAGCACAACGTTAGAACTGGAATAGGTTTTAAAATTGCTGTAAGTACTTCATTTTATGGGTGATGTAATTAAAGCCCAGAAAAGTGATTTGCTTCATTAAAACCTACAAATAACTTAAAATAGAACCGTAAGCGTGCTGCATTCTGTACAATCTGAAGCCCACAGTGTGGGAGAAGCTCATGGGAGAACCCAGCGTGGAGACAGTGCAGGGCATTGGTGGGTGCCAGGACTGGGGCGCAGGTTCCGAGGCAGAGGGCATGCTCCATGAGAGCCCTGCAGGCGCTGGCCCATGTTAGTCCAAACCCACAGAGTGCTGGACTCCCAGACCACCTGACAGTGTGTCCCCAGAGGTGTGTCATTTACAATAGACACACCCCTGAGCCAGGGTTCACGTGAGGTAGGTGGGCCTCCATGGTGGGCAGTGGGTGGGATTTTCCATGCCCTCCTCCCGATTCTGCTATGAATCTAACATGGCTCTGAAAACGTGAAGTTGTGTGTGTGTGTGTGTGTGTGTGTGTGTCTACAGGTCTGGTGTGTGCCAGTTGAACACTGTCGCCCATCACCCGGAGTTGCCCAGGACTGAGTGCTTCCCAGGACTGGGTACTGCAGTGTGCAATCCAAGACAGTTCCAGGCTGGCCAGGAGGAGTCGGGGACCCTGGGGAACAGAGACATAAAGAAGTTCAGTATCTCACCCAAGTCTCACAGCACACTAGTGATGGCACTGAACCAGGCCGGGCTCAGGGTAGCTAGTTCTGGTCCCCTCTGACTGAGCTGCTGTGAGTTAGGTTCTGAAGGGTCCATCCCCGCCAATGACCGCAGAAGTTTAGGAAAACAAACAGCAGGTCGGCAATTTGAGAAAGGCAGCCCGCGATCCCACCCTGCAGTGTCTGCCGCCCGATCCTGAGCCCACAGGTGGCTGCCTCACAGAACAGGACAGGCCCTGGCCTGACCACACCCTCCCTTCCTGGAGCCACACAGGTGGACACAGGCCCACACAGGGTCACACACAAGCCTTCTGCGGTGGCCACGTCTATCTTGTGCATGTTCCATTTGTCTTTGGCAAAAAGCTTCAGACCCAAAGTATCTTAAGTGATCTCAGGAAGACAGTGATAAGTACCTTCCCCGTCATTACCACTCCATTTTATCACTGTGGTGATAGCAGTAATGGTGGCCGTGACCCCCATCAAGCCCACTTAACATGGCTCATTCTCAAAAGCCTCTCCATGTCTTGTGCCTGTCTGGCTGGGCGGCATGAAAAGACCACTTAACCCCGAGATCCGAGGAAGACTCAGTGGGAAGGAAGGGCCCCCGTCAGAGCAAGGCGGCCCAGGAAGGGGAGGAAGAAGAAGACCATCGATTTTATGACAAGGGGCAGAGCGGCTGTCAAAACCGAGCGGCACCAACCGAGGGGATGTTTCAATTAGCCGCTTGCAAGAGGAATTCCTCAGAAGCGGGTTCTCCGGCTTCGTCTTTGTTGGCTGTGTTTTTTCTTTGGCTTTATGCTTGTGAAAGTCTGTGTGATGCTGAAAGAGGACACAGAGAGTAGAATTTTCGGGAGCAATTGCAATAATTAAAGACAGTCCTGCATCACCTAGAGCACCTGTAACCTTTCCATGATTTACTCACAGGAGCTGAAATTCTTCCCAAAGCTCTGGAGGCAGGGCATGCGGCTGAGCCTCGGGGTGGGCAGAGGGTGGCAGGAGGAAAGGAATCAATTGTGCTTTCTATGTTTCAAGAGCGAGGCGCCCAGGAAGCATGGTTAGGAGCCGGCAGTGCTCCCGGTGACCCCAGCTGTCAGCCCACAGGCCACGGTCACAGCCCTGGCTCACCACGCCGGCTGCTCACTGCCAGGTGACCTTGAGCAGAGACGTTATCTCTTCGGTTTCTTTGTCAGCAAAATGGGACTAGTAGACCCTATTTTATATTGTTTGTGTAGAATTTAAGCAAAATAATTCTGCACTTTTCTGCACAATGTCTAGTAGGTAGTGACCCTGTAGAGAGGTGATATATGCTTGATTTTCTGAATGCAATCCTCAATTAATGATTTCCTTTTCAACGTCTCAGGTTGTGAAGCAGACTGGCGGGCCCAGAGGTTTAAGCAGCAGCGCAGCAGAGCCTTCAGTCCTGTGCTGAAGAGCCTGAACTTGGCTCCCTGCAGCCTGGCAATCCTGATCACCCAGGGTCTCCACATCTAACGGCAAGGACAGCATCGCCCGATGCTCCCACGTTCAAGGTCAAAGACGTGAGAACCGGCTTCGAGGTTCTGCCATTCCCAGTGAGTGTCAGCTCATGCCTGGCTCCAGCTCGCTGCTGCCTTCTGCAGATCTCAGACGAAGTAGCCTTTCCTCCAGGTCTCCTGGACCTTTCACCTCACGTCGTCATTGCTCTCTGCGCTCTTCCGACAGTTAGTGGAAGGATCGTGACGTAACTATGTCCACGTGTCCTGATGGACCAGAGGCTCCAAGGAGACAAGAAGCTTGCTTATTTCTGCACCCAGGTCCCGTGGCTGTCCACAGGAATGGTCCCAGTCACAGGAGTGAGGCAGAAGAGCTGGGGCGTGGCCCCCCTTCACTGCAAGACCCCTGACTGACACTCTCAGGAGACACCATAGGAACACAAGGGCAGAGGAAGCAGGGACCTGGTGAAACCACTGCAGGAATTTGGGGAGACACGGGGCTTAGGCGGGGTGCCAGTGAGGGAGGTGGTGAGCACCCTCACCTGTGACGTCACAACAGCCGAGTGGTGCTGCTGTCACGGAGCGGTGATGTGGATGTGCACCTGGTGGGAGAAGATGTGGCTCTAGGAACACGAGGCCCGAGCCTCACACCACACCCCATGACCCCCTGGCCCGCGTGCCTGTGTCCCGAGCATTCCGGCTCTAGGTCGGCATCTTCAGAAGCAGTGCACCTTGTTCAGGGAACGTGAAAAGGGTCTTAGGAATCATCAGCTACAGTGTCGCTACGTAGACAAGTGGATCGAGCGTCCCAGGAGGTGGAATGTGGAGGAGATGTGCGTGCTCCTGGTCATCCAGGAAGAAGCATCCGCTGCCCCACTGAAGGCAGCCAGTGGACAGTTCTGTCAGAAAGAGCTACACCAAGGCCTGTCCTTTCAGACCAGCCCATGCCCAGGGCCTGAGCTGAGCCAGGGTACAGCGTCCCCGGGGATCCGAAGCTGTGAGTCCCGTGAGCCTGAAGTCAGCCAGTTCCTGCCTCTGGCCGCGGCGTGCAGCTAGCCTCGGCCCCCACAGGAGTACATTCACACGGACCCAGTAGGGCTTTCCCCTGGAGAGCTCACCGTCAGCCGTTTTCCAGGACAACTGAAGACACCCTGTCGGGCAGTGCTCGTCCCTCGTGCGCTGCCAGGAGAGTAGCAGTGTCCCTTTTCGCTGCCCACTCTGGGCCCTCTGCTCTTCCTTTTAGGTTTGGGTTCTTGGCAAGTGTCGCACACCCCAAATTCCACCCCAGTGTCTGCTTCTGGAGCACCCAGCTTGCAGAAAGGTCGTATAGCACGTCCTCGAGGAATCAGACAGAGTACTACTGCACTCTTGGCATACACACAGACGCAGCTGGAAATGCTGCACCAAGGTGGATGACATCATGTACAGGAAAGCTCTGAGCCAGGTTCTGGGCACCCCCATTACAGAATTAAATTCTCTATACCCTCAACACAAAGCAATAAGCAACAGACAGCAGAGTCAAGGACCAGGAGCTCTCGGGTAGGCACATCCATATGAACACAGGGGTCCTGGACCAAGAGTCACGGAGAAGCCACGGCGGTGACAGACAGACTCAGGCAGTCACCAAAGGTCTCAGTCACCTGCACACACAGGAGCTGAGGCCAGGATGCCTCAAGCACAGGGTGAGATCTTGGGATTCATGGTCACTCACTAAGCATACAAGCTATTCAATAAAATGTCTACCAGAAACCCCAATGTTCTTAAGCCTGCAAAGCATCTTCTTGAACATAGTCGCTGATTCCTGATGGCTTTGGGGAAACAGGAGCACATACCTGGATGCCAGGAGGACCCAGCCCAGCCCTCCTGCCGGGGACGGTAGGGGGAGGAAATGTCAGAACATGAGGGGAGAACACAGGACAAAGACCCCAGGTCCCCACGTGGCTCAGGTGTCTCCTAGATCTCACTCCAGCTGTCACTACACACATACCACACCCACATCCACAGAAGGCACACACTGCACACACCTCACAATGCATACACCAAAACACACACCACACAAACCACAGGCACAGTGCACACATCCACATACCCCCACACCCACCACACAACCCACACACCTTCCACAGCCACACAACATGACACACGTAGACATTACACACAGCACACAAAGCACAACACACATCATACAATACAACACGCACTGCAGACACAACACATACACATCACACACCACCCACATACAAAATGCACATCTCCATGCATCCCACACACAAGCCACATATACCCCATGCATACACCATACACACAACACAAAAACACGCACAGTGCACACCCACATACCACACACAGACATCATGCACACACCACACACGTGCATCACGCATGCACAGCAAAACCTTTGCTTCCAGGAGCCTTCTGGACTCTCCTTCCAGAGCTGTACTGTGCCTGGGTTCTGCTGGCGTCCCCTCTCGAGTCGTCTTTCAGGCTCCACGTGCGTGCTCCACCTCTGGGTCACTGCTCTGTCTCCTTGGTGGCTGCTTCAGAACCGTGGGTCTGCCTGGCCTGCCTGGGACCTGGCTTGGGCTGCTGGCAGCAGCAGGAGGCCAGCACCACCCTCTTCTCATCCGCTTCCTCAGGCTGCTGTCCAGGAGGGGCTTCCAGAAGAGGAGGCCAGAGGGCACCGGCTGGCCACTCCTGGAGCAGAGAGTCGTGTTCTGCACGTGTCATGGAGGGTTGCTCCGAGTCCCAGCAAGGCTGACCCCTGGTGAAGCCACCACTGTTCCCAGGGTTGGCTCTCTGCAGGGGCTGCACGCTGGCTCAGCGTTCAAAGGCACCTCTTGGAGTTGGAGAATGTGCTGTGGGGGGATGTGTGGGGAGAGGGCAATGGGACTGGGAAGGAAGAAGAGCCATTCAGAGAAGAGCTCAGAGGCGCATCCGTTCTCCGTGTTGAGGCCACCTGCTCAGCTCGTCCGCCAAGCCTGGATCTGTGCATCTGCAAGGCTTCGGGGCAGCATACTACTCACCTGAGCAGTGCCGCAAGGCTGGGCTGGAGACAGGCCTCCCAAGGTCACGGGGTCTACCAGCACCCACCATGTCCCTTTGCTGCTTAGGTACAGGCAGAGGAATCTGGGGTGAAGAGTGAGCCCCTGCAAACCTACAGCATACACCCAGGCCCTCGGGGTTGCAAGGCACACAGCATGCTAGAGGTAGCACCTCCTGGTAAAGGTCCTGGGAAGAGCTCTGTCTTTCCCTCCCACATCTTCTTTGCAAATGTCAGATAACAGAATTTATTTCCCAACAGACAGCAAATATCTGAAAATATCTTCACTGGAGAAACCTCGCAGAAGAGGGGACGGCTGAGGCCTCAGCCCAGAAGCACTAGCCACTAACTGGCCTCCAGCCCTTCAGGCACCCGGGGACCCAGGCTGATCCTGCCAGTCCCAGGCCTGGTCTCCGAAGACCTTCTCCAACGTCCTCCTGCTTCAACTTTCCTCAGGCTCCTCTGCCTGCTCCTCCTTGATGGGAACCCAGCACCCAGCGCACTCCTGCTGTCGGGATAATTCTGGCTCACGTCTTAGGAGAGGAAGTTCATGTGGGGACCACCTGCAGGCCGCCTGGGAACCCATCCCGACACCATGCTGGAGAGCGTAGAGGGGGCCCTGATCTGCCCGTTCACCTGGGGCAACCGCGGGGATGGGCCTGTTGGCTGCCACCGTGCAGCTGAGGAAAGCCACCTCTGTGTGACATTACGTCCACATTCTACCCCATCCCAGTTCCACCAGGATACGTGCATTTCTCAAAAAACATATTATTCTGAAATATTTTAACCATCTGTGAGGGTGAAGACAGTAGAGCAATGAACTCGCTCCATCCACCATCCGGATCCCAGGAGGATCCTCACGTGGCGGGCTCCGCGGGCTGGATCCCCACCCCATCTCCCATACCTCAGGGTTTCCCTGATGCAGATCCCAGAACTCATAGTACTTGATCTGAAGGTACTTGTGTTACCTTTGCCAAGTCAAGGGCAGGCTGACCCAGCCTCCTTCACATGCTCTCTTGGGAACGGAGCCCAACAGACCACCCAGGTGTCGTGCTCTGGGGGGCAGCCTTGGCTGTGTTTCCTGCCTGCCCCCTGGAAAGCGCAGGTGGAAAGGAGGCTTTTCCTGTTTCTCCTGAACGGGCAGCACCCACAGCACAGGCAGAGCCAGAGAGGGCGGGCGGGTGGAGCCCAGGCCAGGATGCACGTGCACAACGCCCTTCCCAACTGCAACAGCACAGCTCCACTCTCATTAAGATAAAAACCAAACTGGCCACCAGCCAACCACAGGTGGCACTCAGCAGAGGGCTGTGTTTTGATGAAATGAGGGCTTGATATTAGATAACTCTTCAATAAAAGGCCCTCTCTGGTTCTGATCCTGATTCTGCGGGGTATCATGAAAGGCCGAGGAGAAGCAGGAAAAGGAGCCCCGTAGCCCACCTGCTTAAGAGGGCCCAGTCCAGAGGGTGCATGTTAGTCGTAAGACACTGGGATCAGTCCCTGGCCCTGCAACGACCACTTACACCCCTAAGGGCCTAAGGGGCCACTTACACCCCAGTGCGCTATATGAGCACCAGGGAAGAACGCGAGCCAGTCTGCCGTCACCCTTGCTGGTGAGGACTCCGTGATGTGTGTGCACAGGGCCAGGGTATCCCAAATCACCCCCTGCCTGTGCTCAGGTGTAGGTCCATGAACAACAGGCCAGTTTCACCAAGCAGAGGAAAGAAGCCCGGCCTGAGCTTGTTTACCTAACTAGCTCCTGAGAGGGTGGGATCCTCAGAGCAAGCGTCCTACAGTCCAAGATGGACAGTGGGCATGGAGCGGCATCCTGACTGCGCCCAGTGTGGCCTCCACCTCGACAGCCCACAGGCTCTTCCTCGGGGCTGGAGTCTACCTGTCTGGCAACCCCCTGCCAGCCTGCACATCCTGACCACGCACTGCCATGGTCTCTATGCTTGGTACCTGCAGCTTCCTCCAGGTCCCCCGGAAGAGAGGCTCTGCGAGAGCCAGGCTCTCTGCACAGTGGGCAGCATGGGTCCGCTGCCATCTGAGCAGTCACGAAATCACCTAGTTCCTGATCATGAGATAAAGCACAAATGGTTCTCTCTGTGCACAGAACGACCCACTTCAGGTCCCACGGCTTGGGCAGACCTCACTTTGCCTTTGTTTGTGAACCAAGCTGCCGTTTCTCTCTCCTCACCCTCCAGCACGCTGCAAATGGCCCCTTGGAGATTATTTGGAGTCTGACCATGAAAATAAGAGGAGCTCCTTCCGCCTCCTCTCCTGCACTCAGGGACACCCCTTGGTGAAAGTGTCCACGGCCCCCTTGAGTGACACAGAAAGGCCAGGGGCAGTCTTGGTGTGGCTCCTCGGGCTGTGTGTGCAGACCCGGAGGCATCCTGAGAAGGCCGGCCAATAGCTAAAACATTAACAGCTGCAGAGTTCGGATAAGCTATGCATTTAAAACCCAGAACTCCACAGGGTCACCACCTGGGTGAGGCGGCTGTCACAGTGGAGGGTAACTGCCACCAGAGCCACCTTCCAGTGTGCGGGGCCATTGCCTCACAACCAGCCAGGGCCGGCCTGGACTCTGAATTGTCAGGGTTCCGAGAGAAGGCTCCTTCTTGGAGTGAAGGATCCCTGGGAGGCACTCTGGGTGGCTCCCATTTCTTCCCAATGGCCCCAACTCTGCTGTGGACATCGACCGGCCGGTCCCCATCCTAGACAGGCTCCACTCCCTCCTCCTGAGCCTGTCATCTCCTCCGTGTTCCACTCCTGGCCCCTGGACTCCGCTCTCACCCAGAGCGTGCCTGTCAGACCCCGCCACTCTCCTAGCTGAGGCAGCCCCTGCCCTGGTCTGGCCCTTGGTCAGCACCTCACCTCCCAGGTCTCCAGCTGTCTCCACACAGCACCCTCATGCTCACAGTCCCCTCAAGCAGGCCACACCGTATTCCTCACAGGAATGCTCACTGCTTGTCCTTGGCACCTTCTCCTGGCTGTCCTGATGGTCAGTCTCTTGTCCCTAAGGTCACCAACTCGAAGGCAGTGCTCGAGGCTGTGCCCGAGCTCTCAGTCCTGTCTAGCACATGGCCAGCTCGTCCCTCCACGAGCTCATGGCCACCAGCAGCCTTGCCACCTCAGGTCTCCGTGATGCTTTATCTCCATGAATGTCCCTTTCCTGTGAGAGTGCTATCTCTGTGAGGACAGGGACAGCCCTGTGTGTTCTTATCTCCATTGTGTCCCTAGGGAGGGAGGGACTTTGGCTGATCTGGTCCCGGGCACAGCTGGCCTCCTGAAAGTCCAGCGTCTTGATGTCTGTGTTTCGGTTTGTCCATTTGTTACATGAGCCAACACATTCCAAGTCTGTGACCGTGACAATTCCTCACCCCCACTGGGAGGAAGTGGGGCAGTGTTAGGAGTAAGTCACTTCTCCAGGACTGACCCAGAACTGAGCAGCACGCTTACTGGGCATCACGGTGCCAGCTGCAGAGCCTGGGAGGGGGACTCGGGGACGACAGTGCCAGCACCCAGCCTGGGGCCCTCCACTGGCAACGGCCGGTCTCTGCACTAATGCGTGGCCACAGAGGGCCGCTGTGGAGGGGTGAGCCCGTCCTCCTCGCCCCTGTGTGACCGCTGCAGGCGGGAATGTATCTGTCTGCCTCTTCTCCTCGTTTCCCACAGCACCTGCGGCCACTTTAGTAGAGTAGTCCATAAATGGAGGGAAATGCACCTTTTAAAGTCCTCTGACAGCCTGTCCTTAGAGCCACGCTGCTCGCGATGCAGGATCATTCCGACAGGGCAGAAGACACACGTGGGCTGGGAGAAAACAGACTCACCCCCCACGATGATCACACGCTCTTTTCCTTCCAGACCCATTTTGGGGTTTTCGTTTCTGTCTTCCATGTTTCTTCCTATCACACAGAACATCTTGGTTATGTAGAATTGTGTATCAATGGGATTATAAAGATGTGCTGTTCTGCCTGACTTCTTTATTCAGCACAATTGTCCAGCGATTCAGAGCTGAGTCGTGGCTGACCGGGCGTGTGGAGCAGTTTGCCGTGGCGTGGACAGGCCATGGTCTGTTTGGGCGCTCACCTGCAAGTTTGCTGAGACTTTACAGCATAGCTTTCCTTTCTTCTGGGCCGATGCACAGGTAGGCGTGAGATGGCTGGGTCATATGACAGATTTTTGGTTCAATTTGTGAATTTTTCTTGGTTGTTGTATTGTTCTAGGTTCTCACCTGCAGTGCCCAGAGTCCTGGCTCCTGCTCAGCTGCCTCTGTGGGTACGTCCTCCTTTGGCTTCAGCCATAATAGGGCATGGGGTTGTTTCACTGCGGTTTACTTTGGACTGTTTTCCGTCCTTTTGCTGGACTGGGTTATAAGTCTCTGCTCTTCTTTGGTCGGTAGTACAGCAGTGTCTCCTTCCCAAGCGGCACGTCCCAAGACCCCTGGTGGGTGCACAAAGCCGCAGATAGTGCCTTCTCCTGACCGTGCACAGTGGTGAGGAAGCTCCACTGGAAACCGGCGTGCTGATGGGTTAGCGATGACCCCTGGCAGAGAGACCCAGCAAGCTCAGCGGCCCTGAGATGAAAGTTCTGTGGACCTTCAGAGTGCTGCCCTCCTCTCCTTGTGACCACGTGGGGCAATGTGATGACAGAGAGGGGCGATGTGATGCCGGCCCGGAGGGGAGGTGAGTGATGCCGCCTTTGGACCTGGCGTCAGGCTGCCGTGGCCTTCAGATGGTGAGAGAGGACCGTGACATGGATCACAGAGCCGCGGTGATGCCCATGGTCGGCGAGGTTGGGAGCAGGCGAGGTTGACGTCTGGGGACCCTCAGAGTGGAGGGCTTTGGACAAACCCTCCTGGAGGAACTTGCCAAGGGGGTGTCCCTTTCTCTGTACCCGTCAGAACACTGATGCAAAGGCTGTGCTCCCTGGTGACCCTGCTGACCCGGTGCTGCTTTCTATCCAAACGTCACATTCCTCGGCTTCGTCCTTCCAGGTCCAGGCCTCCTGGGGCCCTGTGATGTCCACGCCACCCTTTCTCTCCAGCTCTGACCTCGTCTCTCTTCCTCTGTGGGTGGTAGAGGGTCTCCCCAGCCTTTCCTTATCGACGCTGCTCAGTGGCTCTCGTGTTCCTCTGCTTCTCCGTTGAGCTGCGGCCGCCTCGCCCACCTGTCTTGCTGTGTGAACGATCTTCCTCACTTCTCCATCAATCCCCAGGAAGCCATTAAGCTCATTAATGACTTCACTCCATACGTTCTGCAGCAGGCATTTACAGTTTCTGGTTTTAATTCATCCTCGGAAGCTTGATGAATGTCATTGCTTCGGCAATAGCGAATGCTTTCCAGCTCCGTGTCATGCCCAGATGAGGGCATGCATCAATTGCCACCCAAATGCAACACAACACCAGGCAAGTGAGTGTGGCCTCACGACCCAAAACCCCCTGGTCGAGCGGCTGAAGCAGCCAAGTTGTATTTGGAGGTAAAAAGACAACTGGACCTTTTCATTTTCATGGCAAACAGGTTCAGGACGGCTGGTGCGTTGTCCACCATGAACAGGTCTTTAAACTCCAATCCTGCTCCTTCCAAGTAGCTTTTCGCCTCAGGAACGCAGCTTTGGTGACGCTGTTCCATGACAAGATGGCTGTGACCGTGCTCCCCGCCACCAGAGCCTGAGCAGAGGCCTCTATGCTCACCGCCATGCATGGCGTCACGTGCCCTGCAACGCTGTCACCCAGCACAGGAGCCGCCCCCTCCCTTCCGTGTTGGACACCCTGGGGTCAGGCGCACCTGCTGAGACGTGCCCTGGGCCTCTCTCCAGCAGACCTGGGTCATGGCCGTTCAGACGCCCTGGGACGGTTCTTCCTCCCTGGCAGCTTCGTCACCTTCCCAGAAGTGGGTGCAGCCTCCTCCTGGCAGACACAGCCTCTTGGCCACGTTGTCCAGTTGTTTCAGTCAGGTTTCCTCCACTGCAACTGAGAGACCTGGCCAGCAGTTCCACAGGAGAAGAGCTTAGTTGGGGCTCCCAGTCCACAGACGCAGCCTCCATTCCTCAGGGCTCACGGGGAGGCAGGACACCGTGGAGGAGGGAGGCAGAGCAGGAAGCAGGGAGAGGTCTCCACCTGCCAGACACCAAGGTATCCCAAAACCACGCCCCCAAGGCCCCTCCTCCAGCCACACCCCACCCACCTTCAGTTACCCCTCAGTTAATCCCTGGGGTGAGTCATCCACTGATTGGGTTAAGGCTCTCACAACCCAATCGTTTCTCCTCTGAACCTTCTTGCCTTGTCTCACACATGAGCTTTTGGGGGACACCTCACATCCACACCACCACACCAGTCCAACGCTATTCTCCACCTGTGGCCATTCCTCACGCCCAGTGGTGGCTGGGCCCCCGCCTGCCGCTGAAGTCCTCCGTGGTCTCAGTGCCCTCGGCTGCACCACAAGGCTGCCAGGTGGAGCACCCTTCCTCTTCATGTCTTCCACCCACACAGTCAGAGACTCCTCCATCCTAACGAAGCTCTTGTCACATTGTGTCTGTGACTTCTGCAGGTTGGGGTGTGACAGCAAAACTGGCAGATGTATTTTTCCTTCATAACAACTTCTTACCATAGATCTTAGCCACCTCAGCAAACCATTTTCCCTTATTAAGAACTTCCAATTTTTCACTTGCAGAAAGTACTTTATGGGTTCTCTTTGGCAAATCTGATTTCTACCATCAGTACTCTTGAGCTTTGGGGCCACTAGTGTTTCTTGAACACAAGCACTGATGCCCTGCAACAGTTACTCCAAAAACCAAGACCACTACCATGTGACCAGCAGGAGGGTAGCATATACAACATGGGTATGCTGCACCCAGGGGTGACATATGTTCTGGGCAGGGCAAAATGGGACATTATGAATTTTCATCTTACAACTCAGAATGGCGTGCCATGTAGAACTTAATAGTTTTTTAAAAATTTTTCATTTAATATATTGATAACAAGGAATCACTGCATAAATTATTAACCTATTATACCTACTACAAAATGATTTACTGCTTCACTTACAATGTATGATTCTTTCATCTGTATACTACAGTTTTTGTCTTTCAGTATTTCATGATATTTTGGTCATATATTTCACTTACACATATTTGTAACCCCATACTGCATTGATATTATTTTTTGTTTAAATGTTAATTATCATTTGCAGATTTAAGTAATAAAAGGTTTCATCAATTTAGCAACAGTGTAGCAGTGTGTAGTATTCATCCTTGGTTATGGTCAAGTTGTTATCTGATATCATTCTGCTCTTCCCCAACAGCATCCTTTAATATCTCTTACATGATGCTGTACCACTCACGAATACTTTGAATTTCTGTATGTCAGAAAAAGTCTTTATTTTACCTTCAAATTTGAAAGATGTTTTTACTGAATACAGAATTCAGGTGTGACATCTTTTTTCTTTGATTATTTTTAAGATATTGGTCTGCTATTTTGCTTACATTGTTTCTGACAAAAGAAAAAAAGAACTTCTACCACATTTTCATCATTTTTAATGTAATGTGCTTTGTGCTAGTTGGTCATATTCATGTAAATGATTAGTTGATTGATGATCAAGTCTTCTGTGCTCGGGGTTCATTAGGCTTCCTTGATGTATGTGACCATAGGTTTCATCAAGTTGGACATTTTTCCCTTGTTTTTCTGGGTGCATTATAATTCTACATCGTAGTGGGATTTTTGTTTCATGTTCATATGTGAAATACAGCAAAATTTTGTCCACTATGTCTTCAGATGCCTTGCCGGCGCCCCTCTCCTTCGGGACTTCATTTAGTACACTAGGTCTCTCCCCGCTACCTTAGGTCTCCACAGCTGACTCTTGTTCAACTGCACTTTTGCTTTCCGTCTTCCTGGGTTTAACCTGGGGGGTTTGCATCATGGCATTTCTGTATTCACTGAACACGACGTCACAGCACCTCGCCTGCTGCCGAATGCCTTTCAGTGTCTTGGAAGCAGCTGTCCCACGCGCTGCTCTGTCTCTGTGCTGTCCACGGGAACCCAAGTCCAGGCCTGCCACTCGGCCTTGTTTGGAAGCATTTTTTTATTTCTATTTAATGCAGAATGAGAGCTTAAATAGTTTGTGTGGTGCGCTTAAGAGCGGGTGGGGGGACTCGCCCGGCATGAGAGGTAGGAGTTTGGGTGAAGGAAGGGTGGAGGGGGCAGGAGGAAGCTGCCACTTGCCAGGAGTGACCCAGGAATGGAAAGGAATGGAAAAGGAAAGCACGAGCTGTGGGAATGGACCTCCTCTGCTCTGACCACAGGAAGACGCGCAGGCCATGCACTGAGTTGGACTTCTTTCCCTCACCCATCTGGTTTGGTTTGTTGTGAGCACTGCAGCATGCCCAAACTTGACCATTGGCTTTTATGCAAATTGTAACTTCTGCCTTGCACTTTAGAAAGTCTGTGCAGTCCCTGGTGCTTCTCCTCACGTTTGGGAGGAACTCTTCCAACTCTTCACAGCCTCTCATGCTCAGCAGAAGGGCTGTCCTCCCCAGGAAGCCTTGGGCCCCTGCCCCTGGCTGAGCCTACTCCTGTCCCTCCTAAGTTCCCATCGTCCTTTGCATTTGCCCAGAACGTGTATTTTTAGATAGCCACCAGGGTGAGCCTGGTCATTGACAGGTGTCTGACTGTGTTCATGGGTGTACTCAACTCTGGGATTGCCTTCTAGACTGAAGCAATTTGAAGAGTTGGTTTCCAGGTAAAGCAAAGAATTACAATAGACCTGAGATGGTCAAAAGGATTCAGATGGACGTGGAGGAATTCACATGGACACATGCATCCCTGTTTGCATGGAGGGGGGGAATACAGTCGTAAACACGCATGCACCTATTGGAGGGTATCAACCCTGAGTGGCGGGTTCTCTTGTCGTTGAATAAGTGAGCCTGTGAAGAATTAAGGGTGAATTATGCATGGTCACCTTCCTTTCTCTTCTCTGCCATTTTCTGGGAATCCCATCCCGTAACCTGGTGGTAATAAACCGTGACTGCGGGGAAGGATCCCCAGCAGGCTTCATTTACATGCTGCTGCCGTCTCAGTGCAGGGCGATGGCTCCTTCCTCCTGGCTCCCCTGCCTGCTCCCCACCCTCCCCAGCAGAGCACTGATGAGATGTGACAACAGAGAACACAAGTGCATTTCCTGGAGATTTACCAACGTCCAGAAGGAAAGCTCGAAGGGAAAGGAACAATGGGAAGGGGAATTGAGGAGGGAAGCAAGGTTTCTAAACCCATCATTTGCAAATGTCAGCCCGGTTCTCAGGGAACTCTGGAGACTGTTAAGCAAACCTGTTTCTAATGAATACAACAAGAGCCATTTGAATCCTCCAGACTGGAGCCAGTCACATTTAACAGATCTCCCAGTCCATCTTCCATTATCCTCAGAGGCGGCCTGGGCCTCACAGAATCTTTTCAATTTCAGCTTCAAATGACCCAAGCAACGGGCTGTCTTGGGCTTCAACAGGATTCAATGAGAAACAGTGTCAGAGGGTTAGCATATTTTCCCCATTATACGACTGTGATGCACTTTGCCCACCCCATTCTCTGAGCACTTTGGGTTTCAGCAGCCAGTAGTCTTCATTATTTATCAGCGATCAGGGAATCAGAGTAGAAATGTGTGGAACCAATAGACTCGGATTTCCTTCTCTCCTCCAGCTTTTATTCCTGGCTTTCCCTTGGGTGAGACACATCTTCCTCAGGCCTCAGTTTCTGCATCTATGAAAATGATATTGAATTTCTTCCAACTTAAAAGGTTTGCTTAAAGAATAAAAGAAAAGGATGTATTTTAAAATTGTAGATTAATATAAAATGAGTTGGTGTAATCATCAGGCATAATGTCCTCTGAATGGTTGGGGTTGACATTTAGCTCATTAAGTGCTTTCTGTAAAGTGGAATACTCTCTTCATCAACACTACCTGGCAGAGCATGCCCATCCTGCCTGCGGTTGGCTGCTTCCATTCACAGATCATTCCTGTCATTCTGAATTCTCTCCTCTTTGCCACTATAGATCTGATGCTAAGGGCTCCATTGAGCAAGAATATTAAGTAGAGCACGGTGGGGATCAGACTCTCCACCAGCTCCTTCCAAGGGCATCATGTGTGCTGGATCCAGTCCATGTGCCCCTCTTCCTGTGCAACCACCAGTCCCAGGAGGACCTCCCCAACCTCCTTCCTCCCCACTGCAGAACCTCTTCCCTCCAGGACCAAAGCCTGGCACCAGGTCCTTTCCCTGAGTGGGTCTGCTTGCAGCTTAGAACCTATTCAGTCATCAACACCTGCCCACCTGGTCTCCTGCTGGGGAGAGTGGGGAGAGTGGGCTGCCCAAGACCCTGGCCCTGCTGGTGCACCAGCCCCCAGCTGGGTTCTCCGAGAAACATGGCTCCGTGATAACCAGTTACCTGAGAGTCCTGCTTCCCCTAATGCTGCAGTGGAAGGACGTGGAGGCAAGCAGAGAAAAAAGTAAGCAGCTTTATTTAAAGGGTAGTAGAACAGTTCTCTCCAGGGTGGAGGAAGGGGACCCAAAAGGCGGAACCCTGGGATCAGGTATACTAAAGTCTTATTTGACCTTTACATTTCTCTCCTTGATCCCCTCATTCTGCATATGTGATGGGGGATGCAGGTGGGAAGCCACAAGGTGGGAAACAGGTGGGCTGGAGGGCGGGGAGGAGTGAGGGACAGGAAGGGACCCTGGCTAATTAATTAGCAATTCCCTTCTGCTCTGGAATGCTTCATTAGCAATTCTTTAGGATGGGCGTAGAGGCCGGGCTTTGGGCAGGATAACATCTCACATCTGGACTTCTCAGGTGCAGTTTCCATTTCCCAGACTCAAGTCTCCAGCTCCTTTTCTCCATCAGACCCGATTCACCTAGCTGCGCTAACTGTCTCTAACGCGGCTTCACCGACAGTCCTGCTGGACGGGTGACACGCAGAGCCTGGGCACTTGTGGAAAGCCACCAGGTCAGCGGGAAGGAAGCGGTGGGTGTGGGGAGGACAGGGCGCGCTCCAGGGGCTGCAGCTAGACCACGCACGGGGCGAGAGACTCTCCTGCCCCTTCCCCGCTCCCTTGGCAGCCCCTGGAGCTGCGAACCCGCAATTTCAGACTGAAAGCAAATGGCGACGGCGACTTGACAGTCAAAAATCGCTTCAGTTTTAAAGCACCCCTCGTTGTCATCCATCTAATGAGAGTCGGTCAGTGTTTCCCCTGGGAGAGGCGGGACCGGCTCCTATCCTGCTGTCCCGCCCTGGGCCGCAGTCATCGCCTGCAGAGCTCAGACCAGCTGGGCTTTAAGGGGCCCTCGGCAGGGCGGGTGCATGGAGGAGGGCCTGGGAGCCCTGCAGAGGCCGCACTCCCTGGGAGCCATCAGCAGGGGAGCTGTGCGCTCTGACAGGCCGCAGGTCGCTGGGCCCAGACCAGAGGCAGCAGGATGCCTCCCCACCCCGAGCCTGGAGATGCTCCCCGACCTCAGCGACCTCAGGGAGGACTGGGCTTCAGGGATCCAGGCGCTGGCAGCGGAGGAGCGGCCAAACCAGAGAACCGGCCCCAGCAGAAGAGCAGAGGCAGGTTCCTGGGCCGGGGTCCTGAGACCCTCAGAGTCCGACCCAGGGACGGGAAGGCCCAGCCGGGGGGCAAGGTGAGTCCACAGAGAGGCAGCGACAGGCTGGGAGGGCGACTGGCTTAGGTGCTGGTGCCTCCCCTGGTGGGGACCTGGCTTCCCAGACCCTTGATGCTTCCTTGGAATCCCGGTGGCTTCTAGGTGAAGTCGCTGTGGGGGAACTAGCTGAAAGCCCCACAGACACTGCGCAGATCAGACAGAAGGTTCCTGAGGACCCCCAGCTGCCCTCTGGGTTCTGAGCCATGGAATCTCATGTTTACATTAGGTCCTGTGAAGTTCTCTGCTTTTTGTTCTTGTCTTGCCAATTAATTTTAAGCCAGAGGGTCACCTTGTTCTTGATTAGAGTCCTACCCCCATCCCGTACTGTGCCCAACAACACTGGAGATTAACCAGTTGCACAGGACAGCAAATGTTGTGGAGGTCACAATGCAAAGGAAAACATTGACCTCTTAAGGAGGAAGTAGAAAAACAAGAACTTTCCCCAACATCACTCAGGGATTGAGAGCACATCAGCAGGAAAGTCCGTGAGGCGTGTGACGACGCTGGTTTTGGGGAAAGAGTGTGCTCCAACTAAATGTGATTCCTACTAGACCAGCAGCTTGCTCTAGTGGCAGTGGAGAGAGATCTGGAGACAACTGGGCATGGGGGAGGGGGAGAGACAGGGAGGAGGGAGGAGAGGGAAAGGAGAGGGGGGAGGGAGGGGGAGGAGAGAAAAAGAAAGAACCCAGAAAAGGCAACAAGGGTACTGGGGCAGAGGTTAAAAAGAAAAATAAAACTTTGAGAGAACCTTCCAGAGTATCCCCAAGCACCCAAGGAGGAGAAGCGCATGTGGCCCCCCAGACCTGGCTGTGCTGGCTGCTGAAAGCCGGTTTTCCCAACAGCACCCCCCCACTCCCCACTTAATGAGCTCACTCTAGCAGTTTGAAAGCACTTATGGTGGGTATATTTACACCAGGGGAACTGGCCCATCTCTCTCTCTCTCTCTCTCTCTCACACACACACACACACACACACACGTACACACACATCTCTCCTCCCACTTCCACAACATCTTCCCAGCAGGTTGTTGGAAGCTGGCTCACACATCACTGTATCCCACAGAAATCTGTGACTTTCCCGTGTTCAGAAATAACAGCTGGAAATGCAGGCCTCAGCAGACAGTGGACAGCCCCTGAGCTGCCCACAGGAGAACCTGTCTCCTGCTGTGGCCTTTGCTGGCTCCTTGGTCAGAGGCTCAACTCTGTGGGCATTTACAGTGACCTCACTTACTAGCCTCTGGCAGCTGAGGCTGGACAGGGCTCGACTTCCAGACCTGTGTGGTGGAGACCATTTACTGGCCTGGTCCTCACCTACCCAGCGCTGACTGTGACGGCTTAGGCCCCAGAGTAATAAGAGGAGAGACTGACAACCCTATATTTTAGAAACTTCTGCTGGGCTAGGAAATAATGTCCCTTCATTCAACTGAAATCAATGTAGATATGGCTCATTAAACAAAACCCCATATAAGAAAAGGTAAATTTGGTAACAAGCATTTATTTTAATAAAGAATTCACCATAGGATAACATTAAATAACCAGCTTCCCTAGCACACTTACATGAAATCTTTCTAAGAGCACTGCCATTAGAGAAAGTGAGCTGATATTTAAGCTGAATGTTCCACGGCTCTTCAGGGAGAGAGCTTAACTACTGAGAGTAATTGTGGCCCTGCTTTGAGATCTAGGAAGCCCTGGCTGCACAGCTCGGCTGCAGTGACTCCTTCCTTCTGAGCTGAGGCAGCTCCCTGGAAGGGTGCTGCTGAACCAGAAGAGGGTGTCTGCAGGGGACGCCACGGGCAGTGCGTGGGCACGTGTAAGAGCCCAGTGCCATCAGCATGGCGAGGGATTGTTTATGCATCCGCTGGAATCCCCACTCCATGCACTTCAACAGCTCCATGAGCTCTGATTCCAGGGAACATCGAAGCTGGGTTCTATCAATGGATGACGTTTGATAACAATGGGGACATAAATCTGGCCGAGTTTTAATTGATCGGTTTTGCTCTGCCCCTCATAAAATTCAGTTAATCAGGTAAGCTTTTAAACTACTGTTTTAAATTTAGCCAGATACTGCTAACTACTGTGATTTTTTTCTCCAATGCAGGGGAAAAAAAAGGAAACAAAGTCAGCTTATGTGGTAGGAGGGGCAGGACTTAGAGGAAGGAGAGGAAAATCTGCAGGGCATGTATCCACTTTATGGAGAATTGCAACACTGTTAGGCAGCCTTTCTCATTCTCAAAAAAAGGGGTGGGGGACAAAAGAACCCCAAGACATTTATCTGTGGTAGAATGTGCAAACAAATCCATAGAGCTAAATAGTTTGTCCACACTCACAGAAGTGGCTTTTAAGAGGAGGGATTGGGACCTTTACTGTCCTTGACTCAGAAGGCCAGCCTTTGGGTACAGATTGCTGATGTGCCAAGTAGGGACAAGCTCACCTTAAGCATTAAGAAAGCAAGAGAGATATTTAAAAACCAGCTAACCTCGAGGAGCAAGCAGTCAGCTGGAGGTGCTCAGCCTCAGACAGAGCTCTTGCCTTTCAGTCTTTTCTCAGTTCATAGTTTTCTGTTGTATAATGCTTTCCTTTTCTTCTTTCAGAAAGAACACATCTTCATTGTAGGAAAAAATCAGAAACACGTAGAAAAAGTAAGAACGCCTCCTTTGCCGTTGTTTCCAGACTCAACACACAGCAGGTCATTAGTAAAAGCTGTATTTCCCCACTTACTGTTTCTACAATTGGGATTGTATTACACGGGCACAGAACGCTGTGTCCACTTAATAGAGCATAAGTGTGCTTTGGAAAGGACTACACGACTTTCCAGGGTATGAGCTCACCCTAATTTACAGAACCATTTCTTTTGTTATAAATTCAGGCCATTTTCAGCTGTTCGTTACTTTAAACAGTGCTACCGTGAGTATGCTGTCTCATTAGTCTTAGGTCTCATTTTAAATCACCTTCTTAGGAAAAATTTCTATTACTGAATCACTAGGTTAAAGCACTTGAGAATTTCTGTTAAGGTTTTTGATATGTATGGGCCAAATTGCTTTCCAAAGTGATCGTACCAATTTGCAAACCCACCTGCCGAGCTCGAGAGAAGCATTAGTTATCACACACTTTCACGCTGATCAGAGGGCTCCCTCCTGCTCTTATTCCAAGGACCCACCCCTTCCCTTCCTCCTGACACTTGATGGGATTCGCAAGTTCTTTTTCTTATGTGTTTAATGCAGGCCTCTCCTTAATGGTAAACCTGGTGAAACGGGAAATGGGTTTTGGTTTGGGGGGGATTTTTCATCATTAAATATAGGGCCTATGACAGAAAATTTACGTTGAATGAATGGAAAATTTTGGTTATTTAAAGGATTACTTTTCTGAATATTTAATATCACAAATACCCCAACAAGATAACTCTGAAATGGTTTTTAAATCTGTTTTTTAAATCATGATAATAATCAAAGAAAATCAGTCTGTGGTACTCAGCATATGGTCTGGACCCAGCTCTGGAGAGGAAATGGCCAGGGCCCAGCTGTCCGAACCCAGGTGTGGTGCTCCAAGGACCACAGGCTGGGGGGGCTGCCATTGGGGAAGGACAGGTGAGGGCCGTGGGCACCGGCACCTGGCCCAGAGATGTGATGTGTGAAATGGGTTCAGAGCCTTCACCTAAACAGAGCAGGGCCTGTCTCCTGTCCAAAGCCAGCCTCCCCAAGCCAGTCACTTGAAAGGAGCATCCAAAGTCATTAAATAAGAAGCATGAATTTTGCAAACTAAGCAAAAATAGAAAGAAAGAAAGAAAGAAGAAAAAGAAAAGGTGATTTGTGGATGGTGCCAAGTGGTACTTCACCACTTTCTGCTGCAGCCCTTGGTGTCTGCAAAGCACAGGGGATGTTGATTCCCGGTCTGTGTGGGAAAGCCTCAGCTGGCCAGGGAGTGTTCTGGTCTTTAGGTATTGGTGACAGCCACTGAAGTCAGAGGTCAGGAGGACAGTCACCTTAGTGTTATGGCCACTTGGAGTCTCCAGACCCATCTTGGTTCAGAGGCCAAGTGCCCGTCCAACACAAGACACAGCATGAACTTCAGGTCCTGGCTGAGGGAGGCCCTGCACAAGGCCAGCCCCCGAGCACCTCTTCCCCAGAGCTCCAGGTCTGAGTGCTGGTCCCTAAGGGCTGGGAAGGTGGAGGGCAGAGAGCAGGGGCTGTAGCCAGGTGGCGCGGGTTTCCCAGGTGCATAAAGCACTCTTTCCCTGACAGCCACCTGAGGCTCCCTTCCCGAACCCTGGACCAGGCAGAGCACCCCTGACTCCAGCACCCACTCCTCAAGGGCTCTCTGCAGGTTGGACACCCTTCCAAGGGGTTTTCTTGGACTGGAACTAAGTGGCTTTAACTGGTTCTCGCTGCCAACGACATACCTGATGTATGAACATCTCATAAATCCTCCAGTCGCACAAATGGGTTGTGTGCAGCAGCACCTCTGGTGGTCCACCTGGGCAGCAAGGATGCCCGTCCTTCGGAGCTCCACACCCTGCCCTTGGCCACACCAGAAAGCCTGGCCCTCCAAAACAGGTGGACCCCACTTTTCTTCCATCCCCAGGGTCCCACATTTTCTTCTCCTTACCTGGCGGTGTAGATAAGTGAGTCGGAGCTCTTCATTAGGGACCGTGAGGAGCCCGACACTGCCAGGTGCCCAAAGGCCGTCAGTTTTCCTCAAGATCTGAGCTGTAAGCAGTGGGGCACCAGGGTGCTGGGGAAGAAGGGGTGCTGAGCTGGCTGCGTCCTCCCAGGCTGGTGGCTGATGCAGGGGTGAGTAACCCCGTCCAGTGCTGCAGGGAGGTGAACAGGCTGCCACTGCACAAGGCCCTTGGAAGGAATCCAGGGGACAGGGTGGCTCTTCCCAGGAGCCGTGGCATCTCAGCTCTCTCCAGGCTCCGCCTGATACAGGATGGGCACCACACACCTGCAGTGCGGCCCTGGACTCCAAGGCTTCTTTCTGGGCTCTGCCCAAGAGGCAAGCCCACCTCCTCTTCAGCCTTCATCCACCCACTGGCCCATTATTAGCCGACATGTGCATCCGGGTACTTGTAAGTCCCCAGTGTGGTCCTCCCACCTCTAGAGGGCTGGCCAGAAATGGAGTTGTGAACTCTCACAGACGCCCGTCAGGCTCCTAGGTCAGCCTTGGCCACCCCCTGTGCTTCGCCCACGTGTCCTCACAGCCGTTTCCTGCTCAGATGCAGGTTTCTCAGTTACTGGGATGGAGTCAGGGCCTGCACGTGTCGGGGGAGAGCCTTGTCCCTGTGGCCACACACCCTGCTCTGCTTCGACGATGGCCCTCGCACTTTCCCACTTCCTGGGCAGCGAAGTCAACACCCTGGCCGGCCACCTCATTGTGTCGGACCTGGTTGTGACATAATTAGAGCCTCCGCGTGGAAGCGCTGCACACAGGCAGATGCAGCAGACTCTTCTGATTCTCTGTGACCATGACTTAAGTTTCATTGTCCAACACAAAATGGCAATGTTAACTGTGGACCTCAACACACAGAGTAGCCTTCGGGGGGACGCTCCGCGCATCCTGTATTGGTTCTCTACTGGAGCAGCTCCCACTTCTCACCTCACTGTTCTGAGGTCACATCAGGCAGAGCCTTGCCTGGTGGAGTCCACATTGGCAGGGCTGCGTTCCTTCAAGAGCTCTGGGGAGACCCCCTCTTGCTCTCTCCAGACCCCGGAGGCTTCCGCCTTTGCTGGCCGCAGCTTCTCCATCCTCTCAGCCAGCAGGGGGCTGGGTCCTCACATCCACCCTCCCCTGGCCTCCATCGCCTCTGACTCTTACTTGTCTGCCGCCCGGTTCTCCGTGTAGGACCCTGGTGACTGCAGTGGCACACTTGGACAGTCTAGGGTCACGTCCTTATTCTAAGGTCAGCTGACAAACAACCTTAACTCCCCAGTGACATGTGACCTTGTGCATTCCTCATTCTGGGGCTTAGTGCGAGGGTCTGAAGGCCATGACTCTGCCTGCCCATCTGTACTGATGGACACAGTGGGTGAACAGACAGTCCATGGTATAGCAGAGGTCTGCTTGGAGGGAAAGCAGGAGAAACACCAAGAATCCTGTGATCTCCTCTGCCTGGTAGAGCACAGCCAATGCTCTCCATGAGTCTTAAAAATGGCGCCATGTCCCACCAGGCTACTGAGACGAGATGAGGTTCTAAGGAAGCAATTCTGAGCAAAGAGGCATGATCCAGCATGAGAGTCAGTGCAAACAGAGGAGTTCAGTCCTGTGCGAACAGCACGCAGAGTCGGCAGGAGAGGCCCCCGCCACAGGAAAGCCGACCGCAGGGTGTGGCCTTAGCTGAAGGTTCTGGGGCTCACAGGAGTGCTGGTGAGGATGCAGGGACAAGTCCTCTGCCCAAGAGACTCTCTGACTGGAGAGGAAGTGGAGGTTCAGGGAGCCAGCGTGGCTCAGTCAGGAAAAGATGGAGACAGAGCCCAGGACACTCTTCCTGGAGCGACCGGTCCTGGCCAGCCAAAGGGTCCCAGGGAAAGCCTGATGAGGAACAAGGGCAGAGTTAGCTCCTCTTGGGTCACCCCCCTGGGGAAGGCGATGAGCCAGGCGAGGTTTCCAGGAGGGGGTGGGTCGGTCGTGTTGACCCAGAAACAAGACAAGTGGCTCTGTGAGACGAGATCCGCGCCTTCCTCACACACAGCCTCACACGCTGACGGCTGGGCCCTGAACGCCGTGGGTGTGCGATGAGAAGGGAGGCTGCCAGGGACAGGCCTGGGGAGGCGCTGGGACTCACAGGAGGGTCCCCGTAGCTCTGGGAACCAAGAGGTCAGGAGGAATGTGAGGAGGCAGCAGAGAAGAGTGCCCCAGGAGTCAGGGGAGGGGCGTTCCAGAGGGAACAGACCATAATGTCGAGTTCCCAAGGAAGGTCAGGTACAAGGACTGTGCTTGGGAGGACGCACTGACCTCTCTAGTGTCTCTGAAGAAATGGACGAGACTCCGCGAGGGGAAGAATACACTGACGGCCGCAGGCTCAGACATGCTTTCCACGTGGCCAGGGGTGCAGGCAAGAGCCAGGGATCACTGCCGTCAGCCGGGCGGTTCAGTGCCAATTGGTGCTTCAGATAAAGACATAAGGGTTCCAAGCCTTCTCTCCTCCATAGAACTCTCCACAGCTGTTTCAAAAAGAAGGGAGAGCTTGCTTTGCAGAACTCCCACCAACAGCACCTGCCACTGCGAATGTCACAGTCACTCAGAAAACATTCCAGCCCCCTTTGTACCCGTGGCATACCCAGTGCTGGACAGGGGTCAGCAAGCGCCTTTAAAGGGACGAAGGAATGAATGAGTGAGCAGTGAATGAAGAGGATCTGTGCTTCTCTTGGTCAAAATTTGCAACTCTAAAATGCTCGCATGTGCTTGCTGAAAAATGGATTTCAATGATGTCCTTTGGTCACTGGACACCAAGAAATATGACAGCTAGGCAGGATCCAATATATTTCTTTATGACCAACAAACCGTCACTGGCAGAACACTTCTCGCCCTAGGGACTTATTTTCACTAGAGCACGTTCTCCACTGCTCACGCAGCCCTTCCAAGTCAGTGACCTGGAGTCGCGTCCTGAGAGGTGGCCCTTTGGAGGGCGTTTCAGTTTGCTGGGCATTCCGCTGTCACTGCCCAGCCATGGGGCCAGCAGGGGCTCTCCTCCAGCCCTGGTCTGGTGACAGAAAGCAGGATCTGCGCCTCATGGAAAGCCCTGCTCCCTCTGACTCAGGGCAGACAGAGTTTCCCTGCTGGAGACCAAGGGGGAAGGTCTCCTGCTCAGAGGCTGGAGAGAGGGGTCTGCAGGGCTGGGCGCCTCCACCCAGGCAGGCGAGCTGAGCAGAGGGGCCTGCAGCAGAACAGAACCCCATGGAGGACAGTGCCCCAGAGGGAGGCTCGGGCCCAGCGCAGGGCACTGGGAACACGTCAGTCCGAGAGGCACCCCTGCCAGTGGGGCGGGGGACTGGTCCAGCAGAGCCGGGCAGAAGACAGTGGGTGGGTCGGGACAGCCCTGGGCGTTGACATGAGGGTGCAGGGCACATTGTAAAAGTCAATGGGCAGCTCCTGGTGACCTGTCAGCAGAGGGACATAAATGAGGAGGTCAAAGGACGAGTGGGGTGAAATGCCACATCACCCGGGCAGAGAAGGCCGTCAGGAAGAGGACAGTGGGCAGAGAAAGGAAGAGCTCCCTTTGTGACACACGTCCATCTGTGCTCAAGTGAGTCAGGAGGTGCGAGGAGCCGACACCACGCACAGGCACCCCGCACAGCCTCAGAGGTCAGCCGGGGCGTCCACGGCCAGGTGAAGGGCGGCGGGCCTGGGTTCCCACTCCTGGTCCAGGGCACCTGAGCGAGAGGTGGCCCTGAGAGACACCAGGATGCAGGCCTTAGCCAGGAGCCAGGGAGGTCTCAGCCAACTCCTGGCCAAGAGGGAGTACCTGACCAGAGTCAAGTGCTCCTTGGTCTGGTATTAGGTGGTGTTCATTCCGTTGTTAGCTGGAGTGAGTTTTCTGCTTCCCTCTTCATGTTCTGATACTTAAATTAAGAAAAATCTCAATATACAAAAAACTATTGAGTAGTGGTGGTTCACGGGTGCCTCATCTCCTCTGTAAACCTCAGTCATGTCCTCTGTCTTCTGCAGACTGTTTCCAGTGCCGGGCTGAGAAGACGCAAGCCTGTTCCCTCACAATGTATGTTGCAGGTGAGTAATGATACGGTGTATTCTCTCCTCCATGTCCTCAGTGTCTTCCCCATGTCCTCAGTGCTCTCTGTCCATGTCCTCAGTGTCCTCTGTCCATATCCTCACTGTCCTCTGTCCATGTCCTCCGTGAATTATCTTCCATGTCCTTGGTGTCCTCTGTCCATAACCTCACTGTCCTCTGTCCATACCCTCCGTGCTTTCTCCTCCATGTCCTTGGTGTCCTCTGTCCATATCCTCACTGTCCTATGTCCATATCCTCCATGCTTCCTCTTCCATGTCCTCGGTGTCCTCTCCTCCATGTCCTAGGTGTCCTTTGTCCATATCCTCAGTGTCCTCTCCTCCATGTCCTCAGTGTCCTCTCCTCCATGTCCTCAGTGTCTTCTCCTCCCTGCCCTCAGAGTCTTCTCCTCCATGTCCTCAGTGTCCTCTCCTCCATGTCCTCAGTGTCTTCTCCTCCATGTCCTCAGTGTCTTCTCCTCCATGTCCTCAGTGTCCTCTCCTCCCTGCCTTCAGTGTCTTCTCCTCCATGTCCTCAGTGTCCTCTCCTCCATGTCCTCAGTGTCCTCTCCTCCATGTCCTCAGTGTCTTCTCCTCCCTGCCCTCAGAGTCTTCTCCTCCATGTCCTCAGTGTCCTCTCCTCCATGTCCTCAGAGTCTTCTCCTCCATGTCCTCAGTGTCTTCTCCTCCATGTCCTCAGTGTCTTCTCCTCCCTGCCTTCAGTGTCTCCTCCTCCATGTCCTCAGTGTCCTCTCCTCCATGTCCTCAGTGTCTTCTCCTCCCTGCCCTCAGAGTCTCCTCCTCCATGTCCTCAGTGTCCTCTCCTCCATGTCCTCAGTGTCTTCTCCTCCATGTCCTCAGTGTCTTCTCCTCCATGTCCTCAGTGTTCTCTCCTCCATTTCCTCAGTGTCTTCTCCTCCATATCCTCAGTGTCCTCTTCTTCATGTCCTCAGTGTACTCTCCTCCATGTCCTCAGTGTACTCTCCTTCATGACCTCAGTGTCCTCTACTCCATGTCCTCAGTGTCTTCTCGTCCCTGCCCTCAGTGTCTTCTCCTCCATGTCCTCAGTGTCCTCTCCTCTATGTCCTCAGTGTCTTCTCCTCCATGTCCTCAATGTCTTCCCCTCCATTTCCTCAGTGTCCTCTGTCCATATCCTCACTGTCCTCTGTCGATGTCCTCTGTGCCTTCTCCTCCATGTCCTTGGTGTCCTTTGTCCATAACCTCACTGTCCTCTGTCCATATCCTCCGTGCCTTCTCCTCCATGTCCTTGGTGTACTCTGTCCATATTCTCACTGTCCTCTGTCCATATCCTCCATGCCTTCTCTTCCATGTCCTCGGTGTCCTCTCCTCCATGTCCTCGGTGTCCTTTGTCCATATCCTCGGTGTCCTTTGTCCATATCCTCAGTGTCCTCTCCTCCATGTCCTCAGTGTCCTCTCCTCCATGTCCTCAGTGTCCTTTCCTCCATGTCCTCAGTGTCCTCTCCTTCATGTCCTCAGTGTCCTCTCCTCCATGTCCTCAGTGTCCTCTCCTTCATGTCCTCAGTGTCCTCTCCTCCATATCCTCAGTGTCCTCTCCTCCATGTCCTCAGTGTCTTCTCCTCCATGTTGTCAGTGTCCTCTCCTCCATGTCCTCAGTGTCCTCTCCTCCATGTCCTCAGTGTCTTCTCCTCCCTGTCCTCAGAGTCTTCTCCTCCATGTCCTCAGTGTCCTCTCCTCTATGTCCTCAGTGTCTTCTCCTCCATGTCTTCAGTGTCTTTTCCTCCATGTCCTCAGTGTCCTCTCCTCCATGTCCTCAGTGTCGTCTCCTCCATGTCCTCAGTGTCTTCTCCTCCCTGCCCTCAGAGTCTTCTCCTCCATGTCCTCAGTGTCCTCTCCTCCATGTCCTCAGTGTCTTCTCCTCCATGTCCTCAGTGTCCTCTGTCCATATCCTCACTGTCCTCTGTCCATGTCCTCTGTGCCTTCTCTTCCATGTCCTTGGTGTCCTCTGTCCATAACCTCACTGTCCTCTGTCCATATCATCCGTGCCTTCTCCTCCATGTCCTCGGTGTCCTTAGTCCATATCCTCGGTGTCCTTTGTCCATATCCTCAGTGTCCTCTCCTCCATGTCCTCAGTGTCCTCTCCTCCATGTCCTCAGTGTCCTCTCCTCCATGTCCTCAGTGTCTTCTCCTCCCTGCCTTCAGTGTCTTCTCCTCCATTTCCTCAGTGTCCTCTCCTCCATGTCCTCAGTGTCTTCTCCTCCACGTCCTCAGTGTCTTCTCCTCCATGTCCTCAGTGTCCTCTCCTTCCTGTCCTCAGTGTCCGCTCCTTCATTTCCTCAGTGTCCTCTCCTCCATGTCTTTAGTGTCCTCTCCTCTATGTCCTCAGTGTCTTCTCCTCCCTGCCCTCAGAGTCGTCTCCTCCATGTCCTCAGTGTCCTCTCCTCCATGTCCTCAGTGTCTTCTCCTCCATATCCTCAGTTTCTTCTTCTCCATGTCCTAAGTTTTCTCTCCTCAATGTCCTCAGTGTCTTCTCCTCCATGTCCTCAGTGTCCTCTCCTTCATGTCCTCATAGTCCTCTCCTTCATGTCCTCAGTGTCCTCTCCTCCATTTCCTCAGTGTCCTCTCCTTCATGTCCTCAGTGTCCTCTTCTTCATGTCTTCAGTGTCCTCTCCTCCATATCCTCAGTGTCTTCTCCTCCATGTCCTCAGTGTCTTCTCCTCCCTGCCCTCAGAGTCGTCTCCTCCATGTCCTCAGTGTCCTCTCCTCCATGTGCTCAGTGTCTTCTCCTCCATATCCTCAGTTTCTTCTTCTCCATGTCCTAAGTTTTCTCTCCTCAATGTCCTCAGTGTCTTCTCCTCCATGTCCTCAGTGTCCTCTCCTCCATTTCCTCAGTGTCCTCTCCTTCATGTCCTCCGTGTCCTCTCCTTCATGTCCTCAGTGTCTTCTCCTCCATGTCCTCAGTGTCCTCTCCTCCATGTCCTCAGTGTCCTCTCCTCCATGTCCTCAGTGTGCTCTCCTCCCCGCCCTCAGTGTCTTTTCCTCTGTGTCCTCAGAGTCTTCTCCTCCCTCCCCTCGGTGTCTTCTCCTCCATGTCCTCAGTGTCCTCTCCTCCCTGCCCTCAGAGTCTTCTTCTCCATATCCTCAGTGTCCTCTCCTCCCTGCCCTCAGAGTCTTCTCCTCCATGTCCTCAGTGTCCTCTCCTCCATGTCCTCAGTGAATTCTCCTCCATGTCCCCAGTGTCCTCTCCTCCATGTCCTCAGTGTCTTCTCCTCCCTGCCCTCAGAGTCTTCTCCTCCATGTCCTCAGTGTCCTCTCCTCCAGGTCCTCAGTGTCTTCTCCTCCATGTCCTCAGTGTCCTCTCCTTCATGTCCTCAGTGTACTCTCCTCCATGTCCTCAGTGTCCTCTCCTCCATGTCCTCAGTGTCCTCTCCTTCATGTCCTCAGTGTCCTCTCCTTCATGTCCTCAGTGTCCTCTCCTCCATGTCCTCAGTGTCCTCTCCTTCATGTCCTCAGTGTCCTCTCCTTCATGTCCTCAGTGTCCTCTCCTCCATTTCCTCAGTGTCCTCTCCTTCATGTCCTCAGTGTCCTCTTCTTCATGTCCTCAGTGTCTTCTCCTACATGTCTTCATTGTTCTCTCCTCCCTGCCGTCAGAGTCTTCTCCTCCATGTCCTCAGTGTCCTCTCCTCCATGGTCTCAGTGTCTTCTCCTCCATGTCCTCAGTGTCTTCTCCTCCATGTCCTCAGTGTCCTCTCCTCCACGTCCTCAGGTTCTTCTCCTCCACGTCCTCAGTGTCCTCTCCTCCATGTCCTCAGTGTCCTCTCCTCCATGTCCTCAGTGTCTTCTCCTCCATGTCCTCAGTGTCCTTTCCTCCACGTCCTCAGTGTCCTCTCCTCCACGTCCTCACTGTCTTCTCCTCCACGTCCTCAGTGTCCTGTCCACCATGACCTCAGTGTCCTCTCCTCTATGTCCTCAGTGTCTTCTCCTCCATGTCCTCAGTGTCCTCTCCTCCATGTCCTCAGTGTCCTCTCCTCCATGTCCTCAGTGTCCTCTCCTTCATGTCCTCAGTGTCTTCTCCTCCATGTCCTCAGTGTCCTCTCCTTCATGTCCTCAGTGTCTTCTCCTCCATGTCCTCAGTGTCCTCTCCTCCCTGCCCTCAGAGTCTTCTCCTCCATGTCCTCAGTGTCCTCTCCTCCATGTCCTCAGTGTCTTCTCCTCCATGTCCTCAGTGTCCTCTGTCCATATCCTCACTTTCCTCTGTCCATGTCCTCTGTGCCTTCTCTTCCATGTCCTTGGTGTCCTCTGTCCATAACCTCACTGTCCTCTGTCCATATCAACCGTGCCTTCTCCTCCATGTCCTCGGTGTCCTTTGTCCATATCCTCGGTGTCCTTTGTCCATATCCTCAGTGTCCTCTCCTCCATGTCCTCAGTGTCCTCTCCTCCATGTCCTCAGTGTCCTCTCCTCCATGTCCTCAGTGTCTTCTCCTCCCTGCCTTCAGTGTCTTCTCCTCCATGTCCTCAGTGTCTTCTCCTCCATGTCCTCAGTGTTCTCTCCTCCATGTCCTCAGTGTCTTCTCCTCCATGTCCTCAGTGTCCTCTCCTCCATGTCCTCAGTGTCCTCTCCTCCATATCCTCAGTGTCTTCTCCTCCCTGCCCTCAGTGTCTTCTCCTCCATGTCCTCAGTGTCTTCTCCTCCATGTCCTCAGTGTTCTCTCCTCCATGTCCTCAGTGTCTTCTCCTCCATGTCCTCAGTGTCCTCTCCTTCATGTACTCAGTGTCCTCTCCTTCATGTCCTCAGTGTCCTCTTCTTCATGTCCTCAGTGTCTTCTCCTCCATGTCCTCAGTTTCCTCTCCTTCATGTCCTCAGTGTCCTCTCCTCCATGTCCTCAGTGTCCTCTCCTTCATGTCCTCAGTGTCCTCTCCTCCATATCCTCAGTGTCTTCTCCTCCCTGCCCTCAGTGTATTCTCCTCCATGTCCTCAGTGTCCTCTCCTCCATGTCCTCAGTGTCCTCTCCTCTATGTCCTCAGTGTCTTCTCCTCCATGTCCTCAGTGTCCTCTCCTCTATGTCCTCAGTGTCCTCTCCTTCATGTCCTCAGTGTCTTCTCCTCCATGTCCTCAGTTTCTTCTCCTCCATATCCTCAGTTTCTTCTCCTCCATGTCCTAAGTTTTCTCTCCTCCATGTCCTCAGTGTCTTCTCCTCCATGTCCTCAGTGTCCTATCCTTCATGTCCTCAGTGTTCTCTCCTCCATGTCCTCAGTGTCTTCTCCTCCATGTCCTCAGTGTCTTCTCCTCCATGTCCTCAATGTCCTCTCCTCCATGTCCTCAGTGTCCTCTCCTCCATATCCTCAGTGTCCTCTCCTTCATGTCCTCATAGTCCTCTCCTTCATGTCCTCAGTGTCCTCTCCTCCATTTCCTCAGTGTCCTCTCCTTCATGTCCTCAGTGTCCTCTTCTTCATGTCTTCAGTGTCTTCTCCTCCATGTCCTCAGTGTTCTCTACTCCTTGTCCTCAGTGTCTTCTCCTCCATGTCCTCAGTGTCCTCTCCTCCCTGCCCTCAGAGTCTTCTCCTCCATGTCCTCAGTGTCCTCTCATCCATGTCCTCAGTCTCTTCTCCTCCATATCCTCAGTTTCTTCTCCTCCATATCCTAAGTTTTCTCTCCTCCATGTCCTCAGTGTCTTCTCCTCCATGTCCTCAGTTTCCTCTCCTTCATGTCCTCAGTGTCCTCTCCTCCATGTCCTCAGTGTCCTCTCCTTCATGTCCTCAGTGTCCTCTCCTCCATGTCCTCAGTGTCCTCTCCTCCATATCCTCAGTGTCTTCTCCTCCCTGCCCTCAGTGTCTTCTCCTCCATGTCCTCAGTGTCTTCTCCTCCATGTCCTCAGTGTCTTCTCCTCCATGTCCTCAGTGTCCACTCCTCCCTGCCCTCAGAGTCTTCTCCTCCATGTCCTCAGTGTCCTCTCCTCCATGTCCTCAGTCTCTTCTCCTCCATATCCTCAGTTTCTTCTCCTCCATATCCTAAGTTTTCTCTCCTCCATGTCCTCAATGTCTTCTCCTCCATGTCCTCAGTGTCCTCTCCTTCATGTCCTCAATGTCCTCTCCTTCATGTCCTCAGTGTCCTCTCCTCCATGTCCTCAGTGTCTTCTCCTCCATATCCTCAGTGTCTTCTCCTCCCTGCCCTCAGTGTCTTCTCCTCCATGTCCTCAGTGTCTTCTCCTCCATGTCCTCAGTGTCCTCTCCTCTACGTCCTCAGTGTCTTCTCCTCCATGTCCTCAATGTCCTCTCCTCCATGTCCTCAGTGTCCTCTCCTCCATATCCTCAGTGTCCTCTCCTTCATGTCCTCAGTGTCCTCTCCTTCATGTCCTCAGTGTCCTCTCCTTCATGTCCTCAGTGTCCTCTCCTCCATTTCCTCAGTGTCCTCTCCTTCATGTCCTCAGTGTCCTCTTCTTCATGTCCTCAGTGTCTTCTCCTCCGTGTCCTCAGTGTTCTCTCCTCCTTGTCCTCAGTGTCTTCTCCTCCATGTCCTCAGTGTCCTCCCCTTCATGTCCTCAGTGTCCTCTCCTTCATGTCCTCAGTGTCCTCTCCTCCATGTCCTCAGTGTCCTCTCCTCCATGTCCTCAGTGTCCTCTCCTCCATGTCCTCAGTGTCCTCTCCTCCATGTCCTCAGTGTCCTCTCCTCCATGTCCTCAGTGTCTTCTCCTCCCTGCCTTCAGTGTCTTCTCCTCCATGTCCTCAGTGTCTTCTCCTCCATGTCCTCAGTGTCTTCTCCTCCATGTCCTCAGTGTCCTCCCCTTCATGTCCTCAGTGTCCTCTCCTTCATGTCCTCAGTGTCCTCTCCTCCATGTCCTCAGTGTCCTCTCCTCCATGTCCTCAGTGTCCTCTCCTTCATGTCCTCAGTGTCCTCTCCTCCATGTCCTCAGTGTCGTCTCCTCCATGTCCTCAGAGTCTTCTCCTCCCTGCCCTCGGTGTCCTTTCTTCCGTGTCCTCAGAGTCTTCTCCTCCTGCCCTCAGTGTCTTTTCCTCCGTGTCCTCAGAGTCTTCCCCTCCCTGCCCTCGGTGTCCTTTCCTCTGTGTCCTCAGTGTCCTCTCCTCCCTGCCCTCAGAGTCTTCTCCTCCATGTCCTCAGTGTCCTCTCCTCCCTGCCCTCAGAGTCTTCTCCTCCATGTCCTCAGTGTCCTCTCCTCCCTGCCCTCAGTGTCTTCTCCTCCATGTCCTCAGTGTCCTCTCTTCCCTGCCCTCAGAGTCTTCTCCTCCCTGCCCTCAGTGTCTTCTCCTCCCTGCCCTCAGTGTCTTCTCCTCCCTGCCCTCAGTGTCTTCTCCTCCCTGCCCTCGGTTCTTCTCCTCCCTGCCCTCGGTGTCTTCTCCTCCCTGCCTTCAGTGTCTTCTTCTCCCTGTCCTCAGTGTCTTTTCCTCTGTGTCCTCAGAGTCTTCTCTTCCCTGCCTTCAGTGTCTTCTCCTCCCTGCCCTCGGTTTCTTCTCCTCCCTGCCCTTGGTGTCTTCTCCTTTATGTCTTCAGTGTCTTCTCCTGCTATCCCTAAGTGTTTTCTCCTCCATATTCCCTGTGTCTTCTTTTTCATGTCCTCTGTGACTTCCCTACCACTCTCTCTGTCTTTTCCTCCACACCCTTCCTGTCTTTTCTATCATCTTCTCGCTCTCCTCTCCATCATTCTCAGTGTCCCTCTGCCATTTCTCCAGCATCTTCTTCTGCATATCCTACTAATGGAATTGGAAGTTCCCAGCCTACATGTCACTGAACTGATCTTTTGGTCCTTTTTGTTCTTGAAATGCATTCTCAGTACCTTTTCAACACATTAACTCTCTCTTTGCCTCTTGACTAAAGTTTCCTGCCTATTGCATTTTTATTCCAGTAAATGCAGTCAATATTTAATGCTTTCATATGCAATTTGAATTGGTTCTTTTTTCTATTAAACAACACTAATATATTCTTGTTTAATAGATTCTTTCTCACTTTTATGGATATATTCTCATTCATCTATTTAACTCTGATAATATACAATGTTTATTTTATTATGCTTTATGGATTCCTTTCATTGAGAGTTTGGATTTACATGAACATTTGTTTTCTCCTTATGTTTTGTTGTTTTTGTTTGCAGTTTTTCCTCCTGTGTCTAGAAGTAATCTTCCTATAGCTTCCCCTCAGCCCTCCAGGCTCAACTGCCTGGCACCTTAGCCTTTCCTTTCTCCAGCACCCCAGGCCTGGTCTCCCCAAGTGCTCCCATGCTGGGTGTTCTGTGGGGTATCTGAGAGCAGTGCAGTGTTCTCAGGTGTGATCCCAAAGCTGTCTGCTGAATGAGCCTCTGCAGACCTGCTACCTCTTGAAAGCTTGACTGGGTCAGCAGGACAATGATGGCCTTGACATCAGACACTTCCAGGTGGGTCAGCAGGACCATGATGGCGATGATGATGTCAGACACTTCCAGGTGAGCCTTCCCCGTGGCTATGCCTTTCCTTTCCTGACCTTGGAGGCTGAACCTGGCCTCAGTTCTCACTTCTAATGTAGCTTAGTTGTTTGTCCCTCGCTGCACCAACATCACGTTCTTGATGGTGATAGCTGTCCCCAGATCCCTGACCAGTGGCATGAGTTTCTGCCACAGTGTCCCGCTCTGTTTCTTCTTCATTACTGGTTCACTAAGTTGGTCTCATTTTGAGGTTGTTGATGTTTAATCAATCATTTTGTACTTTATTCACTATTGTTCCTATTACTGTTTACAGAGGAGCTCATCAAAGCGTGAGTTTCCTATCTTCAGCAGAAGTCTCCGTAAGGCTAAAAGAGTGTCACAATATGGGGATCAAAGTTCTTTAAAGAGTAAAAATCGTGATTTTAAAACAAAGTCGGGATCATAAATATCAACTAAAACTCTCAAATTAGACCATTATCCTATTCAATCTTCCACAGAATTTATATCTGATATTAAAGGCTATTGTGAGTAAACATAGGCAGTATTTTGGAGAAATCATCTTCCTGGATCCAGAGCTGGTTGTACAGTCAGGGATTACTCAAAAACAAAGACTAAAATCACTGTCAGTTGTACTGTTTTAGTCAGCTTTTGTATGAATGTGACCACAAGACCTGACAAGGACAATTAAAGGAGGAAAATATCACTTTGGCTCAGTATCAGAGGTTCAGTCCATGGTCAGCTGACCCCACAGCTCTGGGCCCAAGGTGAGGCAGAGCATCAGAGCGGAAGGGTGTGCAGAGGAAAGCAGCCCAGGACATGAAGGCCAGGAGTTAGAGAGGGCTCACCAGGACAGAATATAAACCCCAGAGACACTCCCGTGACCCACCTTCTGCAGCTACCTTCCACAGGCTCACCTTCCAGTTAATGCATGTGAAACAATTTCCAAGCCCCCACCTCCCTGCAATGTGGGCGGGGTGCCCTGTGTTCTCTTCTCAAAGGAATTTTTATTTTTCCTTTCTTGAGCCTGAGATGGTGTTGTCTTTCCGATTTCTGAGACCCCTTCCAGCCATCTCCGCTGTTGTTTTTGAGTAAGACATTGAGCATCTCTCAGTGGCTGAGGACTCTTTAACAACCACAGTTCTTCAGCCTCGGTTTCACTCACACTTTTCTGAATAAATCACAGGCTTTTCAAATCTTTGTGCTCCTTGTTATCATGATGAAATTGGATGCAAGCTGCCATCCCATCTCCTGAATATTGTGCTGCCTTTCCTCCACCCGATCAATTAGTTCATTGCCTTTAAACCCAGCCTCACAGGAAGTCTAAGACACTGGCCAAAGGTAGACAACTTCTTTCCAAAATGTGACACAAATGGCCCCTCGTCTAATTTCGAGTAGAGTCTTCCTGTTTTCCTAACCTTCAGGAGCCCAGTCTTTACTGTCCACAGTTCTGTTGGCATTCTGGTCTTCTGAGCTCCATCTAGGATCACCCATCAAGCTTCACTTACAAGATTCTAAAGGTTTCCAGCTTGCACCTGTAAACTTTCCAAAACCCCTATTCTCACAAACCAGTTCCAAGGGCTTTGGGTCTCACAGTCAGCCAGCCACAGCAGTGACCCTATTCTTTGCACCAATTTCTGTTTTAATCAACTTTTGCGGAGACGAAAGCACCTAACAAGAATGATTCAAGGAGGTCAAGTGTATTTTGGCTCATGGTTTAAAAGGTCCAGTCCGTGGTCAGCCAACTGTGTAGCTCCTGGCCCAGATGAGGCAGGACATCACGACAGAAGGGCATGGAAGGGAACCGAGCAAGGAAGTGGAAAGAGTTGACTCTGGCCACCAGGGACAAAACACAGTCCCCAAAGTTACGACCCCCAGTGACCTACCTTCTCTAGTCATGTCCCACCTGCCTACTGTTCCCAAATTAGTGGATTAATCCACTGATCTGGTTATACTTCTCATTATCCAATCATTGCACTCCTGAAAATTCTTGCACTGACACATGAGCTTTTGGGGGGCACTTCTTATCTGAACCATAGCATGTATAAGTAGCAAGTTCATATTTCAGTCATGGACAGTGACTGATTCCAAATGGCAGCAGGACGTGTAGCAACTATGGTTTCAACCTTGCTCTTAAAGATTTCCTACTGTAGAAAGCCCGCAATTAAGAATCTCCTAACTCCCAGCCAGGTTGGAGAGGACCCGCTGTGTTACTAGGTTTTAGAATGTGAATAACTGTGTCAGCAGGGTTCCCTCTGCCCTGGGCTGGGGCTGGAGGCTGGTCCTCTGGGCTCAGGGACTCCCTGTCTCCTCCTTCCCTGCTGTCCATCCTTGAATGTCCCCTTTCAATATGTTAACTTTACTTTAAAAAATAGATTAGAACAACGTTTTTTCTCTTCCCCTTTGAAAGCCAGGGGCAGCCTGTGGTGCTGTCAAGCCTCCCCTTGAAGGCTAGGGCGGGAAGATTGAGGTCTCTTGCCTCTCTGCCCTCCCTCCCTCCTCTCTCTCCCATTCAGGTGTCAGGAAAATTCTCAGTCCTCTCCCCAGGCCCTCAGCAGCGGTGAACTCATGACCTAATTGCTCTAATGGCGTTCCCAAGCTCCCCTGCTCAGGGCCAGAGAAATCACAGCCCCGCGGACCTCCAGCCATAATTCATGGTACTTAGTCGACTCCCTCCTCGCGCCCAGCCCCTCCCAGCCCCCGCCTCTGTCCCCTGCTGTGTCTCTTCTCCCTCTGACTCCAGTCTGAAGCCGCTTGATCACCTGCCAACCAGTATTGATTTTTGCTTCCCAATCTCCAGGCTGGATGGGAGGAAAAGATTAAAAACAGTTTGTCAGTTGGAAGTTGAATAAGAATTCGGCACAAGGGACGTCGTAGAAATGTGAGGAAGTGGGGGGAGGTTGGGAGTGCCAGCAGTCAAGGCCACCGAGTCCTGAGGGAGTTTAACCCTTTTCACAGCAGCCCTGCGCGCTCCCGTCCTGTCTCAGGCGCTCGGACCCTCTCGTGGTGTCCTGTGGTGGGCAGCACCCACATGGGCTCCACTGAGCCTGTCCCAGGCCCTCGATGCCACCCCTCTGGCTCAGGGACACTCACGTCCTGTTGGCACCCGGATCCCAGCTGTGTCCTGAGGGTCGCTTGCTCCCTACAGGAGCAAGTGTCTGGACTTCTGTGCCTCCTGGGGCGTGGGGTTCCGGGCCCTGTGCACCTGAGCTCTGCCAGGCTCTGTGAGCACTGGAGGAGCATTCTCCCTGCACTGGTCAAGACGGGGGGACGGCATCTGCCCTTCAGCAGCAGCATGTTGACTCCGGGAGGGTGTTTCAGGGTCCCTATCAGCACGAGACCCGTGGATGCCCTTCCCGCCTCTGTAGGAAACTGGGGGACAACACGAAGAAGCCAGGCCCCGGACACAGAGGTTGTCCCCAGGCAGGGCCAGGTGGCCGGGCCTCTGAGCTCAGGGTGCCAGCGCAGCAGGAGGCCACCGAGGCCTTGGCAGGAACCAACCTGCCCCAGAGGCAGGAAATGGGAGCTTCTACCCAGTATCCAGAAAGCAGCTCCCGACACGAGGACGGACTCCACCTTTCCCCGCCACTTCCGCGGGTTTGGGCCTGGAGGCCGGTGCATGTGCAGAGAGGCAGAGGGAAGGGCTGCGGGGCTGCTGGAGGTGGGCCTTCCCGCTCCGTCTGCTGCTGGAGGCCCTGACCTGCTTCACTTGGTTCAAGTCGTCCTGTACACAAAGCCCCCAGGCTGCAGCTTCAGGACAAGGAGGGAGGCACCACCCCGGCTGCCAGGAAGCCTCCTCTCTCCCCACCGGGAGCTGGGGGCCCCTCGCTCTCCTCTCTCTGCTGCAGCCGGCCTGGGCGTCGATTCCTGCAGGGCCTCCCCACTGGCCTTCTCAGGGCTGTCCTCGTCCTACAAGGCCTCCCGCGCTGGCCTCGGCTTGTGTCCACAGCTTGTGTGCGTGGCTTGCTCTGACTGTCCCTCCCGACTCCTCCACCCCACTCTTCAGAACACTGGTGTCTGGTGACGGTCCCTCCGCAGGCCCAGCCTGGCTGGCTCTCTGCTTCTGTTCCCCTGATGGCTCAATTACTTCTGCTGTGAGCTGCATGTGTGTTGGCAAACGGACCAGGATTAAAATCTCATTTGAAAAAACAAATGCCACCTGCTCTGGGAATGACTGCTACAAGACGTGACCTGAAGGGCTCATCCCGGGGTGGATGCACGCGGGGGCCTGATGCCATCTCCGTCACACCCTGCAACGTCACCCACCCATGCACAGCTTCCTGTGGCCCCTCAACATGCTGTCACAGGGTTAGTAGCTCAATGACAGCACAGAGTTACTCTCTTACAGTTCTGGAGGCCAGAAGCCCAAAACCAGCTGCCAAAGTCCAGGTGTCCGTCAGCAGACCTGGTTCCTCCTGTGGACTCTGGGGCGGAGACCTTTGCCCCACCTGCCAACCTCCGCAGGTCTCCGGATCCCTGGGCTTGTCCTGCATACCGTCCCCTGCCCTCTCCATCGCATCTCTAATGCTTGCTCTGATCCTCCTGCCTCAGCGTGCGGGGACCCTGGGGTGACCCTGGGCCACCCAGAGAACCCAGGACCATCTCCCCATCTCCGGACCTGAGCATTGGGATGTCTCTGGTGCTACGCAAAGTCACTCGTTCACAGCTGGTGGGTCAGAACATGACATTTTGGCACATAGTAGGCATTTTTTTAAAAAGTTGTAGGAAAAAACACAATACTGACATGCTCTCCAAAGTCACTTTTAAAAGTTTGCTCTTTTAAAGAATACCTCTTTCTTAGAATCTGAACAACGAAGATTCCCTTCAAAACCAAGTTTCTAGAGTCATTAGAGCTTAATTCTGGAGAGTGAATCAGCGGGGCCTTCACCCTGTGCCACCTCGGATATCCATGACTTGCTCAGCTCAGATTACATGAGTAAGTATACACATACGTGTGCGCACACACACACACACACAGAATTGCACCTGAGGTGTGCGTGTGCCCGTGTTGGTCTTTGTCCATTATCACTCTGGGGGTGTGTGACTGTGTACTTCCTGGCCTCAGAGCCTGGCTTCCCAGACTGGGAGCACTTGAAGTCTGCGTGTAGGTCCACACATCCTGGCCCTGAGACCAGCTCCACAACAGGCAGGAGAGATGTAAGAATAACGCTCAGAGATTTTCCATGTAGATGATCTGATGGAAAACAGTACTTTGATGACACTGAGTCCCTGACCCTCTAGCCTGATTGTGTCCGACACTCTTCAGAACTGGATTCCTACCCTGATCATTTCCTCCACCAGCTCCTCCTTCAGAGAGGAACCTGCTGTTAAGCTCCGTCTGTGAGTCTGCTGCTGACTCTTCAAATAATCCACTACTGCTCCCAAGCTCTGCCTCGCCAGGCGCCACCTTGACAGAGTGCCTGCTCCCCTCTGCCCCGCGACCTGTGTAGCCACCGCCCGGGCCGGCCGCGCCTGTGCTTCTGATGGTTTCCTCCTGGGGACCAGGCCTCCGGGACTGGCCTCCCGGTGTCAGTGAGGGGGACGTTCCTGACTGTGCTAAGTCATAACAGCAGGACACAGGACATGGCGTTCTACAGGGAGTTAGAACATTCTCTTCATAAGACAGAAGTGATTGAGATTTTCAAAATCTAATAAATCATCTAAAAACTTAGAAATCTACAACAGCTCAGTAAAATGACTGGTTGTAGAATTTCTGTGGAAAACACAGCAACAGACAAATTGGAGTGAATTTAATATTAAAAATTAGCCACAGTGCCGGGAACGGTGGCACACACATGTGATTCCAGCCACTGAGAAGGCTGAGGCAGGAGGATCAGGAGTTCAAAGCCAGCCTCAGCAATGGTGAGGCGCTAAGCAACTCAGTGAGACCCTGTCTCTAAACAGAATACAAAATAGGGCTGCGGATGAGGCTGGGTGGTCAAGTGCCCCTGAGTTCAATCCCCAGTACCAAAAAAAAAAAAAAATCCAAAGTAAATTGACATAAAATATTTACCAATAAATTTGAAAAAAAATCACACATAAATAAACCAAGTTAATACTACCCTGGAGGAAATATAAGAAATTTTGAATATAGCAAAATTCTTTGTCCCTATATGGCAAATCCCAGTAAGGCTAAGATATTAATTATCCTAGAATTTATCTAGCGATGATTTGTGACTGCCCTAAAAGTAGAAAAAGTCACATTTGTTCAGAATGTGCACGTAATGTAGGCAAGGAAACTTGCAAATCTCAGAAAAAGTAAGTATGATGTTTGATTGTTTGAAATTACCACATTATAAAGCTACACTAATTTAAAATCAGTGTAAGCTATAACATCCAGAGGAATAGAATAGAAAAAAAAATAAATAAAGAAGAGGCAGCAGCTAGCTGAGCTTTCTAACACAGAAAGGTGTATTAGTTAATCAATTAGTTTTTGCAAAATTGTTTAACTACTTGAAAAGCATACATTAAGACTTTCTCTAACACCAAAGTAAATCTAGATGAACTATTACAATATATGAAACATGATAAAATTATGAATATGTGATTACATAATTATTCTAGCTTTCCTAAGCATAAGGGGAAAAAAAGAAGAAACAATATCTAAATACGTTGAAACTTCTGTGTATAAAAATAAAAACTTAAAATTTGGGTAGAAGGAAAAAAGACACCTGTAAACGAAATCAGAAAGCGAGTGTGAGAGGGCGTATTCCAGGGCATATGAGAGAGAAATCAGTATCCCCGAGCCTATAGACCAGCTTCCCTGACAGCAGATCACTAGATCACTCCTCACTAAAGCACATGTCAGACGCGGGCACACAGGGGCTCACGTGCACCCGACAAAGAGCCAGAGCCATGGAAATGACAGTCACCTCACTGGATTGCAGAAATGCACTATTAAAAAAAAGGAATAAGATTGTACTTATTAAATTTTTAGCACTTTTCTTTTGAATGATAATACCTATCCTTGAACAGCCTTAAGGGAGACAGTTACTCTAATATATTAGTCAAATTATAAATTAACACAAATTTCAAAGAGTGACTTAAAATTATAACAAAGCTCTTAACATCTTACATAATCTTTGGTGTGGCAATTTCAAATGGATTAATATAAACCAATAAAGATGGGAGCCCATGAGAAAAAGTTAGAAAGAAAAGTGTCCATTTCAGTTGAAAAACTAATAACGAAATTTACAAGCAACTAAAGTGTCTAATCATCGGAATATGTTAATTATATTATGTTCCATTCCATATGTTTCCACTAAAACCCAGTTTCAGAGGAGTGTTTGAGAAAATAAAAACATATGGACAATATATTGTTGGATTATATTGTTATAAAAAAATTCTACGTTATTACAGCACTTTCCCAGTTGCCAAAATGGGTGTGTGTGTGTGTGTGTGTGTGTGTGCATGCGCCCATGCATGTGTGTGAGACAGAAGGACAGAGACAGGCAGGACAGGCGGAAGCTGTGGGCAGAATTGCTGACGAGAACTGCTGGCGGCCGACATGAGACTTGTTCTATCGTCCACATTGTGAGGATATAATAGTGTAATATTTATAATAATAGGAAAAACTGTATTTCTAAATCACACTTATTCAGTCCAAAGGACTTTGGGAACAACTGTTTATAGTTCCCAAATTTGAAAGGGAAAAAAATTTATGTTTCTGGGAAAGAGTCTTGTTATTTTAGAAAATTGCCTAAGACTTTCCTGTTCACTTAAGGATACCAACCTTCCCACGGCTGATTCCCACACCCGGCCTCAGAACAAGGCCCTGTGTCTAGGATGGAAGCCTGACTGCAGGGGCTCGGGCTGGCATCTGGGTATGAATTCAGACACCAGTGCTGGGCAGAGTTTGCAAACAGGAGAGATCCAATGGCTCCCGGGGACCCTCACTTCCCTGCGCCTTGAAATACCAGACTGCACCTCCGTAGGTACAAAGGCTGGTCCTGAATACGCTGGCTCAAACAAACCTGTAGACCCCACACCCCCAATTTCTGACGCCTCCACTTCTGTTCCTCCAAGTCAACAACATTTCAAGTATCAAATGAAAAATTCCAGAGATTTCATTCACAGGGCATCGTCACGCCCTGTGACTAAGTTAGTCAAAAGCCAACGGCCTCCTGGCAGGACAGCCGTGGCCCAGATCCTCAGGAACAAAGGTGGCCACTGCACCTGGGAAGGACCGTGGCCAGTCGAGGTGAAACCCCAATTGGGTGGTGGAAGAGGGCAGTTTAGAGACCAGCTGTGACTTGTGACGAGTTAGAGAAAGAAGCACCGTAACCCATGTGACTCTTTGTCCTTATTCTGTTAGGAACAGGCTTGAGTGTGTGTGTGTGCACATACATGTGTGTGCAAAGGTGGGCAGGGAGAGAACACATGCACCTCGGTCTTCCTCGCTCCCCACCCTCACCCCCCACAGTAGACGCTGCCTGACACAGGATCAGGGTTTCTCACCTCCTGCTGAGGCAGGGTCTCCAGGGGAGGTGCACACACCACTCAGGGACACCTGCCCTCCGCGCGGGAAGGAGCCACTGTGCCTTCAGTGGAATAGGACAGCAGTATCACGTCACGTGGCGTCATGTGCCGCAGTCTGGCTGGGCACAAATCACGAGCCACTCAAGCAGGAACAAACTTTATTTCTGAACTCCCGCGAACGCCCCTCACGCAGCCTTCTCACGGGACACACCACACACACACCAGAAATCCCTCCTCTGGCACTTCCCCAACCAACGCGAACTCCCCAGGAATCCCCTGCGAGAACTCCAAAGTAGCAGGCCGAGGCAGACAGCAGGGGTCTAATATATAATTGAATACACAGCTTAACATAACCATCATCATCTCAATGGCTCGCTGGAGTCACCTCTCAACCACTCTGTTCTGGTAAAAATGCCAGGCGTCATCCCGACTCGGCTGTGGCTCTCAACATCTCCCCCCTTCGGTTTAATTAAACACCATGCATGTGGCTTAGGGACCGTGCCTGTTAGGTTGTCCAATACTACATATGGTCCTTACCCATCATCGGATGAGCTGACCTCATATTTCTGCTACAAGTATAACACAACTCAAACAGATAACTCAAAACAAAACAGAAGCAAAACGGAACAAAAAATCGTTGTATCAATTTTCCTATTTTTTTGAAATGTCTATCTCTATCTCTTCCTCAGGGCTGAACAACTTCAAACCTTGAGCCAACCATTTTTCACAGTTTGCCTGAGAAAGTTCCCGTCCCCCACTGGGGTCGTCTGAAGTGCTCCAGTCTGCGATCGTTGGCAACTCTGCCTTTCGCCATGGCTGCTGCAATGGGAAGTGGAGACAACTGGGTGGTGTCGCGCCCCCTTAACAACAAAGAGGCACCTCGGCCAGAGCCACTTCCCACGCGAACTCCTCACCTGAGACAACCCCTGCCCTCACCAGTCATGTCCTTGTCACTGTCTGTATTGGCAGATTGCTCCAGGCTCTAGGGGGTGGATATGTTGGCAGGACGGGGTACTCCTTCTTGTCACCTGCTTAGGGCCTGGCCTGCCACACACTCCCTTAGGCACTGCTCTGAGTGTGTCCGTGTGGCTGTGTCTGAATGCAATCAACATCTGAGCCAAGGCCCCATAAAGCAGATGTCCCTCCGTGATGTGTCCATTCCCTGGAAGGCTCAGCAGGACAGAAGGTGGGGAAGGGCACTGGCTGTCTCGGCATGACTGGTCTGAGTGGGAACCTGGCCTTCTCCTGCCCTCAGACTAGAGCTGTGGGTCCAGCTCCTCTAGCTCCCAAGGTGGCAGATGTAGACCAGGGGCCTCGTTGGCCTTCCTGATCCAGTGGGCCATTCCTGTGATGAATCACATGAGTGTGCGGTGTGCACACGTATGTAAACGTGTGCACATGTGTGTGAATGTGTGTATATACATGTAAGTGTGTGTTCATACAAGTGAGTGTGTGTGTGTGTGTGTGTGTGTGTGTCTGTGTACACCCTCTGATCTGTTCCTCCAGAGAACCCTGACCACTATCACCAGCAGTCTTTGCCTGTTATGGATAGGACATTCTACCAAATAACTACAATACAAAAGAAATAGTTTGAAGCAATGGAAGATCAACAAGTGCTGAGCAAACGTGGGATCATGAAAAATATTTTCCAAGTGATTCTTAAGTCATATGAAATATATTCCTTGACCACAGTAAAATAAAATAGAAATACAAAACAAAAAAAATTTCCAAATATTTGGAAATTAAGAAACTTATTTCAAAACAAATTTCTGCATCAAAGAGAAACTCATTAAATTATGAAACATTTTTAACTGAAAGATAATATAAATCATATGTGATGGATCTTTTGAAATGCAATTAGGATCATTTTACAGGAAATGTTAATTTTGCAAATTTGCATATTAGGGCAAAAGAAACATTACAAACAGGGAATCCAAGATGGCAGGCCAGAGCGAGGCAGCATTCTGTGTTACTCTGTGACCTGGTGCCGCGTCCGGCTAACGGAGCCGAGTCCGGCGAGGGACGGCGGGGTTAAAAATACACAGGACACCAAGGTTCTTCATCCAGGAGGGAGCGTGTGCGCGCGCTTTATTGCCAAATTTGTTCCCCTTATATATCTTTTTAACAGCTGCGGGAAATTACTCAAAAGTGAGGAGGGGAGAGTAATAACTGCGTCCTTGGGTTACCGTCACGTCACCGTCCCCTATCAGGAGGCTCGAACAGGTCAAGATGTTCCCGAGAGACACATATGCTCCAGGCAGATAAACAGGGAACTGCAAGCCTGCGTCATGGCCTTGTGAGCTGGCCACATTGACATGCATAACAAAGAACTGGGGGTTGAGTCCCCAGGGGCCAGGGCGGGCCTACTATCAGCAACCTGGGACTCAAGTACTGAGAATACTGCTTCTCTGCCAGCCATATTCCTGTTCTTGCACAGGAATGATGGCCACCATGCTTGTCCAGGCTCCAGGGCTCAGCATCAGGTCTCCCCTACTCACCCACACAGGATACTGGGGACCCAGTGGGACCCTCAGCATCAGCACCCCCACAGAACTTACAGCCACCCACGTGAGCAGAAATCCTGGACCCCATTCCCACACAGAACACCTGGCAGCTTCCCATGCCCAGGAACTCCAGCTGCCATTCCCTTGTGAACCCCCATCTACCAATGTGGGGATCCTCAATCGCCTCCATCTTGGAACTCGGCAGCAGCAGAGATAGCCCCCTATGCGCAGTAGCCTGCCTGTACCTAAGAACTTCACACAGGCTTTGAAGTCAGCCAACAACCACAAGCTGCACACCCCAGAGCTCGTCTCTGAACTCATCCTCCAACGCCATCGCTCGGCTCCCGCACCCGAACCGCCATCCCATCACTGAAAGCAACCACCTCCATCTTGCCTTACCTCCATCACCATCTTAAGTGGGGGCAACTCCCAGTTTGGAACTCCACTGGCCAGTGTGCATATTGTTTATTTTGAGATCTGTCAACATTGTTCTTAGCCTCAAAGGACAGGTATTGGAACCCTACAGAGGCACTGTACGCCTAAAGGGTAAAAGTGGTAATGCCACGGATCCACAGTGCTAGAAGGGAAGACACACAAGCAATATGAAAAGACAAGGAAAGAAAGTGCCCCAAACAAATCAAGACACCACATAATTAGAATCCATGGCCAGCACAGCAGAAGGAGTGACAGAGAAGGATTTCAGGAAGTACATAATTAAAAATTTCTGTGAATTAAAGGATGATATAAAAGAGCAAATACAGGCAGCAAAAGATCATTTTGACAAAGAGCTATATAAACAAATAAGGAAGCAAAAGATTACTTCAATGGGAAGATAGAGGTTCTAAAAACACACACACAAACAAACAGATATCCTTGAAATGAAAGAAACAATAAACCAAATTAAAAGTTCAATTGAAAACATCACCGACAGATGAGACCACTTGGAAGACAGGACCTCAGACAAGAAGACAAAATATATAATCTAGAAAAGAATGGAGACCACACAGTGAAGATGGTAAGAACCATGAGCAGAACATTCAATAAATATGGGATATCATACAAAGACCAAATTTAAGAATTATTGGGATAGAGGAGGGAACAGAGTTCCAAACCAAAGGAATAAGCAATCTATTCAATGAAATAATACCAGAAAATTTTCCAAACATGAGGAATGAATTGGAAAACCAAATTCAGGAGGCTTACAGGATGCTAAATGTACAAAGCCACGACAGATCCACACCAAGGCACATTGTAATTGAAATGCCTAGCATGCAGAATAAGGAGAGGATATTAAAAGCCATGAGAGAGAGGAATAAGGTTGCATATAGGGGAAAACAATTAGATTATGTGTAGATTATCAACCCAGACCCTGAAAGCTACAAGATCCTGGAACAACATATACCAAGCTCTGAAAGAAAATGGATGCCAACCAAAAATCTTATATCCAGCAAAATTAAGCTTTAGATTTGATGATGAAATAAAAACCTTCCACAATAAACAAAAGTTAAAAGAATTTACAACTAGAAAGCCTGCACTACAGAACATTCTCGGCAAAATATTCCATGAGGAGGAAATTAAAAACATCAATGAAAATCAGCAAAGGAAGGTATTACACTAAAGAAAAACTAATCAAATGAGAAACCAAGTCAAGTTAAATACCAAAAATAAACAAAAATGACCAGGAATACAAATCATGTCTCAATAATAACCCTGAATGTTAATGGCCTAAACTCACCAATCAAAAGACATAGAGTGGTAGATTGGAGTAAAAAAAAAGACCCAATAATATGCTGCCTCCAAGAGACTCATCTCACAGGAAAAGACATCCACAGACTGAAGGTGAAAGGTTGGGAAAAATCATACCACTCACATGGACTGCGGAAGCAAGCAGGGGTGTCCATCCTCATATCAAATAGACTTCCAGCCAAAGTTAATCAAAAGGGATAAAGAAGGACACTACCTACTGCTCAAGGGAACCATTCATCAACAAGACATAGCAATAATAAATATATATGTCCCAAACAACGGAGCCTCTACGTCCATCAAACAAACTCTTCTCAAGTTCAAGAGTCAATTAGACCACAACACAATAATTCTGGGTGACATTAACACACCTCTTTCACCACTGGATAAACCTTCCAAAGCTGATCAAAGAAACTACAGAACTCAATAAAACAATCAATAGCTTAGACTTAACTGACATATATAGAATATTTCATCCTTCAACAAGTAAATACACTTTCTTCTCAACATCACATGGATCCTTCTCTAAAATAGACCATATATTATGCCACAAAGCAACTCTTAGCAAATATAAAACAGTAGAGATACTATCTTGCATTCTTTTAGATCAAAATGGAATGACATTAGAAATCAATGATAAAATAAAAAATAAAAGCTACTCCAACACCTGAAGACTAAATAACATGCTACTGAATGAACAATGGGTTGCAAAAGACATCAAGGAGGAGGTTAAAAATTCTTGAGGTGAATGAGAACACAGATACAACATATGGAAATCTCTGGGACACTATGAAGGTATTACTAAGAGGAAAGATCATTGCATGGGTTCATTCCTTAAAAGAAGAAAAAGCCAACAAATAAATGACCAACATTACATCTCAAAGCCCTATGGAAAAAAAAGAAAAAATCAACACCCAAAGCAGTAGAAAATAGGAAAAAACTAAAATTAGATCTGAAATCAATGAAATTGAAATAAGAGAAACAATTGAAAAAATTGACAAAGCAAGAAGTTGGTTCTTTAAAAAAATAAAATTGACAAGCCTTTAACCATGATAACAAAGAGAAGAAGAGAGAAAACTCAAATTACTATCATACATGATGAAAAAGAAAATATAAGAAAGAAGATTCAATAGTTATGGGATAGCATATTTTTTGGTTTTTGGTATAAGCATGACCCAGGCACCAGATGAATTAAGAAATACAGAAGACAAATAGAAATTATTCTGAAAACTTGTACCCTAATAAAATAGAAAATATGAAGGAATTGAGAAATTTCTAGTGTCATATGATTTATCCAAATTGAATCAGGATCATTTCAAACAATACAATAGAAGACGCCATCAGAAGCCTACCAACCAATAAAAGCCCAGACCAGATGGATACACAGCTGAGTTCTAAAGACCTTTAAAGAAGAACTAATGCCAATACTCCTCAATTTATTTCAGGAAATAGAAAAAGAGGGAACACTTCTAACCTCATTCTATGAGGCCAATATCACCTTGATTACAAAACCAGGCAAAGACACATCAAAGAAAGAAAACTTCAGACCAATATCTCTAATGAACATAGATGCAAAAATTCTCAATTAAATCCTGGCAAATCAAATACAAAAACATATCAAAAAGATAGTGCACCATGTTCAAGTGGGATTCATCCCAGGGATGCAAGTTTGGTTCAACATATGGAAATCAATAAATGTAATTTATTACATTCATAGACTTAAAGAACCATATGATCATCTCAACAGACACAGAAAAAGCATTTGACAAAATACAGCACCCTCTCATGTTCAAGACACCAGAAAAACTAGGGATAATAGGAACATATCTCAATCTAGTAAAAGCTATCTATGCTAAGCCCCAGGCCAGCATCATTCTAAATGGAGAAAAAAATGAAAGCCTTCCCTCTAAAAACTGGAACAAGACAGAGATGCCCTCTTTCACCATTTCTATTTGACATAGTTCTTGAAACTCTACCAGAGCAATTAGACAGATGAAAGAAATTAAAGGAATACAGATAGGAAAAGAAGAACTCAAATTAGCACTATTTGCCAATGATATGATTCTATATCAGGAAGAACCAAAAGATTCCACCAGAAAACTTCTAGAACTAGTAAATGAATTCAGCAAAGTAGCAGTATACAGAATCAACACCCATAAATCAAAGGCATTTCTGTACATCAGTGTCAAATCCTCTGAAAGGGAAATGAGGAAAACTACCCCAATTACAATAGCCTCAAAATACTTGGGAATCAACTTCATGAAAGAGGTGAAAGACCTCTACAGAGAAAACTACAGAACGCTAAAGAAAGAAATTAAAGAAGACCTTAGAAGATGGAAAGATCTCCCTCGTTCTTACATAGGCAGAATTAATATTGTCAAAGTGGCCACACCACCAAAAGCACTATACACTATATACACTATAAAAATCCCAAAGACATGCCTCATAGAAATAGAAAAAGCAGTCATGAAACTCATCTGGGAAAAAAAGATACAGAATAGCTAAAGAAATCCTTAGCAAGAAGAATTAAGCAGGTGGCATCACTATACCAGACTTTAAACCATAATACAGAGCAATAGTAACAAAAACAGCGTGGTATTGGCACCAAAATAGACTGGTAGACCAATGGTACAGAATAGAGGACACAGAGACTAATCCACATAATTACAGTTATCTTATATTAGACAAAGGCACCAGAAACATACATTGGTAAAAGCTAGCCTCTTCAATAAATGGTGCTGGGAAAACTGGAAATCACTCACCATGTACAAAATTCAACTCAAAGTGGATCAAGGACCTAGGAATTATACCAGAGACCCTGCGTCTAATAGAAGAAAAAGGAGGCCCAAATTTCCATCATGTCAGATAAGGCCCCTAAATCCTTAATAAGATTCCTATAGCACAAGAATTAAAATTAAGAACTAATAAATGGGATGGGTTCAAAATAAAAAGCTTCTTTTCAGCAAAAGAAACAATTCGTGAGGTGAATAGAGACCTACAGCTTGGGAGCAAATTTTTACCACTTGCACTTCAGATAGAGCACTGATCTCTAGGTTATATAAAGAACTCAAAAGGCTAAACATCAAAAAACCAAATAACCAATCAATAAATGAGCTAAGGAACTGAACATACACTTCTCAGAAGGTGATATACAATCAATCAGTAAATCTATGAAAACAAGTTCAACATCTCTAGCAATTAGAGAAATCAAATCAAAACTACTCTATGATTTCATCTCACTGCAGTCAGAATGGCAGCTATTAAGCAAACAAGCAACAGTAAGTGTTGGCGAGGATGTGGGGAAAAAGGCACACTCATACATTCTGGTGGGACTGTAAATTGGTGCAGCCAATATGAAAAGCAGTGTGGAGATTCCTTGGAATATTGAAAATGGAACCAACATTTGACCCAATTATCCCACTCCTCGGTCTATACCCAAAGGATAAAATCAGCATACTACAGGGACACAGCCACATCAATGTTTATAGCAGCACAATTCACAATAGCTAAACTGTGGAACCAACCTAGATGCCCTTAAGTTGATGAATGGATAAAAGAAATGTGATATATAAACACAAAGGAATATTACTCAGCAATAAAAGAGAATAAAATCATGGCATTTGCAGGTAAATGGATGGAGTTAGAGATGATAATGATAAGTGAAGTTGGCCAATCCCCCCAAATCAAATGTTTTCTCTGATATAAGGAGGCTGATTCATAGTGGGGTTGGGAGGGGGAGCATGGCAGGATTAAATGAACTCTAGATAGGACAAAGGGGAGGGAGGGGAAGGGAAGGGTATGGGGGTAGGAAAGATGGTGGAATGAGATGCACATCATTGCCCTAAGTACATGTATGAAGACACGAATGGTGTGACTCTACTTTGTGTGCAACCAAGACATGAAAAATTGTGCTCTATGTGTGTAATATGAATTGTAATGCATTCTGCTGTCACGTATAACAAATTAAAATAAAAAAAATTTTTTAAAAAGAAATGTTACAGACCAAGGAGTTGTGTATTCATCCAGAGAAATTAGGAAACTAAAAGCATGACTCAACCAAAAAAAAAAAGATGAAAGGAGATAATAGAAAAATTATAACAAACACACAGCAGAGAAGGTAAGGGAGAGGGCAAAGCTACAGCTTAGCTCTCTGAATTAATAAAACTGATGAATGGCTAGCAAGCTAATCCAGAAAATGAGGAGAAAGTATACAAATAATCAATAATAGAATATTTTAACAGTAAATGGTAGTAGGAAAAGATGCATGCAGATAACTCACTGCAGTCAGATAACTCACTTGGTAAAAAAATTGAAAACCCAAATAATCATGAAACTGCTAATGAAACCAAATCCACGAGAGACAACTTTCCCAACGAAATCTGTAGTTCCAGATGGATTTAATGAAGAGTTCCTAAAATTTGATCAATTAGCAACAGGCTTACTCAAATAAGAGAATCATAGAACAATTATAGTAATAATAATTATTAGATTTATAGTAAAAGTACATTGCACAAATTTGGTTTATTTCAGAAATGCAACACAGATGAAAATTTGAAAATCATGCCATTATCCTGCCTTATCAGAAAAAGTAGAATTTAGTATGACCATCTCCATAAATGAGAAATCATTTGAAAACAGGCAGCGTCCGTTCCCAGTCAACTTGACCCTGAGGCTGGAGGAGAAGCACCTCAGCCGGAGGGCGGAGAGCCGACCTGACCTAAGAACGTGGAGTGCAGCCGTGGAGCTGAGGTTCCTTCTGACCAGGCTGACCAGGCTGCCTCGTGGTCAACTGCATGTGTCACTGTGGGCAGGCCTCAGCCCCTTCAGTGAGACGAGGGTGGAAAGTAAAGAAGCGGACTGGTCACTTATACATTAGGTGACTGACCCCATGCAGAAGAAATCCAAACAGCGCACGGGTTAGTAATGACCCCAGTGTGTTTAGTGACATTGTGGACATAGGGGCAAGACACAAAGATTGGCTTCACTTCTATACATCAACACACCAGCTAAAAATACTCTTGAAACTGATACTCTCTGTAAATGCTACTTATGTTTATATAAAAAATGATTGATTATATGAAAATCACACAAGATACCCACAAAGAAAACTCTAAAATATTGAGAGAAACCAAATTTCTAATGAATAGAGCAAGTTCACCAATTGAAATAATACAGAATTATGAAGACATCAAGACTTTCCTAACTTCCCCATAGAATTTAAATAATTGCCAATGGTAATCAGAATCTCAGAAGTGTGTGTGCACATGTGAGTGTGTGTGTGCATGTGTGTGTGTGGTGAGTCACAGAGGAATCGTAAATTTATTGCATCAGTTTCAATATTTATGCTAAAAAGGAATGTGGCTCCAATTTTATATAACACTAAACAAGTACCGATCAATGCAGTTAGATTATAGACCCAAATATAAAACGTTCATCTATGAAGTTTGTGGGAGACAATGTAGAAGCTGTTCACAAACTTGTAGGCAAATGGCCTTGAACAGGACAAAAGAAATGCAGCAATGAAAGAGAAGAAGTCGTTGGAGCTTAGGGAAATCCCAATTTCCCCCGTAGCAGAATGCAGAGGTGAGTCGTGGGGGGAAGGAAGCCTTCAGTGCATCGGTGGAAAGTGCAGAGTACAGGAATAGATAAAGACTTCCTAGACATCAACTAGGAAACAGCAACACTCAAAACACAAACGCCAACACAGGCAGCGTCTGCAGAGTTACGTCCCAAAGAGGCATTCCCATCCGCAGTAAACAGCAAGCGAACCAACCAACAGTCACCATGATTAGCAATAGAAAATTACCACACAGTGACACCCAGGTGCACACCCACAGGGTCAGAGGCAGTTTGGGAAACCTGGAAAGTGGACGGTGGGCAGGAGTGTGGCCCCTCGCGCCCGCGTGCCCTGCTAGCGAGAGTACCATGTGCAGGTGAGCGCTTTGTGATCAGTTAATAAACGGTACACGATTCAGTGTACTTCCTTGTATTAGTTCATTAGTTATCATTTTAAAGATATTTTAAATAGCACTATTTAAATAAATGATCATACAAATTATTGTGGAATTGGAAGTTACTTGACAGGATTTTGCATTTGTATTTCTGTATTAAATATTTTGCATTTGTTGTTGGGGAAGCCCTCTCCAATCAGGTGAGATCTGAGCAGAGACTTGAACAAGAGAACGGACGTACACAGGAAGCCCTGGGAAAGCCTTGGTGGGTGTGGAGAGCTGGGCCTGCGTGTGAGGAGGGTCCAGTGCGTCTGTGCTTCTGGGCCCGCCCAGCCTGGGAAGACGCTGGTGAGTCAGGGGAGGAAGGACGGGGAGGGGAGAGCAGAGGAGTGAGGTGGGCAAGCTCACAGTGTACGAGTGTCATGCTGCTGCGCTGCAGAGGGGCAGAGAGAAAGGGGCCGCAGGCTGCTGCCTGGCCCGGTGAGTCACCATGCTGGCTGGGGCTGGACTGGGTGGAGTGGTGACAGGGGCCCAGACCCAATGTGACAGCATGGTAGAGCTGATGGACTGGGGGCAGAAGGACGCCCAGAGAGACCAGACATCAAGGGTTTGATCTGAGGATAAAGGACGCGGGCTTACACTGAAGCACAGGAGATGTCCTCCGCTGCAGATGCAATCTAAGTCCTGTAAAGGGAATTCTTCTCTGAAAAAAAACTAGAAGCTGCCTGATGTGGCAAACTCACAGCTTGAAACCTAATCCTCTGTGTGTAAGGCCTTTTAGCAAACGATTAGCATGAAGAAACCTGCCCTGGTGGATCAGGGTCTTACAGAGGGGTCCAGGGAACAGGGTGGCCTCTTTCTCTTGTCCACTGTGGACACCACAACTGTCTCCTCCAGAGGCTGTAGAAACCAGGTGCCTCTTTGGAAAGAGACCACCCTTTCAAGATACACCAGTGGGTGTGGATCCCCAGCCTCCAGAGCCATGAGAAATAGGTTGCTTTAGTCTGTAAATCACCCGCTGTGTGGTATTTTGTTACAGCGGCACAACAGACCAAGTCACTCCCATGAACGACTGCATTAAAATGTTGAATGATCCCGTGCCACAAAGTTTCTAAACCCATAAATGTTCTGCACCTCGAGAAGCTTTGATTAACATGTTCTTTAATTTCTTATATTTGTTAACATGGGATCACTTATTTCAAAAACTTGAACAATATTTCTATTAAAATTTATGAAATTAAAAAGTGAATGAGATGTTAACCCAGGTTGAGGCTAAATCTCAGGATATGATCTCCTTCCCACAGACATACTCGACCCTGGTTTTTTCTTACATTTCTCTGAAACTCAGATGACAATCCTGGAAACTTGAATTGGGAGATGAGTCCCTGGGATGATGCCCCTGCGTCGTGTCGTGTGCTGGAGACCCCCGTGGAGGGTTCCCCAAGGACGGCCTTGCCTCAGCTTGGTGGTGGGGTGGCCGTGACCCTTGTCGGCTCCGCTCCTGCTCCGGCTGACTGGCCCCTCCTTCCCTTCCCACACTCAAGGACCTTCGTTTAACCTGCAGTTGGACCCCACCCCTCCACTGGGAGTCGCTGCCTCTGACTGAAGCTCTGGGTAGGACGCATCTGAGTGACGTCAGCACCGCCCCTGAGTGCCAGCTGTGTGAGACCTGTGATGTCCTTGGGAATGTGTGATGATGGCAGTCTTCTCCTGGGTCTGCCTTCTTGTCCCAAGAGCCCTTAGAATCTTACAGCCACACAAACCAAAATCATACAGGACACATTTGACGAAGTCTGGCACAGCTGGATCTGGTGTGAGTGAAGCCCCCCCTCTCTCCAGGGACCAGCAGCTCCGCCCGACCTGGCTGCAGCCCCACCTCGGGTCTGGCTCTGGCTTTTGGTGATGCCCCTCCGCACTCTCCTCGCGTGGACCTGACTGGTCCAGGAGACTGCTGGCCCCTCACTCACAGCGGTGAATAGACAGGCCTCTGTCCTCTCTGAACAATCCCCACGACTGTCACTGATGCCCCCCTGAGCTCTGCATTGTGAGCCTCTGGCACTTAGGTGACTCCGGAGGCCACTCTTGGAGCGTTGCTAATGCAAGGAGGTATTCAGCAGACAGCGCTCACTCGGCCCACACCGCGGGCTGCGCCAGCCTCGCCACCCAGAAAGACCCTGCTGCGTCACCTGCAGCGCTGCATTCGCTCCCTTCCTGACAGCAACACCAACTCGGACCTCCCCGTAGCACCGTCCCCAAAAGGTCCTGGGTCGCGTTGCCTGGGTAGAAATGGTCCTGGGTCACGTGAGACTGGGTAGAAATGGCAGAGGCTTAGATTTACCAGGCTCGTGCCAGAAGATCACGTGCATGATGTCCCGTGCTCTCCAGAGAGAAACAAAGATCCACACTTCCTTTATTTAAACCATCAGGGGCTCGGAATCAAATAAAAGGGCCACAATTTTGCCCACAAAATCCCTCCTGGCCAAATCCTGGTCTGCTTTTCTACTCTGAAGACATCGGGTCCCCTACACCCACCTCCAGAATGTCGGCACCTCCCTGTTCCTCCAGGTCTCTCCTGCCCCCAGCCCCAGGTGCTCTCTGTCCTTCACGCCCCTGCCTAGTCCTGGTCCTGGAGAGGCTTCCTGGACCCTCGTTCCTGCTGCCTTCTACCCTGTTCTCAGCACCCCAGAGCCGACTTCTAAGGCGCGTGCTCCTGGACAATCCCTGCTGTTCACACGCCGTGGTATTCAGAGCAGGTACCTGTGAGCAGTGTCCTCACAAAGAAAGCAAGTCCTGATCTGAGTGCTCTAGGAAAATCTTTATTTTGGTACCGGGGATTGAACTCAGGGGCACTCGACCACTGGGCCATGTCCCCAACCCTTTTTTTGTATTTTATTTAGAGACCGAGTCTCACTGAGTTGTTTAGTGCCTCACCATTGCTGAGGATGGTGAACTCACGATCCTCCTGCCTCAGCCCCCGAGGCGCTGGGATTACAGTTGTGCGCCACAGTGCCCGACTCTAGGAAGATCCTCAGTGTGTGCTTCTGTCAACCATCCACGTGTGCTGGGCCACATGTTACACAGTGCACTTTCGTCACTGGAACCCTGTGTGGCACATGGCCTTGTGCACCACTCACAGCTCAGGGTCTTGTACTGCTGTGCAGATGTCAACAGGAGGAGGCCTGCTCGCCTGTGGCGCCCCGCCCACTGGCCCCATGGCCCGGTGGTTTGTACACTCTGTGCTGCTGATGCAGTGCCGAGGTCCCTCGTGGTGCGTTTCTCAGGATGCTTCCTGCCGTTAAGACACGTGGCTGGGTTATGACATTCCTGTATTGTTACAGTGTTTCCCACATTTAAAATTCCTAGATTACAGGGTGCCAGAAACCCCTGGCACGCTCTGAGGGGTGCTCCCAGGGGCTCTATTCTTCCTGCCTTCCTGTGAGCAGGAGTCCATCCAAAGGTGCTGCAGAACCACATCTCACCCTGAAAAGCCTCTGCATCAAGCAACCCCGGGCCCCGGATCCCGGCAGTCACCTGACAGTGAGGTCTTTGAAGTGTGTCTTAGAGGGAAGAGTGGACCTGTGGAGAAGGGACGTGGAGTCCAGAGGTCGTGGGGAAGTGCTTTCGTGGGACATCTCCCACGGCCCATGTGAGAGCCCCAGAGGCCACGGTTCCTCCGGGACCCGGAGCTCTGTCTCTGCAGAACAGGGAAAGAAGAACTGGCCTTCCGCAGTACCAGGGAGTGCAGGTGGGCAGGAGCGTGGACCTCTCTCCTACCACCGGCAGGGCCTTGGGTTTGAACCCCAGCACTGCAAAAACAAACGAAACAGGGGGGATTAAAGTCAAGGTTAAAGTGTCAATTTAGAAAAGAAAAGACAACAAGAACTCTGCCCATGTGCACAGTGGCTTATGGGAAGGTGACCCTCAATTAGAAGCCCCCAAGGCTCATCAGCTCCCAGCCACTGCAGCCTGTCACCCTGGCCACCCCGAGGCACCTGTCTCCCTGTGGCCCAAGTGCTGCATTCTGTGTGTGTGAGGCTAGTTTCACCAGCTGCAGCAGAAGCGAAGTGTCCTTAATGGTCAGATGTCTCATCAAACAGGGTAGCGGGTGGTCGCTGAAGGGTGCCAGGTGCTCAGGCCCCGTGGTCCAGTCACTGCTCGCTGGGCTCAACTCCAGCACTCTGCAGACCCGTGCAGCCCTGGGGCAGCGCTCCTAATGCAAATGTGCAGGTCGTGGAGATACTAGTTGGGTGGACCACGACCCCCACCCATTGCCATTCACTTCAGCCCAACACCTCGTCTTTCTGCACACGCTCAGCCCAGCTAAGGCTGCAGGGCTGAGGCAGGTCAGGAGGTCGCAGGAGTGGGGGACCGCCTGTGGCTTCCCTCTCTGCTCTCCTGGCCAACAGTGGCCCACCAGGCCCTTCAGCTCTGAGGAGGCCAGCCACCCGGCACCTCTGTCATTTTCTTGGGGTAAGAATGTACCCAGAATCCTACCCACTGGCAGGTGGAGGTGGTGGTATTGTAAAGGTCCAGCAGGCTGCTGTCCAAAGCCCTGGGGAGCAGGCCAGGAGCACACGCTGGGCCCCTCCGGGAGGGAATGCCTAGGAGAACGTCCTGTTTTCTGACATCCTTGCGGCTAGGGAATGTCCCTTGCATTATCACACCACGTCTCCATGGCTAATTTTACTCCAGTGAAACAGTAACGTGTAGATAAATAGGAAGCATGAGGTCTCCGTCATGCCATCTAACCCAGGACGTTGAAGGTCAGCCAGGGAAGACCAGCTCTGGAATCCAGTGCCTGCCTCCTGACCACCCAGCTCCTGATGGTTGCCTCCTGATGCCCCAAACCAGCATGAAGAAGCGGCTGAGCAGGACGGACCCTGCAGGGTCCCCCACGCCTGACGCCTGGGAGTGGTTGGAGGCGCTCTGCTGTGGCCAGCTCCGCCCTGGGCATGTGGGGAACAGCAGGCCTGTGTGCGCTGCTCAGAGGCTGTCTGCCCTCCTCCTCGCCGTCAATCACAGAGCCTCTGAGCAGGCGGCACCTCCGGGCTGCGCGCAGTGAGTGTTGAACTGTGAGTAATAATTTATACCACAGAGTAATTTCAGACTGAAAGTGAAAAAGATTTCCCGACCCTCCCAAAGCTGAGAGGGGCGTAAGTCATGGGTTCTACGCCAGCAGCACATGCATCATGTGAGCGGAGAGAGGCTCTCCGATGACCCGGGTGCTATGTGTTGTCATTAAAATATGTTCAGCCCCAGCTGTGGCTCGATTTGAGGCCCATTTGAGGGTGTGTGTCACACTTGGTCCCGGGCAGGACCCAAAGCCAATTTAGAGAATGTGTGTTCTGAGAAGTCTTCATGTTAGGCGTGTGAAATTTACAGTCAACAGAAAGTAATTTTCTGATTGGAACTTGGCCCAAACGTTGTAGTGGATATAGTGAGAATACCTCGGGACTGTAATATCCATCAGTGACAGATTCTGGGTTAAATTCTGTCTCCAAGCAGAGCCAGGCAGACCCCGGGCAGGACCGGACAAAACCATAAAGCACTTCTGTAAGTCAATTCACCCGCCGCTGGCCTTGCCTCATGAATCCCGCAGGCTGCCTGGACTCCCCAGCAAGCAGCCCTCCTCCGGCTGTGGCCTCTCCTGTCCTCCTGCACCCTCCCCTGCAGCTCCAGAGCCTCTTGGGTTTCATTTAGCCCGGGGCCTCCAGGCGTTCAAGGGTCAGGCTCTGAAGTTTGCCTAGGACCCGGGCTCCCCGGCTCACCACGGCCAGCCGGCTGCTCCCAGGACTTCCAGTTCACCGGCCAGAGAGGCGAGTGCTCCCAGAGTCTTGGAACCCACCTGCTGTGCCTGGGTCTGCCTTGGAGGCCGCGCAGCAGCAGCTCCAGAGCAGCCCGGTGACACTGCCACCGAGCGCTGGCTGGTGCCTGGGCGCTCTGCAGCTCTGCCTCTCAGGGCCTTTAGTGGGGCGCTGGGTGCATGACCCTGGACATCAATGCACCTTTTCAAAACCCCTGGCTGACAATGACGTGCAAAGTGAGAACCGTCCTCCTGACCACAACTGCGACCCACAAAGTCCCTGTAGGTCACAGGTGCTTTTTATATGCAGAGTTTGATCCAGCAAATCTGGGGACAGACTCTGCATTTTCCAAGCTTGCAGAGCTTGACGATGCCCGGTGCTGGGGAGGGGACTGTGTCTGGGGTCAAGGTCCCTTCAGCTCGGGGCTCCAGCGAGGCCTCCTGTGGGCTGTCCTGGGTTCTCAGGCCCACAAGGGTGCTGTGCCCCTGCTCTGCCTTGGGCCCTGGCTGCGAGTCCTCCGATCCCTGAATTCTCCCTCCCAGGTGCTTACACTGCCCCAAAGGTGCCTCCTCAAAGGGGACACAGGAAGAGAGGAAGTGAGGACAGCCCTGCCCTGCATCACCTGACAGTCCACACAGTGAAGATGTGGGGTGACTCAGGGATCCCATGCTGTGATTCTGCTCAATCTGTCCCTGACCTCATATGCACGTCAATTAAAGGGCCTGTGGCGGGATTTCTCAGCTGTGGAGAAGTCCTTCAGCTGCTGCTGGGTAACACGTCCTCGCCAACAGCGCCCGGCCTGTGGGCTGGCCGTCGGGTTCCGTAGGGGCTAACCAGCAGTCCCTTCCCGTCAGGGTCCTGCAATCCCACTTCATGCTCTGAGCCTCCTTTACATCTGCATTATATATTAGAATTAGGGAACTTGAGAAAACTTAGGACCCTTGCTCTACCCAGTTTTTAAAGTACTTTCATACTTCCTAGTGCTATTTAATGAGGTTTGTTAAATTATTTATGCAAATGAAATAGAACAGGCACTTGTAATCAAACTAAGCCCGATTATATCAAAATTAAGTCACCCGCTCTCCCTCCCTCCCTCCTTCTTTTAAGAAAACGTCCTAATTCAGTTTGAACATAGTTTCATATGATCAAATTTCTGGGAAAGACTTCTGTGTTTAAAATTATTTGTCTAATTCTGCCAGAATATCTAAAATTTCAACCAGATTATCTAAAATTCCTTTGTGTATTGAAATGCAAGTGAGTGGTTTGATTAAGACCCACAGTGGCTTCATCTGAGATCCTGGACTCCATCAGGCTGGGTGGAATTTGAAGGGAGGAAAGCTGGGCCCGGCTGCTCTGCTTGAGAAGGGAGCTCCTCCAGGCCTCCCGAGAGGAATGGTGAGGAGCGGACACCCCCAAGTGCAGCCCAGTCTCCAGGTCCCTGAGGGTGGCCACAAGGCCACTGGTGCAGAGGAGCCCACGGCAGAGCTGAGCAGGGCTGGGGCGGAGGAGAGCCAGGAATGGAGCCCAGGAAGAGGAAGGCGTTGAGGTCAGCCCCTGTGGACGTCTACATCCCAAGATTGAGGCTTTGATCATCAGAAAGCACAACAGCACTGCCCGGCACATTTGGCTTGGAGATGCCCACGTGGCCTGCAGGACACCGACGAAGCCCTCCCCAGGACTTCTCTTGTCCACTGCGGTTCTGCGCACCTCCCCTGCCTGACTGTTCCCTTCCCCTTCCTGCCCTTTCAGTTCTCTCACGGCTGTGTGTGCAAGGTGACCTCCAGGGTAAAGAGGAAAGGACAGAACAAGTGACATGCAGCTCCCTGAGAAAGGTCATGGGGCTTAAGCAGAAATGTCATTGCTATTCTGTCACAAAAATCACAGAGCTGAGCTCTGAGCTGGTGTGGGCTCTGCCTGCCGGAGCTGGACCTGATGAAATGCGCCGTCTGAAGTCTGACTTTTAATCTGGAGTCCTGCTTGGAAAGCGCCTTGACCCGTCTGTTATTCTCCTGCACACGGCTTCACAAGTGCGGCCCATGCATCTTGAGGCACCCCCAGAGAGATGCACGGTTCTGCTGGGCAGTGGAGCCCAAAGGCCAGAGAAACAGTAAACACGCAGGTTGTCCCTTCTGGCAGACGGACGTTCTCTAGCTTGTGGCCGTTAGCTGCTCTCTCCCACAGCTCACAGGAGCCAGGAGGAGCTGACCCAGGAAGAGGAGAACCTGGTAGGTTAGGTGGTGAAGAGCAGGCTTCCTGCCGTGGGGGGTGCACGCAGCCCTGGCCGATTCCTGCCTGCGACCCTGCGGCGGAGAGGGTGTGGAGAAGAGGGCACAGCCCCCCGAGTCCCACGGGCATGGAGAGCCATCCCGCAGCTTGTCAGCGAGGAGGACGGGCCAAACCCACCCACCTGACAGGACAAAACTCTGGACTTGGTGACCAAGCCCACAACCGTGTCTCCAGCTTCAATGGCCACAGTGGTCCACCTGGTTAGAAATGTCTTCGCTATTACGAAGTGTGGGTTTGCACCAGCCAGCAATACTTCCGGCCTTAGTTTCCACATGTAAAAGATTAAAAAACAATAAGTATTCTAGGTGTGATGGCGCATGCCTGTAATCCCAGCGGCTCAGGAGCCGAGGCAGGGAGGTGGCCAGTTCAGAGCCAGCCTCACAACTTAGCAAGACCCTCTCTGAAAATAAAAAACAAAATAATAAAAAGGGCTGAGGATGTGGCTCATAGTTAAGTGCCCCTGAGTTCAATCCCTAGTGCCAAAAGTAAATAAGTGAATACATTCATCTGATACTGGACTGCAGGTTACAGTACTGAAGGGATGAGCACAGTGATAGCTGCCAGCACTCACAAAATGAGACTCGTTGTCACTGTTTCTCTCATGGTGACTATTTTTATACCAATTGAAATACAGGTTAGAGCTAACACATACGTTTATAAACATGGCAGGCCAAGGAGGAGGGGGCTCACTTCTCACCAAGAAATGCAGAGAGCAGTGGTCCAGATGAGGACACGGCCCTGCCCAGAGGTCATGTGAGGCCCAGCTGTCTTCTCCTTTGTGGGCACCCCCTAAGGTCGGTCATTCTGAATGTGGTCCTGGGTCAAACTTCAGCACCCCCTGGAGCTGGCAAAATCGGGAATGCAGGCCCATCCAGAACTCTGAGTCCCGCCCAGGACCTTGACTTGGGGAGCCCTGGTGGGCAGACTGCCCTTGGGAAGCAGGATTGCAGGGGATGGTCCTTGCCTGCTGATTAAAGCTGGCCTGGGCACCAGGTCCACGCCAAGGGCAGGAGACAGGAGGTGAGGAGCAGGGTCTCCCTCCTGCCAGAGGACTGGAGGCCACACACGGAGCATCCTGGCTACATGGAGGAGGACATTGAAGTCCAGCGCTGGAGGCTCCTGACCGGCCTAACTGCACTGTAGGACAGAGAGGAGGAAAGAACAAGTCCGTGGACAGCTTGGTCTTTGCCCAAAGTGTCACCGCCTTTCCTTGTGCTTGATTCGGGGATGAGGGAGTGGGTGCTGTGGCCACGGAAGATGTCAGGTCCTGCAATAGGAAAGGCAGTGCCACATGGCCTGCGCACACACAGGCCCTGACCCCAGCTCACTAAGGAAGGGGCAGGCACCACCAGGGCTCTTTCCCCCCTCGAGAGCAGTACGTGGGCACCATTGGGTATTTAAAAAGACGTGTTTTGTAGGAATTGAGATAGTTTTCCTTTTAGGAAATACACACAAAGAACAACTTGAAAACCATTAACAAAAGTGACCATTTCCTTTGAGAGTGAAAAGTTCTTACTAGACTCGCTCAGAGCCCTGGAAGGTGTAGCCCCTGCATCCCTCACTGAGACTCCAGGAGCAAGGACAGAGGAGAGAGGAGGGCAGGGAGGGTCACAGCAGTGAGCAGGGGAACCGCCCCTTGGGCGAGGCTGCACACAGGGAGGCCAGCCTCCTCTCCACAGGGCTCCCAACAGGCCTGGCGGCTTCCGTCCCCCGGCAGTGCCATCAGGCTGCCCGGCACGGCAAGGGCCAGGCAAGGCAGGTTGGCTCCTAGCAGCCTTGACCACACTCCTGCCATCTGCCCCTTGGTGGACAGATCTGGGTGGAGGACATCCAGAGGCCGCGCAGTCAGCTGGCCCCCTTACCACTGAGGCTTCTGCACCCTCACCTTCAGACGGAAGAGCCCGCTCAGCCCAAGAATCCAGACGCTCGTCTGAAACACTGCTTCGCTTCCGTGAGGTTCAGGGAGACGGCTCCATTCTCCTGGTCTCTTGTGGTCACCTTTAGCAGAGGCAGCCCAGGGCAGTGGCCAAGGCCTGGTGGCTTCCTAGCCAAGCTCTCTTGTCAAGGTGACTGGCTACGTGTGTGAGAGCCGGTTCGATGACCTAACAAATGAGGGAGGACAGGTGGCCCCTGCGGCATGGAGCTTCGGAGGTCTCACTGATGGGAGGAGGTGGACATCAGGCCCGAGTGACCTCAAGTTCACTACTGAGTCTGCGCCCAGGAGAAGACTGCAATGTTCAGTGACAAACTCAAGTCCGCAGCCTCCTTTTAGAGTCCTACACGATCAGGGAAGAAAGCCGCCCACGTGCCGTCCGGAGCCCACAGTCTGTGGTTCTGCACCACGGCCACCCGCCATTGCCTGGTACTCCAAAAGGACCAAGTTAGGGTTAGGCGCCTCCCACCATCTGGAAGGGGCAGCCAGCACTCTGCCCTCAGTCAGCGGCAGCTCTGCTGTTGGGGCACAGCTTGCCACAGACAGCCGCACCCCGCGCTGAAGAAAGCAGGTTTTAGAGAGAATTTAAGTAAATCAAGTTGGATTTCCTGACGTGATTTCCATGAAGGTATGGAAGCCAGAATGAATGAACGCCCTCCACTGTGTGTGTGTGTGCGCGTGTGTGCGTGTGTGTAGGGCAGGACGTGTCACGTGTCGGACGGAACTTTCAACGCTTGTGCACGGATCTCAACAACAAACACTCAACAAACGTGTCCCTCGCGTCATTTTAAGCACAACACACTTCAGTTTTATTTCTGCACTTGCTGGAGGACAAAGGTGCCGAGTCCCAACCTCGGGCATCTCCTGCCTCATTTCTTGTCACCTGCCTGTTCGTGTCACCAACCTTCATTTTGTTGCATGCTTGGGCCCGCTGACCTCCTGGGTCTTGTTCTGGTAAGTCTGCTCCAGGCCTCCTCAGGACCCTGCACTCTCCCCACACCACACAAGGCTGCAGGACCAGGGACAGACTCCAGCGCTCCCAGGGGTCCTCCCGCAGCTGCACTGGGGCCTCCGTCCTGTGGCCCATCTGCACTCAGGACGAGCCTGGACCCCAGCCTGGAGCCTGACGCTCCGGAACACTGCCTCCGGGGCTTGCGGGGCCCCGTGGTGCCCCTTTCTGTGGTGTGCTTAACTCCCTGCAGGGCCGGCCTCCGACCCTGTCCCCGACTGGGCACTGAGGATGGGCTGCTGCCGAAGGCTGAGGTCAAAGCTCAGAGGGGGAGACGGTCTCGCTGCCTGCAGCTCTGGAGGCTGTCTACCATAGCTTGTCCTGCACTCTGGGTGTGGGCACAGGACGTCATGGTGGCCAGTCAGCAGAGAAGGGGCAGGGGTGGGTCCCAGCACCCTGAAAGGGCACACCCCAGTGGCCTCAACTGCCCCCCTCCTAACAGCCCCAGGCTGGCTACCACTCCCCCAGCACATGGCCTCTGGAGCACATTGGAGAGCCAAGGCATCACACGAGGGTAGGGTCAAAGTCTGGTGGCACCGGCTTGGAGAAGGGGACAGAAGCATCAAGCCCAGTGGCTGGTGTCAGTGGGTCAGTCCCAGCTGAATCCTCAGGGCTTCCTCACAGCTCTCCACCTTTGGAGTGTGTGTGTGTGTGTGTGGTTTGTGTGTGTATCTATGTGTGTGTTTATGTGTGTGTTTGTTGTTTATGTGTGTGTTTGGGTGTTTGTGTTTGTGTGTGTGTTTGTGTGTGTTTGTGTGTGTTTGTTTGTGTGTTTTTGTGTGTATGTGTGTGTTTGTGTTTATATGTGTGTTTGTGTGTGTATGTGTGTGTTTGTGTGTATGTGTGTGTGTTTGTGTGTGTGTTTATGTGTGTGTTTGTATGTGTATGTGTGTGTGTTTGTGTGTTTGTGTGTGTGTGCGTGCAGGTGTGTGTGTTTGTGTGTGTGTTTATGTGTGTGTTTGTGTGTGTTTGTGTGTGTTTATGTGTGTGTTTGTTGTTTATGTGTGTGTTTGGGTATTTGTGTGTGTTTGTGTGTGTATGTGTGTGTGTTTGTGTGTGTGTTTGTTGTTTGTGTGTGTTTGGGTGTTTGTGTGTGTTTGTGTGTGTATGTGTGTATGTGTGTGTGTGTGTTTGTGTGTGTTTGTGTGTGTATGTGTGTGTGTTTGTGTGTGTGTTTGTTTGTTGTTTGTGTGTGTTTCGGTGTTTGTGTGTGTTTGAGTGTGTGTTTGTGTGTGTATGTGTGTATGTGTGTGTGTGTTTGTGTGTGTGTATGTGTGTGAGTTTGTGTGTGTGCGTGTGTTTGTGTGTGTGCATGTGTTTGTGTGCATGCAGGTGTGTGTGTGTGCGTGTGTGTGTAGGGCAGGACGTGTCACGTGAGACACTCATGATCTCACAGTCTGTTCCACGCCCAGCTCCAGCACCTCTGTGATTCCTTGGGCTTTTCTACCTTGAGCAGCGGAACCTGGTATCATCTGAGTGCTCACCCTGTGGCCTGGATGGAAGGCTGCGCTGCTTTCCTGCTGGCCAGCGGAGACAGGCCATCCTGTCTGGAGGATGCCTCTCATAACGTTATGTTTTACTCCATCTCACAAAGCCTGTTCTGTATAAATATACTTAATTAATTAATAAGCAGGATGTAATGAGTTCTGGCAGGGTGACATTTGAGCACAGAGCCAGGGCTTAAACAGATTCTGATATGTTAGCCAGAAAACCACTGCACACGTGCACACACGCACACACGCACACACACACACACGCGCACACACACTCCACAGGCCTTCCTATCCTTGGGAGCCACTGTGAAATTTGGAGTTTCAGAAGGTTGATTTGACATTTGATACAGAGGGGCAGACGAGGCCAGTGTTCCAGCGGTCACCTGGTCAGCTAGTGACCACCAGGAACACGCCTGTGCTTCAGAACCCAAAGCACCAGAGATGGTCGTTTCTGATAGACGTGAGACGGCTCACAAAGGATTGTTGGTCAAGCAGGGGGCTTGTTGCTCCTTAGCACAGTGTTCCCTGGGGCTCCGGGGGACGGAGACTCACTGCTCCCGGGGTGTGTTCCCAGGGCCTCAGCAGCACCCTGCTTGTACCCGTCATTCCTGAAGAGCACCCAGCGCCGCCTCAGGAGTGGGCGTGTGGAAGGTTCTGGACACATTCAGGCAGTACTGGTGAGCCACTCTCCCTAAACCTGGAAAGGACACTCCCCTTGCGTTGGGGGGTCTCCTGGTACGCCCCTCTCGTGCAGCACGCGTAGGTGCCCCTCCCAGCTCCTGGGTGGTGTGGCAGGTGCACTTCCTTCCCCGTGTTCCCTCAGCCCCTGGTGGCGGAGGCAGTCATCTTCCTTTGTGTCCTCCTGTCCAGAATGTTCCCTGTGTTACCAAATGAATGAAAGCGCATCCTCAGTTGCTTGGCTGGTGTGCTTGCTTGAACGGCTGCCTTTGACTTCCTGTTGTCATTTAGGAAGGCTTTAGAAACATTGTCCACTGGGAACAGGATTCATAAATGGAGAGGTGAGCCTGCATCCCTTCCCCCTGCCCAGCCCTCTACGTGGCCTGCTTCCCCCCACCCTGCGTCTCAGTGTATCCAGGAGCTGCCCTTCAGCCGTGACAGTGCTTCTCAGAGCCCCGGCTGCACACTCCCTGACCCCTACACCACCGGCAGCCCACAGGGTCAGCACCCTCTCTGATCCTCCGCTTTCTCATCTACAAAGTAAGCAGAGAAGTGAGGACGTCACCTGTTGCTGAGAGCCCCATCCTTCTGGGCATGTGAGGCACCTGTGACTAATGACTTCTGCAGCCAGCATTTATGCAGAATTTACAGACGGCAACCTGCTGCCTTGCAAGGTCCCCATTTCAGACAGGTGTGTTATGCACTGAAAAGAACGTCAGTCTCCTACTAAGCACCAACTCTTGACCAGACACAATCAATTTCAAAATTCTTTGAATAGCCTATATTCACACACTTAAAAATTATTATTTGTGATTAAAGGTGCCTCATCTCAACATTCGAAAACCTTTAGAAAGGGAGGGTGAATTGTGTCATGGCACCACGGCTGCTGGCTTTTCAGATCGCCCTCCAGAGCCTCTCACAGGTAGGGAAGGAGAGGCTGTCATTGTCCTCAAAGCCTGCACAGTGGGAGGAAGTGCTGGGGGCTTCAGGTGACTGTCCTGAGCTGCAGAAGCAGTCGATACCAGGAAAGGCTCTCCCCATTCCCCCTTCTCTCCCTTGGGGGAGTCTCCTGGTACCCCAGAGACTGGGCACTTGATCACAGTCACAACTGCAGCAGCTGCAGCCAGTTTTCCAAGAAAACTTCCCGTCTGCATTTGTTGGTGCAGCGAAGCAGCCTCCGGCCAGCGAGTCTGCCTTCCGCACAGGGTGCCCCCACACCCGGGCGGGCTGTGGAATCCAGGCAGAGCTGCCATGACGCAGGCGTGGCTTCCCATCCTGTGAGTAGCCAGCCAGTAGCCCAAGGTCCTGCAGATGGTGGGTCCTGAGACCCCTCATCACATGGAAGTTCCCCCAGACACGGGGCTGGAGCGGCAGCATCTTTGAGTGACAGTTGACCTATTCCTTACATAATACACTGACGACGCACTGACATGTCTCATGAGAGGACGCAGTCCTACTGGTATCCAGATTCTCAGGTTACCTTTTAGTGCCACCTCACTCTGAGCTTTTCTCCCTCACTGCTGCCTAAACCCTATTACCACCAATGTAAGGATCCACAAGATAGCAACTTACCCACAGCTGGGTGACACTCTCACTGGTGGGCTCCTGCGCTACTTTTTTATCAGTAACTATGAAATAATGCACCAGTTAACATCCTTGCCATATGATGTTTTAGTTAATGACAAAATATAACTATAAATGAACTTACTATCCAGTGTATGTGTTAGTGTATGCAATTTATTTCCAAAAGACTTTACCAATTTCCTTACAAATAGCAAAGTACTAGAGTGTGTCTTCAAACTGTCCAGGAGTGAGTACTCTTTCAAAAACCCATTTTCAAGTTTAACAGGCAAAATGGCAAATTACTGTTTCGTTTTGGTTTAATGTGGCTACTGGTGGGCATGCAGGTTCCACTGGTGACACGGTGACACGTTTGGAATCATAGAGCTTGAGCAGCAAAACAATACTGACTCTAAAGTCCCATGTTGGAGCCACCATGATATCTATGGGCAGAAAGCACACAGTCCCTGGTGGCTTTGCGAGGAAGATGGGGGTGACAGAAGTGGCACTGAGGATGGGGGCAGCTGGTGCCCCAGAGCCAGCTTGCAGTCCCTCCTCCTTGGTCTACGTGGGTGGTGGCTGGCACTCGGCACTTCTGGGGCTTAGCGTCACCCTGTTCTCAATGCCAGCTGGTATTCTCAATAAGCTCCCTGCCTTTATTTTTTTTTAAGCTTATATAAGGAGTTGAAAGAAAAACTCTTAACAAAGAAATGAGAACATTAAAGAGTCTGCACCCAGATATTAACTAACTTCCAAATGCCTGGAGAGGTGCATGACACTTGGTTCAGCCTGAGTTACTGTGGCGATTGCCAAGGCTTCCCGCCCCACCTGGGTTCCAGCCGCAGCCCAGGTACAGGGTGTCTGTGAGGGGAGTGGACCGAGGGAAGGACCCTGCTCTCTGTGCTCAGAACCCCCCTGGCACGTCCCCTTCAGGAGACACCACTTACCAGTTCAACTCAGTCCAGGCCTTCGGGCTGCCTGGCGGTACAACCGACCTCAGCTCTCCCCCTGAGCCTCTGTGGGCAGTACTTGGTGGAGCCTGCACAGCTGTGGCTGGCTGATCACTCCAGGGGTCGTTAGTGGCCTGCATCCCTTTGGGTGGACACAGAGAAGCTGCTCTGAGGGTCATCAAGTGTTTACTCTTTCCCAACCAAAGCTCCATCTCCTGAGAGCTCTGTGCATCGTCACCAGCGCAACTGTTGGTTAGGAGCACAGTGGCTTCACGACAGCTGAGCTAAGTCACAGAGGGCAGCGGGCTGAGGGCACTGGGACTGACCAGCCTGGGCAGCTAGAATAAACCCAAACCGGATCACTCACACTTGACCTTCTGCAAGTTCTGCTCAGATCCTTTGGAAGCACAGAAAGACGTGCAAAGGAGGGACGAGCTGGACGACTTTCATGCTGGCTTGTCACATAGACAGGGCCACCAGGGCTTGGCCAGGCACTGTCCGGCCTGGTCCACGTTGACCCCGACTTTGCCTATTCAACAATCCTGCTCTGCAACATCCTCACTCAATGTCCTGGAACCCGGTTCTTCAGAGCCATGCAGAACCGTTTATCAGGATCCCCACACGTTGCCATCCCAGCCAGAGACGGCCTCCTCCTCTCTGGACCACTCATCCCAGTTCCAAACGCAACCATCAAAAGCTGGGTTTCATTCAGTGATCCAAATTTTAGAACATGCTTCAAAGCTACATGACCTCACCAAGAAGGCCTTGCTTTCTCACTGCTCAGCCAGGAAGGTGTCACGACTCTGGACTCCAGGACTTCCCATACCTGAGCCGGCGCTTCTGCTTTAGAGGGTCCCAGTCAGGGCAGAGACTGGACGTCCTGGAACTGAAGGACCAAGGGACATCTGTGAATGCAAGATGGAAACCAGAGCTCCCTGACCTCCACTTCAGTCCTGTGCTGAGAAAGGTGGTTGCGTTTCTCTGCGGTCGCTTCTGAAGTAAGATGGATCCTCGGCTTCCAGACCCAGAGCTCCTCAGCTCTGCTGCTTGGTTCAAGATCCATCTTCTTGGAAACTAGGTTTCCTGTCTGCACGAGGGTACACTGATCTCTGCATCATGTGTCCTGGGATGCAATGATGCTGGTGAAGCACCCTGGTGGCGGCAGCCCAGAGAACTGCCCCAGCGCTGTGGACAGGCATGGGCTCAGCCCTTGTGTCCCCAGGGTGGTGTGCTGGGACCCCAGCCTCACTGCCAGTCTCTGGAGATGGCCACGGTAGTAACCAGGTGAGCTTGGGTCTCTCTTTCCCTCCCTCCCTCCCTCCCTCACTCTCTCCCTCCCTCCCTTTCCCTCTCTTCCCCCCTCTCCCTCCCTCTCCCTCCCTCCCTCCCTGTCTCCCTCCCCCCTTCCTCTCTCTCCCTTCTTGTCTTCCTCCCCTCTCTGCCTCTCCCTCTCTCTCCCTTTCCCTCTCTTCCTCTCTCCCTCTCTCTCTCTCCCTCTCTCCCTCTCCCTCTCCCTCTCCCTCTCTCTGTCTCCCTCTCCCTCCCTCTCTCTCTCTTTCCCTCTCTTCGTTTCTCTCTCTCCCTCTCTTCCTCTCTATCCCTCTCCCTCCCTCTCTCTCCCTCCCTGTCTCCCTATCTCTGTCTCCCTCTCTCCCTCTCCCTCTGCCTCCCTCTCTGTCCCTCTCCCTCCCTCTCCCTCTCCCCCCTCCCTCTCTCTCCTCCTCTCCCTCTCCCTCCCTCTCCCTCTCCCTCTCCCCCCTCCCTCTCTCCCTCTCCTCCCTCCCTCTCTGTCCCTCTCCCTCTCTCTCTCTCCCTCCCTCTCTCTCCCTCTCCCTCCCTCTCTGTCCCTCTCCCTGTCTCCCTCTCCTCTCTCCCTCTCTGTCCCTCTCCCTCTCTCCCTCTCCCTCCCTCTCTCTCCCTCTCCCTCCCTCTCTCTCCCTCCCTGTCTCCCTATCTCTGTCTCCCTCTCCCCCCTCCCTCTCTCCCTCTCCTTTCTCTCCCCCTCCCTCTCTCTCCCTCTCCCTCTGCCTCCCTCTCTGTCCCTCTCCCTCTCTCCCTCTCCTCTCTCCCTCTCTGTCCCTCTCCCTCTCTCTCCTCCTCTCTCTCCCTCCCTCTCTGTCCCTCTCCCTCTCTCTCTCTCTCTCCCTCTCCTTTCTCCCTCTCTCTCCCTCCCTCTCTCTCTCTCTCTCTCTCTCCCTCCCTCTCTCCCTCCCTCTCTGTCCCTGTCACCTCCTGAGTCCTCAGTGATGCAGGCCGACCCTCCTGGTACACTGGGCCCTCTGCACTAGAAGCAAGCACACCCGTGGGGCAGTGGACACCAGGAAGGAGTTTCCTTATTGAAAGAGGACGAGGACGTTCCCAAGACAGCAAGTCATCGGACACCACACACCACACCCTGAGAAACTAAAGAGGGGACGAGGGACAGGCAGCAAAGGGCGACCCCGGAGGCCCTGTCCAGAGCCCAGGGTGCAGGGAGGACAGTGCAGATCTCAGCTGCCAGGGGACAGGTCACAATGCCCTGGCCTGGCCACTCGGAACCCGCGGCTTGGGGTGAGCATGGCCCCTGGTGAGTGCAGGTGGGCCTCCTTCAGGGCCTTGGAAAAGTGATTGATACCAGAGTTGGTGCCACTCGTGCCCACCGACGGGCAACTGGGAGGTGGCTGAGAGAAGACAACGGCGTGACATGCCAAGTCTGCAGCACGGGGGCCTCGCGGCACCCGACCCAAGGTGCAGGCTTCCCGCGGAGGAGGAGACCGTCCAGGGCAGGAGCGGGTCCCGTCCTGAGGGGCAGAGGCAGGCAGGGAGGGAAAGAGAACAGCCTCTCCTCTGGACCCCGCTGAAGAAGAAAGGACAAGGGCACTGAACGAAGAGGCAGAGTTGGAGAGAAGGCCGCTCCTCCTCGTGATGGTGGCCCGCGATTAGGGAGAAGGACACCACGCGGTGCCAGCGCTGCCCACACCATGCATACTCGGAATTAAGCTGAGACCCTTCCCGGGGTGGGCAGTCCTGGCAGCAGGGCGATAAGCCAACATCTCCCATGGGGGGGATTCCCGGGCACCTGCCCGCGAGCCACGAGAACAGGCCAGCCTTCCCCTGGAGACCACGCCTGCCGCCCCTGGCCTGGGCCTGCAGGAGCGTTCAGCTGGTGGCATTGTGCACAGGAAGGCCTGTGATGGCTTACGACTTTCAAAGTCATGAAAACACACACAAACACGGAAGAACAAATCCTCGAGGAAGGACAGGCAGGCTGCTGGGAGCCGGTGTTACCCTGGGAGGCGGGAAGGAGAGAGGTCCCGGGAAGCCTGCACAACGCGGTCTCCCCCGAAGGCTGAGTTGTGACCAGGACGAAGGTGTCCGTGTTGGGGGGATATATATTAGATTGCTGAGGTGTGATGGCACTGTGCCTACACTGGCTCTCAGGTGATCAAGAAAAAGGATGAAACGCTGCAGCCGCCATCGATTTATTACTGTTCAGCTCCAAATTCACCTTTTATTACCGAGTCTGTAAAAGTGGATCTGGGCCTTTAAATCTCTCTGTGCTAATTGGCAATAAACCTCATCAGCAGAGAGAGGAGGGTGGTACCCAGCAAGGGCTTGGCTAGTTTCCTGTGTGCCCTGGCAGGCTCTTGCAGAGAGGGCACCGTCCCCAGTGCCCGGCTGACCAGTGCACAGCGCCCCGTGCTAAGCACCACGGGGTGCACAACTTCTCAGACACCTGCTTCCTGCCACGTGAGGTGGCCAAAGGCACCCAGTGGCCCTCACCTGCCGCCGACCACCACCTCAGATGGCTTACTAGGGGAATGCCTTCCCTGGCCCACAGTGGGCGGCTTCCCAGCAGGATCCAGGGGGACTTCCCTGCCACCCAGAGTGCTGGCCATGCCTCTTCAGCAGGGGTTTGGTCCAGCCCAAGGGCCCTCCTGGCACCTTGGAGCAGCGGCTGGTGGCTGCTCTTGTGTCTTTCCCTGTCCTGTTAGAGACCTCTTCCCTTCTTCACCTGGAGAACTTCCCTCTTCTAATCCCGAGGCCACCTCTGTTCTGAGCAAATCGAGACCACCTCTGTTCTGAGCGAATCTTGGACGACAGACACACTCAAGTGTGGTACAAACCGCCCCGGAGCACACGGGGTAGTGGGGCAACCGTCGCACTCCCTGGCCCCCGGGGGACCTGTGTGCGAGAATTCAGACATTCTTCACACTCTCCCTGCAGCATCTAAAGTATTTTGATTTTCTTTCTTTCAGTCGTGTGGGTTGGACCTCAAGTACTGAGATTTCGTGATCTGACCTCTGGTGTTCTGGAACTTGATGATGCTGTCTGAACGCCTTCTGGCATAGAATGGAATGAAATCTCTGCCAAGTTCATTTGGTGTAAAATCATTTAAAAAAGTGAATGTTTTCCCCAAGATTCTGCACCAGAGGTACTCAGATGAGTCCAAAAATAGAGCCTTATTGCCATTTGGGGCACTTTTTGCTTTCGTACTGGTAAAAACCAGTGCTTACTCTCCTTGTGGGAGGCCAGGACGCCCACTGCTCCTGTCAGCCTGTGGACCCTTCAGCAAGGCGGACATCTTCCTGCTGGGGGTTGGTGTGGGGAGCACGAGGTGCCTGTGTGCCCTTTGCCCCAGTCCTGGGGGAGACTCTGTCTCAGAAGTCAAGGGCAGTGACTAGCACTGACCGAGTCAGCCTTGCTGCCCGGCGTGGGTCCATCTGGCAGGCTGTCTTCCCCTGGCTGCTCCCGTGCGGTCCCTTGGTGGCATCGTGATAGTGACCACTTAGAAGTGAACTCTGAAGCCATGCACAGAAAGGGAGCTTCACTCTTTCTACTCCTCGTCTCCTGGAAGCTGGAGCATTTGGATCATACCTCCTGAAAGGCCCAGGAGCGACATCCTTCAGCTGCGGAAGGGGTGGGCCCCAGGCAGACCTCTGTCCAGCAGAACCAGGCCAGGGATGCTCGCGGCCGGCAGGCAGGCAGACCCCTGCACATGGGCTGGGAGCCATGGATGGTGCCTCTGGTGGTGTCTGTGCTCCCTGCCTGCTGACCAAGGCCTCCCCCCACTTTATGGAGTGTAAGTTTCGTCACTTAATGGCCGTGAGTGGTGCCAGTGCTCTCTGTTATAGTAAATCTCTAGTGTGAGATAATCTCCGTTAATGATCAGCATAAAGCAGAGCCAGGTCACTTGTTTAAGGGTTGCCATAAAGCCTGCGTCCACTCTGATGGAGCTGCGGGGAGCCAGTCCCATTAACCTTTGTATTGTATTGATAAAATCATATACCTCCCGCACACCCAGGGGCCCTGAGGACCTGGACTGCCCCAGACCTGGGATTCGGCCTCAGGCGGCCAGGCTTGAGCCCAGTCTTGGCATTTATTGAGGAATGTGACCTTGGACAAGTCCATTTTTTTTTTTTTTTTTTGGTAAAAGAGATTGAACTCCTCAATCATTGAGCTACAACCTCAGCCCCCTTATTTTTCTATTTTGAGACAGGATCTTGCTAAGTTGCTTAGGGCCTCACTAAGCTGCTGAGGCTGGCTTCCAACCTGCAGTCCTCCTGCCTCAGCCTCCCTAGTAGTTGGGATTACAGGCGAGCACCACCAATGCCCCACTTGGACAAGTCTTAATCTCTCAAAGTCTCAGAATTTTCATTTATATTTTTCCTTTCTAAATGTAGCATGGGTAGGTTTGTATGTGCTTTACACACTTTTTACAATTATTCATTATGACTTTTCTTTTTAAAAAACAAGCATTTCTTAACGCATTTATAAAATGCTTAAAATAGCATTTTTCAAAGCATCTCTGCATATTCTTACAAAGAAAAAAGCATTCCTGTGGGTGGGCCCTGTGGGTGGGCCCTGTGGGTGGGAAGTTGGTTCTCAGGGTCCCCGGGTTCCTTGGCTTCCTTGTCTGTCTCATGGAACTGGAAAATCAACTGAAGAGGAAAAAGAACTTGAAAATGTGAACAGTGTGAGCTGAGAGATCCCCACACGCCACAGGCTGAGAGGTCAGTCCTCGCCCTCCTGAGCATGGCGAGTGGACGTGGAGGGCATGAAATGGGGATGAGGGAGCAGGGATTGGTCTCTTGCCACTTGTCACCGACTCAGGGTGATACCAGTGATGGCAAGGAGCACGTCCAGGACACATGGAGAGACGTAAAGGAGGTGGCTGCAGTGTCCCCTGCACCGGGTACAGACCAGGGCCATGCTGCTGGGCTGTCGCAAGAAGACAGGAGACTGCCCTGCTGACGGACACAGGGTGCTGCCCCACTGACAGACACAGGGTGCTGCCCTGCTGACGGACACAGGGTGCTGCTGGCTGGGTGCTCACTTCTGGATCACAAGGTTTCTGAAGGAGGTGCTTGATCTGAGTCCTCAGGTCCATCTTTAAACTAAGACCTGGAGGTTTGCACGTGGTACAAAATAGATCACTGTGGAGTTACAGTTCAGAAACTTCAGAAGGTTACAGGGCCTACAGGAAAGAGGTGGGAAGGAGAAATGAGGCCAGTCAGTAGAGACCTCACCGCCTGCCTGGGGTGCCTATCAATCGTCTGGAAGGTGGCCGTGCGTTGGAAACGCCCGCGTGGTGCAGGTTAATTCCTTCTCTTTGTAATTAAAGAGAATACTGACAATAGTGTGTATCCTAGGTCACATTCTCAACCATCAAAATTAATTAATTCACAGAATTAATTGCTGTGAGGGTCATCTTGACCATATTTAACCGTCTTTCAGGCCGGGCTCCAAGCCTCAGGAAGGCCTCTCTCACTGACGGGCAGCCTGCCTCTGTCCTGCAGTTCCTGTAGTTTGCAACATGATTTAGCATTTCTTCTAAACTGCCTCTTATTATTCCTTCTCCCTCCAATTAAGGCATGCATTCTTTGAGGGCCAGGGTTCTACTTTACGCTTCCTTTATCACCCTACAGCGCCCCCGCCATTCTGGAGCAGCGCTAAGTGGACCCTGAGCGGTGAATGAGCGCTGCTGGGGGCGGGGGGGGCAGGGCACCCCCTCTTTCTCTCACCTTCAGGAGGACGCACTTCCTGCCTCAGGGGAAGGTGCCCGGTCCCCCACCTCACCTTCTCTCGTCTTTCTAGATCTGTAACGTGGCTCCCGGAGAAGGAAGGCTCTCATCATGCTCTGACATTCATCCCGAGGACGTTTCCTGTCTGGATTATTCCCAGGACGATGACCTTCCAGACGCATCCTCCAGACTCAGCAGTCCCCTCCGTCATCTACTGAACCCAGTTTCAGTGCCCAGAACAGAGGTCCATGTCTGGGCTTCGAGGATGAACCAACCAGAGCACCAGTTCAAACTGAGGCCTGGGTTGCTGGCTACTCTGCGTGGATACCCCTGCTGACCTGCACGGCTCCCCGGACGCCTGGTCCCCCCGGCTCTGCAGAGTGCACTGGAGGGGAATCCTGGGTGACCCCAGAGCCTCTCCACTTGCCTTCCTTAGCAGCTGGCCACTCCCACTGAGCCCTCCTTCTGGCTCTGCCATTAATCTCTGGCTGTGTTCAGTTCAAGACAAGGACGCTTCACAGCCCAGGTGAAGGAATGGGAGCACAGCACTGGCCCGTCGGGAAGGCCATAGGAAGCTCGGGAGGGGACGGGAGGAACAGCCCCACATTCTCCCTGCTCTACCCGGTGAGAGACTCCAGGTAGCCAGGCACCCGCCAGCTCAGAGCTGGCGCTGTGATGAGGGACCCGTCTCTGGGACGTAAGTCTGAAGTCCAGCTTGCTCACTTCTAAGGGGCAGAACAGGCGGTGGGGGGGAGAGAATTAAGAAGGGGATGGATGTGTGACGTCACTGTGTAGGACCCTGCCTAAAGGACCTGAGCCAAGCCCCAGGGGGCTCCACAGGTAGCACATCTGTAAGAAAGGACGGCATTTGACGCGTGGTGGACTCCGGAGTCCCCGCTGGAGCTCAGGCCGGCTCCTTTTGTAGACATTTTGTGAACAGTGAAAAGAAGGAGATTCCTTCTCTCTTCAAGGGCTTTAGAAAGAACTCAAGACGGTGGACAAACACTCCCTCTAAGTCACTGAGCTCCCAGCCACCTCAGGTAGAAGGCTGGAGTGGGACCTTGGCAGGTAACAAACCCAGCATGCTTCAGCGCCATTGTTCAGACGGGGTCTGTGCACTTAGGGAGATGGGGATCCTGATCCAGCGTCATCTTCTCCTCCCTGCGGTGCTACCCAGCTCCGCTCTCCTGAGGCTGAGAGACCTCTCAGGGGCTGGGTTCTGCTGTGACCTCCGTGTGGCCTGGTTCAGATCTCTGAGTCCTCTCATGACCACCGTGGGACCCGAGTGGAGTGGGGGATCCTCACCTGAGCTCTGCCAAGAAACTACGGCCAGACACAGCTGAGGACGGCCACCTGGGCGGTCCAGCCTGGGGAGGAGCTGGCTCCCACGGGGGTGCCGCTGCTTGGGCCTGGCCGCTCAGCTCCCCGTGTTCTGGGGGCTCCCTCCAGCCACACTGGTCACATCTGAGACGGAGGTAAACACGGTGCTGACGGGGTTGGCATTGACTGATGGCCTCGCTGTGCACACCAGACACGGGAAGACAACGTGGAGCATGTAAAACAAGGGCCGGGTGGCTTCTAGGAACAAGAGACTGGGGCCACAGCACGTCATCCTGGCATGTGAGGTGACAGATTTAGGACACAAAGAGGGGAAGCAGAGGGCCAGCCCTCCACGGTGGTGGCCTGCTTCTCAGTGGCCGTTTCACGAGGAGATGTTAGACCAAGATGACTGGGCGTCCAGACTAGCTGCCAGTGGTTGACGACTGCGGGGTTTAAATGCCATTTAATCAACTCACGGAGACCACCCACGGAGGAGAGGGGACAGGGAAGCCCCAGTGGCCTGCCCTTGATTTTGGAATGCGTCTTCCTGGAGTGGGGAACTGAAAAAGCACTCCATACTTTCCTTTCTTTCATCCGAAACACTCCCCTTTGGAGTATTTGCTGCTCATCTCAGTCCCCAAAGTGGTAGGTCTAGGTCACAGTGGAGACCTCCAGGCTCTGTGCTGGGGACCCACGCGGCACATCCCAGGGTCTCACCGATGACAGGCTGCTTCTCAGCAAGTCTAACGGAGGAGCCAGAACAGGTCAGCAGCCCAGCAGCCCAGAACGTATCTCCAGCTCAGATGAAATTAGCTGATTTCATGAAGATCTCTCTGGCATGGCTTGCTCTGCGAGTCGCCTTCTCCCCGGGGAAGGAATGACCTCACATGGAGCTGTTCTTTCTTGACCTGGGGGAATTCCTTGTCACCTATTGTCACATAAGCCCAGTGGCCCATGACCCTGGTGAGTTCATCTCACTGCCCAAGCTACCCACAGTCCTGAGGGCAGAGCCCCCCTTCCACTGTCCCCCAGTGGGGACTTCTTCGTCAAAGAGCCACGACAGCTGTGTGCTAAGTCATCTGTCTGTCCTGTCCCCGCGGATCAGTGGAATTCCAAGTGCTGGGCCTGCAGAATCCCTCAAACAAAGGGCAGGACGCCTTTCCCGTCAGAAGATGTCATGGATTTGAAAACACACACCCGAATTTAAACTTCAGTTCTGCCCCCTCCCCGATACAGACCTGCACCTCCCTGATGCACAGGCATCCGCGAGTGTGCATGGCCCATGGGTAACTGCGAGAGCACCCAGACGTCCCCAGCACCCGGCCACTGGTGCTGCACCTTCGCGTTGCTCCCTGTCCTCCACGTGGAGAGGTCTCTCTCGGCACAGCGCCGTGTGTCTGCCGTTACGCCACAGGGTTCACGGTCCTGTTTCTCCCTCCATGCCAAAGCAAACGAGATCAGTTGCACAGACTCGTGAGGGGCAAAGGTGGTGTAGACTGGGCACAAGTGTGTTCTGTGAGCACTTAGGACACCACCTTGCCTGAGGCAAACCCTCCACGCCCAATTTGCAGGCTTTTGCTCAATGGGAAAAGACACCACAGGTGACCACTCAATCAGACCCAGCCGTCTCCGAGAGAGAGCCAGCTCAAGGCACGGGCAGTGCAAGAGATGAAATGTGAAGCATGACGTGTTCCCAGGACTCGGCTCAACCAGCCTTCCTCACGGGCCACGACTTCCACCTTGAATGCGTCTTTGTCAACTTTTATGAAATGAATTCATGATTATGAGCACAACAGATTGTTATTGTGTGAGAAGGCTAGACTGGTAGCTGCGCCCTGAAAGCTGATGTGCACCCATTCCAGAGACATAAAGGCTTCACCTCAGATCTGGGCAGTGTGTCTGCACCCCCTCTCCAGCATGGCAGGTCCCCGGGTGTCAAGGGAACGCGCACCTACTTCTTTAATGAATCCCAAGCTCCAGGAAGTGCATCTCCCGGCCTGTTGGTGAGCGACTGGACTAACTGTCCAGAGAGGCCGCAGGAGAGCAGTGGGCCTCAGGTGAGGAGGAAGACCTGAGGGGGAGGCAGGGTCCTGTCAGAGGTCCTCTGGGACCTCAGCCTCTAGGCCTCACTCTCTGTGAAACCAGAAGGCTGCTAAGATGCGCACTAAGGTCTCAGGAACGCTGAGGTTCCGTAGCCCAAGAACAGTCTTGCTTCACATTCCCACAACCTCAAAAACCTATAGTCTTCACCACAGCCCCCTGGTGTCCCCACGGCCCCCTTCACACTGAAGGGTCGTCCCCAGCTGGGCGCAGGCTGCATGGGCGTGACCTTCACCTGGGAGTCCCTGTCTGCATGCATCAGCCCAGAAGTGTGCAGGACAGACTTTTCCAAGTGACCGCTCTGCAGTCCAGAGCTGGCATGAGTGTGCTCTCTGTTTTCCACACGCCCTGCTCATGTGTTACCCTGTAAGTGTATGTTTGTGCTTGCAAACACTCACGCCCACCCGTTAAGAGGCTGGAGTGACCTGCCATGTAAAGTCACTTCTGGGATCCCCCTGGGTGTGGTCAGCTGACGCAGGTGCAGCACGGGGTCCCCAGCTCTGCAATCACTCAGCTGACTATTTCTCTACTGAAAATGTGCCTTGGTCTCCTACCCTGAGGCTCACTCAGGACCCCAGCAAGATACTTTAAACCCACTTAATAAACATCCCCTACCACAGAGCATGGCAGCATTCCTCATCAACCTACACACCCTGGTCCCTTCGGCCTCGCCGACCGCTTTCTTTTTTATATCCAAGGAGGTCTCATTCAGAAACGGACACCTACTTTCTGAGAAATGTGATCTTTCCACGCAAGGCCAGGGTTTTCATAAATCCTCAGCTACGACTCCATAATTTCTTTTATGCCATCAACTCCCACATCATTCCTATATTATCACAGAATCCAAGCAGCGCACTATAAATTCTCAGACGTGGACTTTGACGCCCTCTCTTTCCAGTCGTCTGTGAGTATTCTGAGAAAGCCATACGAGAAGAGCGCAGAGAGATTCAGGCTTTTCATTTGTTAGTTCTCCTAGAACAGGAAGAGGACATGCTTGCAGAAAGGCTGTGAGGAGACCATGGAGTCCCAGGGAGAGTGTGGGGTTGAACCCTGCAAATCCTCCCGACGCTGCTGTCGAAGTCGGCCCCAAGTGAAAACTCAAAGTCCACGTGTCTTCCATCAGATAATGCTAGGAGAAACTTAAAATTTCCCAAGGGAACTCAGAAAACCTTAAGGTCTTCCCTTCCCCAATTCCCTGAGTGGTAAAACCCTTCAGATGCGCTCAGCAGTGCGGAGAAGAGGCTGCCTCTGCACTGGAGGCCAGCCGGGGAGGCCTCAGGAGCAGCGGCCTGGGCCCTCTGAGCCCCCGCAGCCAGGCAGGGCCCTGCATACCTGCCTCTGCTGCTGTTCTCTGCTTTACTTTGGCCACTTTTAGCTTGAAGCTTCTACAGCAAAAGCTGAAAAATGGAAATGAGACGTGTGATACTGTATTACCACTCGGAATACGAGAGAGAACATGGCCCGCAAGGCCAGCTATTCTGCCTGGTAAAATGCCGGACTCCCAGGGTCATTGGAAACCGCTGTGAGGTCCCCTGTCCTTCTGGAACTTCCCTGCTTCCAAGTGCCTGTCACCGCCCGATGGTCAGCCTCCCAGAAGCGGTCCTGTCCACAGGTGTCCAGGAAAGCCACTGGCCTGGCTGGACCCGCTATCTTCAAGGGGCACCTCACACTTCCCCGCTGGTAGCTGAACTCGTGTAAGCCCACAGAGTCTGAGATCCAGCTGCCCGTGGCACAGGGGAGCCTCCAGTGGACGGTCAGTCAGCTTGTCAACTCAACTTGCCTTCTTTTTTTGTGCTTTTTAAAAATATTTTTAGTTGTAGATGGACACATACCTCTATTTTGTTTATTTGGTTTTATGTGGTGCGGAACCCAGTGCCTCGTATGTGCTAGGTAAGCACTCCACCACGGAGCCACAATCCAGCCCCTTTGCCTTGCCTTCTTTTTATTCTTATTTATTATTTTGTATTAGTTTTTTTATTTATATATGACAGCGGAATGCATTAAAATTCATATTACACAAATAGAGCACAATTTTTCATATCTCAGGTTGTATACAAAGTATATTCACACCAATTCGTGTCTTCGTACATGCACTTTGGATAATGATGTTCATCACATTCCACTGTCATTTCTAACCCCCAGCCCCCTCCCCTCCCCTCCCTCCCCTCTGCCCTATCTAGAGTTCCCCTTGCCTTCTTTTTAATGAAAAGAAATTTCACATATTCACATGATCTATAGAAATAGATACTGTATATATATTCATAGGTTTCTGTACAATATGTGATAGAAATAAATGCATACTATCCACAGTGTCCGTATAACATACCATGTGATATGTACATATATGTGCATCCCACACACACCTACAGCGGACTGAGCCTAGTGGCATGCGCCTACAGTGAAATACTATTCAGCCACAAAGAGGGAAGGAGTCCTGAGGGGATCTGTGTCCCGGATGGACCTGGAAGCACAAGGCTGAGGGGCTGAGCCAGGAACAGGAGCTGGACACGGTGAGTCTCCACTCACTCACACCTGGACTGCAGGTCCGCAGAGGAGGGTCACTGTGAGCACCCCCGGAGCAGGGGCAGGGAGGCGAGGAACTGCTGCTTCGGAGCTCAGAGTTTCTGTCTGGGGAGAGGAAAGGCTTTGGCATCAGTGGCGATGACCCACACCCCGGGAGTGCAGGCAGCGGTCGCAGGCGGAGGGCTTTCTGTTGCATGTTCCACCACAGCAAGGGCCACAGAGGGTTAGGGAAAACCCCGAGCGGTGTCACTTGACCTCCCTCGCTTCTGCTCCCCAGGTCCTGAGTGCGGTCTGCTGTCTGCAGCCAGGACAGGTCCCCTCACTGAAGAGTCAGCCAGGTGTAACTCAGTGACCCTCCTGCTCTGCCTTTCCCACTCCTGAGCCCCAGAAGATGCAGCAGAGGGGATGCAGGTGGAGCGGGGCCCCTGTCACTGCGACCCCTGACTCACTGCAGGCGTGACCAGTCTCCCATTTCACCTTGGGCCTCGAAGCCCTGGCTCCAGCTAGAGGTGCTGGTGGGTGGAGGGCCACCTTGCTACTGGGAAGCAAAGTCCACCCTAACCCTTTACTTTCCTCACTACTCCACAGACTCTTGGTACAAAAATGGAAGCTACCAGAAAGTACAAAGGGAAAGTAAAGCCGCCAAAAACCTCCCCACTCACAAGACTCCAAGGGCACGTGGTGTGTTTATCGGCAGATGATTTCTGTGTTGAGTCTGAACTCACCCAATTGAGATCTTAAAGTCTCTTATCTCACAAAAGCCTTATATTTATGATAGAAAACTTGGAAGTTATAATAAAATTAAAGGATGGTAAAATTATCATCACTTCAGTGCAATAGTTCTGTCTTTATATATGCTTCCCGAAATCCTGTTCACATTGTCTTCTGATTAGAGAAAACACAAACGTTGATTGTATGAAATGGAAAGAACAACTCATTAAAAATCCTACTGCTGGTGTATGTCCTTGGTGACATATACTCATAGCAAGTTTCTCAGTAAGGTGAACAGTAGACTTCTCCTACCAAACGGTGGAGTCCAAAACACTAGGAAGAGATACTCGAGTGGCTAAAAATAAAACATGGCCAATCAAGTGTCCATATTCCTCCAAACTGTCCTTCAAAAATAGATACAACAGAACCAGAAAGCCCATCACTGGTGCTTTCTGTACCAGAAACTGCTAAATGAAAGGACACTAGACGTGACTCAAAGAACACAAAGAAATAAAAAGCACCACTAAAGGTAACTAAATAGCTCATCGTAAAAGAGGAGATGAGTAGATTTTTATTTGTTACTCTTTTCTTCTCTTGTCAGATTAAAAGACAACTGAATAAAGCAGTGGTTGCAGAACTGTGTTGATCTGCTATTAAAGATGTAATTTGTATGATGCTAGAGAACAGAGCAAGGAGGAAATGGTGCTCTATTGAAAGCCAAGTCTCATCTGCTGTTGAAATCACTGTGGTGTTAATCTGAACTATCTGGTTTTAGCTTAAAAGATTGATTGCAATCCCCAGGAAAATCCCAAGAAAAACTCAAAATATGTCGTAAAAGAAGCAGCAAGAAAATGAAAAAAATATACCAGAAGGTACACAATGAACACAAATGAAGACTGTAGGGAGGGACACAATCGATACAGAGAATAAAATCAAATTTCAGGCCCAGCTGCTCCCCCAGCACTGATCGCACTAGATTGAGAGGAACAAAGCACTTCAATCAAAACACAGAGGCTGGCAAATGGGTTTAAAAGTGAACGTTGTTCTGGGTTCTGGTCCAACGTGCAGGACACTGGAGACCACGGCAAACCCAGAACCACCCACCTACTTCCCAACATGTCCGAAGCGGGTCCCAGAGTAGACTCTTCCCCAGACTTGAAGAGGGCAACAGACGGAAGCAGAGAGACCGAGTGGACACGTCCGAGAATCCTAAGCCTGAGCAAGGAAACCCAAATGAAAACCGACAGCTTCCTCGGGGTCCAGCAGGGACAAGACCGAGAGACTGAAGAGGCCCCCAGGCAGCCACTGGCAGGTCCAAACTCCTGGGAGCTCTCCCGGCAGAGCCCAGGCAGGCTCTCACGGGGTGTGTCATCTGCCCAGTGAGAGACAAGAGAACATGCTCCCTCCGCAGCAGAGTCCTGTTCTCCAGAGCCCTGCCCTCCGTGGACTCCACATTCCACCCTCGTCCACTGAGGTCATTCACGGCCCAGCTCCAACCTGCGCTAGCCTTGCATACACAAGGGGCTATGCGCAGCAGGTGGCCAGGCAAAGCTGGACAAGGACTCAGCTGAGCTCAACAGCACCCCAGCCAACTGGACCCGCATGTCGACAGAGGACGCCACCCAAGGGAGCAAAGCAGTCCTCTCCTCAGGCTCACTGAGACGCTCACCCAGGCCACCACGTCCCGGCCACGTCCCGGCCACGTCCCGGCCACGGAATGCCCCAGCAAATCTGGAAGAACAGAGAGCTGGTGGTACCTGCTCTCCCACCACAGGGGAACTCAGTCAGAACTCAGCTGTAAAGTAGAGCTGGAAAATTACAAAATGCTCAGAGAGTAAACAACAGATTTCTAAATAACATATGGCTCCAAGAGAAAACCATGATTTGTTTTTTTTTTAATTCAGATTAGCCAGGTCTGGTAGCACATGCCTGTAATCCCAGCATCAGGCAAGTTCAAAGCCAGCCTCAGCAACTTAGCAAGGCCTAAGCAACTTAGCAAAAATTTGTCTCTAAATAGACAAATAACAAGGACTGGGGATGTGGCTCAGTGGTTAAGGGCCCCTGGGTTCAATCCCCAGTACAAAAAAAAAAAAGATTAATTAAAAAACAAAACAATTTTTGATTGAAATGAAACCATATCCAAAGGGAAATTCATAGCATTGAGTGCATGTGTTAGTACAGAGAGGTCTGAAAACCACCTCAGCCTACACCAACGGGACTTAGGAAAAATCGAATAATAAAAAATAGAGAAGAAATCAACTAAATTAAAAATGGGAACATAATCAATGAAATAAAAAAAAACTTAGTTTAAAAAAATATTAAAAAATTTAATGGATTCCTTTCCAGGTCAAGTAAGATAAAAGAGGGGTCACAAATTATTAATATAAGAATTGAAAGAAGGGCCATCACTTTCAGGTCCCAAGGACCTTAGGGGGCGACAAGGAAACACAAGAAACAGCTCCCACTCACAAAGCGGAGCACTTAGATGAAAGGGTCAATTCCCTGGAAGACGCCGTCTGCTGAATTGATGAGCACGCAGACGGAGGATCCGCATAGGCTTGTCCCTGTGAAGGAATTAAATCAATTATTGGTAATCTCCAAACATAAAATACCAGACCCAGATGGGCTCACTGATCCACCAAACACGTAGGGAAGAAAAGTCGCACAATTCTCCACTCTTCTGTGGATAGAGCAGCAGAGGCAGGACTTCCAAAGTCATCCTAAGAGGCCAGCGTCACCCTCGTGCAGGGACACTGTGAGGAATGAAAGCCAAAGCCCAACATTTCCCATGAATAGAGATGCAGATCATTTTTAAAACAGCAAATCAAATCCAATCCTGTGTAAAACGAATTGCTCTCCGCAGCCAGGTGGGACTTACCCTGTCACACAAAGTTGGTTCCATATCTGATGATCAATGGGTGTGACCCAAATCAACTGACCAAAGAAGAAAAGTCACATCAGCATCTGGTAAAAATACTCAATAAACTACAAATAGAGTACCCTCAACTTCATGTAGCATATCTACCAATAAAACCCACAGTTAACATTGTGCCTAGTGGTGAAAACTCTAAACTTCCCTTACGATTACAAATAGTAAGAATTTCCCCTCTCACCAGTGGTCTTTACATCGTTTTTGAAGCCCTGGCTAATCGGATAAGACAAGAAATGAGGGAAAAGGGGTCAGATCGGGAATGACAAAGTGAAACTCACCAATGATGTGATCATCCCTGTAAAAAATAAAAATAGACAAAAACTGCTTCTGGGATTTTGTAAGCAGTTATAGGATACAAGGTTAAAAGGTCAAGCCCATCCCTAGCTGGGTGTGCTGGCTCATGCTTATCCCAGGAGCTTGCCAGATGACCCCCAAGTGGTTTATGTTGGTTGATAACATGTTGGGAAACCATGTAGTTTAGCATGAACACTTAAACCAATCAGTTCAAAGGAATCTCCCTCTTGTACTAACCAATCACCCCTACCCAACTTGTTTCCACCATTGAATGAGCTAATCAATGTTAAGAGTTGTTGTTTGACTTTCCCGTGGTATGGAATGATTTGCTGTGTGATGTTGTGACGCATAGAGTATCCCCCCAAACCTATAAAATCTCACTGGACAAAGGATGGGGGCTCACTCCCTGGGACCACTGGCTTGGGAACCGTTGTGAGTCCAGGCTCAAGCTTGCAATAAAGACTCTTGTGTGATTGCATCGGAAAAAAAAATCCTAGAAGCTTGGGAGGATGAGGTTGGAGGATGGAGAGTTCAAGGCCAACCTGGGGAACTTAGACCCCATTTCAAAAAAATTGATCACATTTTTATATGCCAGAGTAAAAGGCATTGAAAATAAAAATACACAATATCATCAGCATTAGGACAAAAGATATTGGGATATTTAGGCATAGATCTGGGGGAAAAAATGGTATAGGATTTATGTGATCAGAGCTCCAAACTCTGATGAAGAGGTCAAAGAAGCTGGGGTGTAGCTCAGTGGCAGAGGGCTTGCCTGGCACGCACGAGGCTCAAAAATGAAAAGAGAAGTAAAAGGAACTCCAATAAGAACTATGCAAAGGAGAGACGTTCTCTGTCCATGAATGGAAGGATGCAACAGTAAGGAGGTGTCAGTTCTTCCCAAATTGACCCATACAACTAGCGCAATGCCCAGCAAAATCCCAGCGAGTAATGCCGTGGACATCGACAAACCGATTCTGAAGTTTATTTGGAGAGTAGAAAGGCCCAGAAGGGCCAGCATAGTACTGGGGGGAGAAAACAGACTTGGGGAACCGACACTGCCTGACTCCAAACCTTATTGCAGAGGTACAGTGATCAGGAAGTGGTGAGAGGGGTAAACAAACAGGTGAAGGGAGTGGAACATGGACCAGAGACAGACCCAAAAGAGGGTCACCAACCCGCCTTCTGATAAGCAGTGGGGTCAATACAGTGGGGAAGAGGTAGTCTTTTGAACAATAGTACTGACAAACCAGACACTCACATGCACAAAACAAACGAGACATAGACCTCATCACAAAAATTAACCCCAAATCATTCCCAAATATATATATATATATATATATATATATATATATATATATATATGTAAAATCAACACCTCGACAACTCCTAGAAGATACCAGTAAAACCAAGTGGCCTTGCATCTGGAGCTGACTTTAATGCAGCACCAAAGACGTGATCCACTATGGAAAGAATTCATCATCTCAATTTCACTAGAATTAAAAATCTCTGCTCTGAAAAGGCAGGGTCAGGAAAATGGAGGGAGACCCACAAACTGAAGACGGTGGAGACGGATGATCAGTGGTCCTCAGAGGTGAGGGAAGGGAGGGATGAATAAGCAGAGCACAGGACCTTGAGGGCAGTGAGACCATGCAGGATGACGCAATAGTGGACACTCCATGACACTCCTGCCACACCCCCAGGAGGCACAGTGTCAAGAGCACTATGGAGTCTGGGTACTGCTGGCGGGCCAAGGACACTCCATCAGTCAGAACAAGCACCTCTCTCCAGCAGCACATGCCGGCAAGAGGAAGGCTGAGCACCTGCCGGGTGCAGGCCTTCAGAAGACTCTGTGTCTTCCTGTCAGTTGTTCACTGAGCTTAAAACTGTTCAGAAAAGTGGACCCATTCGCTAGAGACATGGTTTTACTTAAAATAGACTAATAAGAATGGACAAAGATACACCAAGTAAACAGTACCCAGAAGAGAAGTGGGGAAACTCACACCAAGTAAACAGTACCAAAAAGAGAAGTAGGGAAATTAACACCAAGTAAACAGTACCCAGAAGAGAAGTGGAGAGACCACACAAATGTCAAGCAAAGAAGATTTTTAATGCAAAAATGTTATCAGAGACAAATGATGGCATTATATAATGGTAACAGGCTCAATTCATTAGGAAGACCTTGTTATAAATGCTTGTACATTGAAACAGAGTTGTCCAGTGCAGACAGCAGACACCAGGAGAAGTTTGCAATGGTATGAGGAGACTTCACCTCTCCACTATCCATAGTAAGCAGACGTCGAGGCAGAAGATCCCATGGAGCACGCGAAGCGCTCTACCAAACAACTAAAGAGACAGGCAGAAGCGTCCACCACCACAGCAGAATACACATTCACCTCAAGGACACACGAGAGACTTTCTCCAGGATGGACCATAAACTAAGTCTTAGCATCAGCTCACTAAATTCAGAAGGAGTGAGGTTACACGTATGTTCATGACTATAATGAAATATAATTAAAAATCAATCATGGAAAGAAATTTGAGGAAATCACAAATATGTAGACATTGAGCAATATAGTGCTTATTAAGCAATGCATAAATTAATAAATCACAAGGAAAATTATTATGAATGCTTTATAATGAATAAAAATAAAACAAAATATGCTCAAACCTCCAGGAGGTAGTAAAAACAGTACGTAGAGGGAATTTATAAATGCCTATGCAGAATAACAAATAGAATACAAAGTCAAGAACTTAAACTTCCACCACAAGAAGCCATGAAAGGAAGAACACAGTAAGCCCAGAAGAAGAAGAAGAAAGAAAATAATAAAGACTAGATGCAATTAAATGATAGTATATTGAAAATTAACAGAGAAATTCAATAAAATCAAAATTGGTTCTTTGAAAAGATCAGTAATATGAAAGAACTTTTAGCTAGATTAACTAAAAGTAAAACAAAAACAAGAACCTGAAACCGCAGAGATGAGTAAAGGGAAGGTACACCGCTGGCCTTACAGATGCTTTGTATAAGGTCATAAAGTAATACCATAAACAATTGTACATCAGTTAATTAGATGACCCTGGTCAAGTGGTTATGTTCTCAGGACACAAACTACTGAAACTAGGCCAAGAGTAAATCCAAAATCCAAATAAACCCCTAACAAGTTAAAGAGTATGAGATGGTTATCAAAAACAAAGACACGTAGCCAGATGGCCATGGTGAATTCTCCCAAGTACTTACAGGACAATTCAAGCCAGACCGTCACAAGTTCTCCCTCAAATAGGGGAGGACAGGGCACTCCCTAACTCTTGCAATGAGGCCACAGAATCCTAAAGCTTAAGTCCAGAAACAAGTAAGGTGGATTAAGGACCATGACTGAGAAGAACTCAAGATCAGCGGGTTGGTTTAGCATCTCCAAATAAATAATTACAATAAAACCTACCAGGAAAAAATAGGGAAGAAATCAGAGCATCCGTCTCTTGTAGACATCCGATGGTGAGCTTTGTAAAGTTCATTCTGTAAGTCCCTGCACGATCTTCCCTATAGACAGGCAGCTTCTGATGACTCACACTGCCCTTTCACCACTGAAGCTCCAGAACCGAGGACTGAGGAGGGCCTTCCCCAGGCGCCCTTGTAGCTCCACGTTCAGTGACGGGGATGCCCTGTGCTCCCCCTGTCAGGCACAGGACAATCTGCTCCAACGACTTCTATTCCAAATTATACTGGAGGTCTAGGCAGGAAAAGTAGGCAAGTCAAACAGATAAACAAATAAGAGGCAACTCGGTTGAAATAAGAGATACAGTAATATCACTATTTGCACATAACAGTACCTGGTATGTAGAAAACCCTTTGTGGAAATCCACTGAAGTCACTATTACATCTAGTAAATTAGTTGAGCATGGTGGCAGGACACATTACCAATACCCAAAAGTACATCAGCACACTGCAACAAGCAATCCAAAACTGAAATTAAGAAAACAATTCAATTTATGATAACACGAAAAAGAATATTTAGAAAAATATTCAATAAAAGCACTTAGGACTTGTGCTCTGAAAACTATGAAACAACATTCAAAGAATTTAAGGAAACCTAAAAAAATTGAATAAACTTCATGTTCAAAGATTAGAAGACTTGATATCGTTAAGGTTGCAATACTCTCAATTTTTCTCACATGCACAATCCCAGGTATGTTTTCTGTAGAACTGCCAAGTTGATCCTAAATACTATATAGAGATGGAAGGAATCCACACTATCTAAAGCAATCTTGAAAAAGAAAAAGTTGGGGAGCTCATACTTTCTGACTTCACAACCTAACCTAACACAAAGCTACAGTAAGACAATGTGGTACGGCAAAAATCTAGACTTTGGTAAAATGAAATAGAATTGAGAATACAGAAATAAACTGTCATATTTATGATGAAATTACTTTTTTGCAAGAATTCTGAGATAATTCAAGGAAGAAAAAAAATAGTCTTTTTAGCAAATGTTTTTGGTACGACTGGCCATCCACATGCAAATGTATGGATTTGAACCTGAAATGACACATACACACACAATCTGAAAATTAACCACAGAGCTAAATGCAAATGCTAAAACTGTAAAAGCATTAGAAGAAAATATAGAAAAATATCTTTATGATCTTGGATCAGGTAATAGTTTCTTAAGTATGGCACAAAGAACATGAGAAATGATAAAAAATAAATACATTGAACTTCATAAAGATTAAAAACTGTTTCTAAAGTATCTTTAGAAATGGGTCACTTCAACATTGAATCTTGTAAGTCTGGGATTATAGATAAAAGCAGAAGCCTCAGTTAAGCATGGCCTCTGTATATGTTTGGAACCTGCAATGGAAATGACATGTTTCCACTGTCAAGGCCTTGCTGCCTGGTCATCAGTTTTATCTTTCCAGATTTTTTTTTTTTAATTTTTTTTTATTGTTTGTTGTTCAAAACATTACATAGTTCTTGATATATCATCTTTCACACTTTGCTTCAAGTGGGTTATGACACTTTTCTGACAGGAAAAGTTACACATAAATCTATTTATTCCACCTCTTCTCAAATGCATAAACATCAAATCCACAAATGTAGACTATCTGGGTACTGGACCCTAGAAGTGGTACTTTAACATAATGCTCAAGTGTGTTTGAGGTGTACCTGGGTTTGACAATATGGCTGGAATAAAACCACAAAGCCCTGCCTGGTCTAGCCAGGGCATAATTTGAGTGGAAATTTATAAGGATCAAAAGCAACCATGGTCGTGGGTCTTGAAGGGCACTATTTTTAGATGTAAATCATATTCTAAATTAGTCTTCATATCAAAAAGCAAGAATTCTCCCACGACTCAGAATCAGCTAAGCAAACTATGAGTTGGTAGATTGGAAGGAAGCCCGTGAACCAGAGGCCCACAAAGCTGCCGAGAGCCAACTGCCATCCTTCCACCTTTAATCCCAGAATCAGGTCAAGAGCGCCATATTTGATCTACACCAATGCTGTCCATCAGATACGTAATACAGTCACAGTGAACTTTCAGATTTCTGTAAACTATGTTAAAAAGAGGTAAATGTGGGCTGGGGCTGTAGATCAGTGGTAGAGCGTTTGCCTCGCACGTGTGATGCACTAGAGTCAATCCTCAGCACCATATAAAAATAAATAAAGAAAGATATTGTGTCCACATACAATTAAAAAAAAATTTTAAAGGAAAACTTTTAAAAGAGAATAAAATGAAGCAACCAATTAATTTTAATAATGTATTTTATTTTAATGACTGTATCCAAAAATCATTTAATATAAAATTAATATAAAAATTAAAAAAAAATAAAATAAAATAAAGATTAAAAACTGTGCACTTCCAAAGGAATTCACTAAGAAAGTAAGAAATCAACTGATGGGGAAAATACCTATGCATGTACCACATCAGAGTCTTCTATCCAGAATGTACAAATTATTCTCACAAATCACCATTTTAAAAAAATCAACTGGCAAAAAATTTGATAGATATTTTTACAAAAAAAAATCCATACAAATGAATAAAACCACGAAAACAGGCTTAAATCATTAATAATTTAGGAAAGAAAATTCAAATCACAATGTCATACCACTCTAGGTATACCCTGCTAGGATGGCCATAATAAAACAGACTGAGATGGCAAATGCTGTTGAGGGTGTAAAGCGGAGACTTTCCCAACTCACTGTTGAGAGTATGAATGGCTTATCCCCTTGTGGCTCAACTGGTAGTACCTCAGATGGTACAGAGTACAGGTAAGATCCAGCATTTCCACTCCCCTCCCCAAAGGAAAAGAAAGTAGATTTACACGAAAACTGCACGTAAATATTCATAGAAGTATTGTTAATAGTGCCCCCCAAGTAGAGGCCTAACTATTTATCAGCTAATGAATGTATGAGTAAAGTGTGTTATATTCCCATAATGGAGTATTTTTTTCATCCATAAATATGAGTGAAATGCAGTGTTGCTAGGATGTGGATGGAAACTGAAAAGATCATGCTTAGTGAAAGAAGCCATTTCCAGAGCCATGATTCTACCTGTTAAGATGCTGAGCACAGGCACACTCATATGGACAGAAACAATACCAACGGTTGCCAGGGGTTGGTGTGAGATGGAATGGAAGTCACTCCTCATGGATGGGACTCCTTCATGGGTGGTGATTTATATGATTTATTTTGTGATGAGGATGGTACAACTTCCTTAATATAGTAGTACCACAAAATTGTGCTCTTTTACAGTTTAGGAATTACATCTCAGTGAAGCTATCATAAGAAAACATATAAATAATATAAATATTGGCAAACATAGAATGTGGTTTAGCAAACACAAAATGTAAAATAGCTATTATCAATGCATTAAAAATAAATGGCTACATGTAATTTATAAAAAAGAATTTAATGGAAATTTTAAAGCTAAAATCTAAAGTTTAGCTAAAACGAGTATGTTATAGATGGGTGAAAAACTAGTTTAAGCAAGCAAAAGAATTAGTGAACTGGTAAATAAATCTACTAACAATATTGAGACCAATGCACAAATAGAAAAATGGTAGATGATTCAAAAGCACACAAAAGAGGAATATGAGATGGCTCAAAATTCAAATATGTACCCTTTGAATGGAATCCCAGAAAAATAAAAAGGAAGAACAAATACAAGAAGAAATAGAGATCAAAACTTTTTATACTAACAAATAACAGCAACATTATACTGAAAAATGTACAAATCATAAGTTAGATAAAGGCCATATTTAAGTGCATCACAGAGAAGTTTCTTAGAGGAAAAAGACAAAGAGAATATTTTTTAAACACCCAGAAAAAAAAAAAAAAAGAACATATTACCTCAAAAGAGCCACAATAGCACTAAATGTTGACTCTCATAAGCAAATTATGGAAGTCAAAAAACATTGGAAGGTCTAAAAAGAAATTGATATGGTATAAATCTGAGTCTTAGTGTGTCTCCAAAAGAAAATTGATAATAGAATAATCAACAGAAAAGAAAGCTAGTCTAGCATTACTAATATCGAAAAGTAGAATTCAAACCAATATCACTGAAGTGAAACCAGGAATGACACTTTAATAAGAAAGGGTGATTGACAACAAAGGGGTAAAGGTCTTCATCTGCAGCCAGTAACTGGTGCTCTGATGTCAACAAGACGGCTGGGAGAAGGCGTCTGAGGCACTCCCCTCTGCAGCAAAGGAACTGATGTAGAAACTGTCGTTTCATTGAGCAGAGAGCCGGGTACAGTGGGTGGGGCAGACAGCACAGAGCAAAGAAGTACGTGACACCTTACACCAAGGGGAACTGAACACACTACATCTGCCGTCCGCACACACTAGTTTTTCACCCATCTGTCAGGTACCCACTCAGGCCACAGGCACCTGAGGTGTTTATTACTGGAAAAGTAATGCTTGTCCACCCTGCCCCAGGAGGCAGCCAGGCAGCCTAGCATGAGAGGATCAACCTGCTGGGGCCCAAGGAAGTAGGTGAGCACCCCATCCAACCACTGTGACCCCAGGATGCAGCTCAGCCATCTTTCCTGAGAAGCCCAGCTCCCCAGCTCATGCAGGTGGTTTAGAAGAACTGGCCACTCCTGGGGCCCAAATAAGCAGTTTAACAACCTATTCTCAGAAGCTTGGCCCACTGGGACCCTGGAAAACAGAAGCCTGGCCCAACCACCTACCCTGGAACCCCAGAAAGCAACAGGGTAGACCTCCTGGGCAGGCCAGCCCCCAGCATCCTTGCAAGTCCATCCATGCAATCCCAGACGTGGACATGTGCCCCCCTGCTACTGGGCACTTTGCCACACCTGGATCCAATGAGACCCCGTCCTCACGGGTGAGCATCTCACACCTGCACTGGGTCACCAGGCCCAGAGTTCAGGTGCTTCAGAAACACTGACAGTGTACCCCACAACTCCTGCAGTGTTGGCCATCAAGACACCCACAGACGGTGCCATGTTGACTACAGGTGAAGAAGTTTTGCATACACTACATGAGAGTGCCCACCTGGAGCCAAGCCAATGCAGCATCTCCACCAACACTCTGGGGCATAACTCCAGCAAGGGTACCGAGAAAGCCATCCTATCAAATTGTTACCAGCATGTGCGCAGGCGTCCCGAGGATCCTAGGTCCAGGTTCTGGGCATCCCAAAGAACCGAGTAAGACTCAAGAAGTGAGGGAGGAAAGAGAAGGTCTATTGCCAGTGGCAGTGCATACTCTGAGAGAGCAGAGTGGACGGTGAACACTTTGGAAGAGCAGAGTGGACGGTGCACGCTCTGGGACAGCAGAGTGGACAGAGCCATGAAGGAGCTCAAGGTCCCATCCACACAGTGGAGCTGACTTTTATTGGGCTGTGCTAGTCCTCCACCTTCTCCCCTGGTGGATATGGGGTTAGTAGGCACCTTGACTTACAGCCACAGTTGTCATGATTTCTTCTCTACTGCTCATGTGTAAGTCCCCCTCAAAAATGCACAGAAGGAGAGCAAAACACAATGTTACAGACGCGCTAACTAGTAACAAGGTACCTGTAGGTCAGTCCCCTGGGACAGTGTCCATGCTCAAGATCAGAGACTTTCCCTTTAGGGGCCTGAGCTCCCCTGTGGTCATAACTCACAGGAAGGGGCTTCAGGCAGAGTGGTAGGTGGGCTGAAGGCCTAGGGCCTCCTTTCTAATTTTCTATCTATCCCTTTTCCATGCCCTCTCTCCCACCTAAAAATATGGGTAGAGTTAGACAACCGGACACACCAACAGCAACGTAGGGACACAAGAACTTTCATAAGGCAAGGTAATAAGATTCCTTCAAAGTAACAGGACAACCCTAATAGCAGGACACAAAGAAGCGGAAGCCAACACCTTGCCAGACAAAGAATCAAACAGTGATATGAAGGAAACTCCATAAGAGAGTACAGACGGTGTAATGAAGTTAGGAAAACAGCACTTGACATGACGGAGAGATTCAGCACGTAGATAGAAAACATAGAAAAGAACCAATCATAAATCTTGAAACTAAAACAAAACAAATAAAATGACAAATGCAGTCAAGAGCCTCAATAGCAGGACTGATCCGAGCTTAAAGAAGAGCCTTTGGAAAGAATCCAGTTAAAAAAAATTAAAAGAACAAAGAAAGTCTTCAAGATCATGGTACGACATTGAGGAAGTAGACATTCACAGTACAGGTCCTCTGGAAGAAGAAGGGAACAGGAACAGGAGACATGCTCTGCGTGATCATTGTGGAAAGCTGTCAAAATGATGGGACATCTATGGGCATCCTGGTTCAGCAAGCCCAGTGGAATCCAATGGATTTGACAAAGAAGGGTCCTCAGAGGCACATCATGGCCAAATTGTCAAAAGCAAGAGACAGAACCCTTAAAATGTCAAGAGTAAATTGTTAAGTCACTTAAATCTCCATTAGATCAACAGCAGATGTCACAGCAGAAACCCACAAGCAAAGAGAGAATAGAACGATATATTCACAGGCCTGAAGGAAAAATGCATGCCAACCAAGAGACCTCACCCAGCAAAGCCGCCCTCCAGAAATGAAGCCCAAGCACAGCCTTTCCAAGACAGGCAAAAAGCAGGGGATTCGTCCCCACCAGCCCTGCCTCTCAAGGAATGCTAGGGAGTTCCTGAAGGGTGACAGTACCGTGACGAGAGCTCCGGAAAGGTGAAACCCAGCCCTACTGCAGATCACACCAAGGAGGAGAAGGGAGACCCGCCAACAGAGGAAGACACCGAAACACCAAGTGGACGAGAGAGAGAGAGAGAGAGAGAGAGAGAGAGAGAGAGAGGAACAAAGAACACGAAAAATGAGATATGTCCTTGTTCTCAATAAGACCCTTATGGCAATGGATTAAGTTCACCAATTAAAAGATATAGACTGGCTGAGTGGATTTAAAAAAATTGACTGAATGTGTTGCCTATGAGAAACTCAGTACATCAGTGAAGACAGACATGGGCTGAAAGAGACGGGATCGAAGAAGACAAACCATGCAAATGGCAGCCAAGAGCAAGCAGGAGTAGCCACACCTGCGGCACGTGGAATAGTAACAAGAAACAAAACAGGTCACATGATGACAGGTGAATTAACTCAACAGAGGGAATGATTTTATATTCACTCAATATGGGAGCACTCAGTTACACAAAGCAGTGATTAGATCTGTAAGGAGGACACACCCCAATACAATGGTTGAGGATTTCAACATTACGTTCAGCAACACACAGACAAAAAGTCTGCAGAGAAGCATCACAGTCCAACTACACCACAGGCCACATGGCCCTAACATCACAGAACAGTTCACCCAGCAGCTTTCTCGCAGCCCATGGGAAATCCTCCAAGGTAGACCATATGTTGGCCACAAAGCAAGTCTCAACAGATGCAAAAACACTTTAAATCATAGCTTGTCCTTTTCTGACCATAATGAAATAAAAATCAACAACAATAAGAACTTTAGAAATTGCACAAATGCATGGAAATTAAACAGCATTCTTTTAAACAATACGAGTCAATGGAGAAGTTAAAATGAAACAAGTGAAAATGAAAGTAATCTACGGAAGCCACAGGACCCAGAGGACAGTTTATAGATCTAAAGGTCAATACAAATGGAAAGACCTCAAACCAACAGCCTAATGATCAACCAAAGGACTTAGAAAACAAGAACCAACCGAACCCAAATACAGCAAAAGCAAAGAGCCAAGACCACAGCAAAGGTGAGTAAGTAGGGACTCAGAGGGTGGAAAGATAATGAAACGGAGAGACACTTCTGAGAAAATAGACATAATCGGTGAACATTTTGCCAGGCTATCAAGAAAAAAAGAGAAAAGACCCTAAAAATACTCAAAATAAGTAATAAATTCAGAGACAAATGGACACATTTCAACTGTACCATGGAAATACAAAAGGTCATTAGCAGCTCTCATGAATAGGAACATTCCAGCAAACTGGAAAGCCTAGAAGAAATGGATGTTCCTGGCCATACCACCTACCAAAACTGGCCTTTTGGGGCATATAAATCATGAACAAACCAATAAATGTTGTGCACCAGCAATAAAATTGTCCCAACAGAGAACAGCCCAGGACTGCCAAGTTCATCAGACATTTAGGGAACCAGTGCTAACTTGTCTCAGACCACTCATGGAAGACAGCCCTTCTCTCTCCTCCTATGAGCGCAACGTCACACCAATATCAGGACCAAACAAAAGGAGAAGTGCAGACCCGTACCCTGGATGATGCTCTACAAAAATATACAAACAGAACTCAAGGGCATCCAGAAAAGATTGCACTCTATGATCAAGTGGGATTCCGTATACACAGAAAACCCTAAAGAGTCCACCAAAACACCGTTAGGTTAGAATGAACACATGTGTGCAGCATTGCTGGTGGGAATTATCAGGGCACAGCACCCCTCCTTCTCCATCTGCCTCTCTTCCCACTGCTCAGGCTGAGATTCTGACACTGCACTGAAGAGGGGTGAGGTGGGCACTGGCCTTTTTTGGATCTCAGGGGAACCATTTCTTATTTTCCCCATTCAATAATAGTAATTCTTCTCAACAGGTTATAAAATCAATATAGAAACACCAGAAGCTTTTTAAATACACCAGTCACAAAATTACTGAAAAGAAAATCAAGAAAATAATATAATTCATAATGGTTATAAAAATAAAATACCTGTGAATAAATGTAGCCAAGGAAGTCAATGATATCTACAGTGAAAAGTACAAACCTCTTATGAAAGGAATTGAAGGACACACACACACATCCACCAGGAAAGTCACCCATCCTCATGGATTGGGGGAACGACACTGTTGAGATGTCTGTTACCCAGAGTGATCTACAGGCTCGATGCAAGCTATAACAACATCCCAAGGTCACTTTTCACAGAAATAGAAAAATGCTCCTAAAATTTGTACAGACCACAAAAGACCCCCTAGTAGCCATAGCAATCCTGAGTGTACAGAAGAAATCTGCAAGACCTGATAGGAGACATACGGCAAAGTGATCGGAACCAAGCTGCACATTGCTGTCATAAAAGCAGACACACACCCATGGAATAGAATGGACAGGCCAGAAACCAATCCACGAATTTTCAGCCAACAGATTCTGAGCAAAGGCACGAAGCACAAAGGCAGTCTCTTCCACCAGAGGTGCTGGTGACACGTGGAAGAAAGAAACCAGGCCCCTCTCTGGCCAGGCACAGAGAGCAGACACCCTGCGTCTCCCTTACACACAGGGGCTGAAACAGGACCTCAGGGAGGTGAATGGGGAGAGTGGGGATGGGTGGGGAGGGGTGGGGAGCATGGTCAGTGGGCCGGGAGGACAGCTTCCCACAGCTCCGCAGGCCACCAGGCTGCAGTGACCCCCGGAAACCTCCAATTAGGTGGCAGGGAGAATTCTGAACCTTCCCAACACAAAGAGATGATATATGTCTAGGTGAGGGTACACTATTCTGATCAACCAATGTCTGCATTTAGGTGTCCCACTGCACCTGGAACTTACGTAGTGCCACTATGTGGCCATCAGAGATGAAAACCATGTACAACATATAACACGTCCTAGTCAACACTCAGGCGAAAGTGGGAGAACCCACTAAAGTGAAAGAATATAGGAAAAATAAGGGTATCAAAAGCAACGTATAGCAGAATCGTAGGACACATTTTAAACAGTGTACAGAGAAAAGTCTATAACCTTAAAAATATTCATCCATATAAATGAACAAATAATTAAAATTAATCAATGAAACTATCAGTCCAAAATGTTAGAAAAAGAGCAGCAAAATAAACACACACACACACACACACCCCAGAGGAGATGATAACGGTGCAGTGAAATTAATAAAGTACGTATTAGAAAAATGATACATCTAATTAAAATTAAAATGTAAGGTTTCTATAATTCAACAAATAGACCCCTGATGTTATCTGGCAGGCAGGAATGCGACGTGCCAACGGGTCCGACCTGAGAGAAGGGACGACGAGACAGACAGCAGACGCCAGGGTGCTGGCCTGCAGTGCGGCAGCCTGCAGAGCTCTCTGCCTCCGTGACTGGAGACAGCAGACCAGGCGTCCGCGGGGCCAGAGGGCGGAAGGCACCACTGCCAGCCTCACCTGACGGCACCAGCAGTGGCCCACACCCAGCCCTGATGAAGCATCCCATTTCCCATGCCAGGGGGCATTCCCCACGGTGACCAGCTGCTGGGCTTCAGGGCAGGTCTCGAAAGGGCCAGAGTATTGAAATCAGGCACAGTGTATTCTCAGACAATCGTGGAGTAAGTTGCAAACAAAATTCAAAACACACGTGGAAAATCCCAAATTCCTGCACATCAGGCAATGTGTTCATCCTTAACCCATGGGTCGGAACAAATCCTAAGGGAAATTTAAAAATGTGCTGGATGGAATGGAAATAAAAACATAGCATCAAGTTTTATGGGATGAAGTTAGAACTAAGATGAGAGGGAAAGTTAAGTTCTTAAACGTATATGTAGAAAAAAAATTCTGACCTAAGTGTCCATCTCAAGGAGCCAAGAGAAAAATGAGAAAATTAGACAAAATTCTGAAATGAAAGGTAACACACAAGTCAATAAAATAGGAACATTCAAATGTTTCAATAAAATGAGAACATTCAAAATGACCAGAGTTATTTTTTAAAGACTGATGATTGATACGCCCTTAGCAAGGTCAATCTCATAGAACAATGAGAAGGTCAACACCAGCTCAGCAGAGGGGTCCACGGACACCTCAGCACAGGAAGGGTACTGTGAAAACTCTACGCTGGTAAACTTAACATTTTGGAAGAAACAGATAAAATCTTTTAAAATGTAACTTTATATTCACAAAGAAAGCTCCACACCCTTGAGGCTTTGCTGGTGAATTCTTCCAAGCATTTAAAGAAACACTCAACACCAATATGGTTATATATTAAAAATGGTAATTTTCTGAGGAAAAAAAAGAGAAGAAAAATATACTGCCTAACTTAGTCTATGTTCTTTTTTACTCCAAAGCAAGGGAAGACTATTAAAGGACAATAAAAATTAAATTACAGTGTAGACTGATATCTATTGTGAAAATCAACACAAATGTCCTATAGAAAATACAGCCATCAAATCCAAAAACAAATCCAAGGAAAACGCTTCCTGTTCTGTTTGTTCTAGAACTCAGCGATCAAACACTTGGAAAAGAGCCAATATGGCTTGCCACATGGTCAGAATACAGCAGAGGAATGGTGAGATGGTCTTCGCTGGAGAATGCATGTTAATGAAATACATCCACCACCCCAAAATTTTTAAAGTTCTGACAAACTTGAAATTGCAGAAAAATGTTATCATCTGCTAATGTGCTGGCACCAAAAAAGCTGAGAGTGAATGTGTGATGAGGAAGACTGAGCGCATCCAGACCAGGGCAGTCCCAGTAAGGGGAAGGAAAACGAGACGGGAAGGCCCATGTTGTCAGGTGATGACAGCACTCTCACAGAGTCGGAGGGGGACAAGAGTCACAACCCGACAGCACGTCTCAGGCACAGGGTCAATAGACAAATACCGATCTTGTTCCTATGTGCCAGTTATAAAAAATTAGAAAATAAAACCTAAAAATCCTATATTTATTATAGCATCAAAACCATCAAAATGTAGAAATAAGCATTTACTTAAAACCTCTGCATAGAAAATGCAAGACATTATAGAAAGAAATTAAAGGATACCAAATTAATATTAAAATGTGACATATTTATGGACTGAAAAATCCAGTTTATAAAAGGTCATCTCCTCCCCAATGTGTCTCTAGGGTCAGCCCACACGAGCTGAGCTCATGGCCTGCTGCGTGGGTTGTGGTGACCAGAAGGGGCCAGCAGGGAGACGGGCGTCCACAGTTCCAGGTGGAACGTTGGGTGACATCGGCAGGGCTTAGGCCTGGGCGGGTCTTAGGACAACAGCTCCAGGTGTTGAGTGCAGACGGACACCGAACTTGTCAGAGTGAAGAGCTTCCATTTTCCAAGACACCAACGGGGAGTGACAGGACACAACCTAGGAGACAATGAAACGCACAGACCTGCCCCAGGTCTTGCCCCTGGATGCTCTTGATGTCTGGTAACTGTCAGGGAAACCCTCTAGAAAGGCAGGCAACTTGCAGAGCAGACACTTCACCAAAGAAGGGCACCAGGAGGCCAGGCATGTGGAGAGGTGTAGCCCGTTTTAACCATCAGAGAAATACCTGTCCAACCACAATGCGGTCCCACTGTGCACCCAGCAGGACACCCACAGTCTTAGGAGACAGCAGAAGCAGGTGCTAGCACAACGTGGCCCGCGTAGAGACCTCACGCACTGCGTCACATGCGTGTCTGTACGGTCTCAGTGTCCACGAGTGCGCTCATGTATGTGAGACCAGGTGTGAGGCCAGCCACCCAGCAAGCACTGCTGAGCAGCCTTCTTGTTCTTTTGTAAAGACTGTGTAGCAGGCTGACGGTCTTACAGATGCAGTCCCCACCACCACCACCAAGAGTGGACAAAGACTGTCATCATCCTCGCAAAATGGGGTCGTGACACCAGGATGGCAAACAGCCTGCAGGCGAGGCTCTGGGTAGGACCCTTGTGCCTCCGATTGCATTGGTAACAGGCAGGCACCGTTCTGCCCCCAAACAAGTCCCTGCACGTCGGCCCTGAGGCTGGCAACTCAGGGAGCAGGACACTGACTCCAGGGACCAGGCCTGTTGAGAGCCACAGCCGAAGGGGCCCCAGCAAACTTCCAGCTGCCGGCTGATGATTGGCTCACAGTGGCCCCAGCAACATCTAGCTGATTGGCTCCTCTGCGGTGATGCTCATTGGGCTGTTTCCCTGCCCTTTCAGACCACGGAGCTGCTCATTGGGGGACTTTTTTGGCTCGGCCCACGTGACCCAGCCAATCGGCCTCAAGAGCAGGAGGATTGTGGGAGGTGGAGAGAAGCTTGTGTGGGAGAGAGAGGCTTGTGGGAAGCCGGTGGTGGCAGTTGAGGCTCTGAGGGTTTTTCCTGAGAGGCTGTTTTGTTTGGCGTGTGTGGTTCTAAAAATAAAGTTAGTTTCTTTTGACAAGTGGCTCCTGATTGTGCCTAGCCAGACTGCGGCACAGGCCCATCATTTTTACAGAAGGTCCTGTGAGAATGACCTAAAGTCACCCGACTACTGACATTTTGAATCAGTATACTAGGAAATGAAATCTCCCACAAAGCCTGCAAAGAACAAGATCTCTCTCTAGGAGAGAATCGGATCTTCTGGCATTTGAGAGGCACCTTCAAATAGAAAAGTTCCCCTGCATGTCTTAAAGGCTCTCTCTGCCTCTATGTGGAACCTGACTCCTGCGTGTCCTGTGTGGGTGAGCTCCTAAGCCGTCCCAGGATGGCCACGCGCACTGTGACTACGCACTGGAGATCCACAGTCCCTTTTGGTTAACTGGATGTTTAGACACACAAAAAAATCATAAGTAAGTGTTTATATGGTGTGTTCAATGTTTGTCTTGTATTTATGTGAAACATACTTCTCCATGTTTCGGATAAAGGTTTCTTGAACAATGTCCACTTTCTCTTATACCTCTGTTTCAATGCTCATGAGCCACTTCTATAATTGATCATGGCACTAATAGTTTCCTTATTTCACAATCATGTGGGATTGGAAAAGCATGATTTACCCAACATTTTGAGAATTTACACAGCAATTTTTGTTTTGTGTTTTGATCAAAGAACACATTGGACTTCAAAGATTCTGAGCTGTATCACGGACAGTGGAAGCCTGACTTCTGGTGAATATTCACGGCGACACTGTGGTCTCTGGGTGTAGATTGACTCCAGAGTGGAGCATCAGGACCTGGAACGTCGCCGGTGTTCAGAACACTGGCCAAAGCTCCAGAGCCGTTTGCTACAGGAGTTGTAAGTGGACAAGCCCTTCCTCAGTGAACACGTCAATGGCCCCATTCCCTAGAAACTTCCCGAAGCGGCAGCAGGGAAAGACTCCTCCAGTTCCACAGAGGACAGCAGCCTCCTCTCCTGGCCCAGAGGTGCCCACGTCTGGAAGGCTGCTCCCCGCGGAGGACGCCAGCTCCAGCCTCCAGCCGAGGCTCGTCCTTGGCTGCTCTGCGGCTGGCTGTGCAGCTCCTGCTGCTGCTGGATCCCCCGGCACAGGTGCTGGAACCTCCCTGCCTGCCCCGGCCTTAACAGCTCTAATGGCCCGTAAGTGTTGCTTGAGAAGGTCAGCGGGACCTTGAGGGCTGGTGCTCAGCAAGATAACAAAGGCCTCAGAGACGGTTAGTGAAAAATCGAATGAAATGGGGAAATCTCAGTGTCTGATAGGCAGAGGTTCCAGCTCAGTGTTCTGTGTGAATTAATTCTTTTATCGGAAGGGCTTTATGAGCGTCTTCGTCCCGTGCATACCAATTCCAGGGCCGGCTCTCCAGAGTGGAAGGCAGAAGGGCTCAGCCAGCCCACAGCCATCTATTTATTGAAAAGTTTATCTGTGTATTAAATTCTCACTGAAGAGGGTTTCATTAGGCCCCCAAGACCAGTATAAACAGGGAGCCGCAGAGTCATTTGGAAATGATCGGGGCTCACCTCTCAGCCTGTTTCCGATCCTGCTGCGGGTGCACCACGCTGCCAACAGCACCAAGAGAGAAGCATACATTCGAGCTGGAATTTTTTTTATTTCCTGCATTTGAGCAGGCCACAATTTATATCACTCAGGTCTCCTTAAATTAGTCCAAGAGGATTTCATTTTACAGGCCTGCTTGACTGGGATCCTTTTGGCACAACGGGTTCAGCTTTGTATACAACTGAGATTCATATTTTATGTGTGTGTAAAACCCCAGCCATGAATCTAGCAGCTCAAAGCTTCACCTTCATTCTTTACAGCTCAGTTCAGTGCTGCACATTTCCACAGGCCGAGTCTCAGGGCAACTCCTGGCTGCGCAGAAAGGACAGAGGCTAAAAATAGCTCAAGACCCCCGGAGCACACTCAGGGAAAACAGGACTCCTCTGCTCTTCACACGGCACTCCCAAGTCACACGAGGCCCACCTGAAGCCTCCCGGTCACCTGTCAGTGGAGACAGCTCTTTGGGCCAGGTGTGGCCTTCTGCTCTCAGGAGGGATGGACTCTGAACTGCTGGACACTTCTGAACCCCCTCAGGGCCATCTGGTGGCCTGCCAAGCCCCACCCTGCAGTGGAGCCTTCTTCCCCAGGATGCCCACAGCTAAGTTAAGGCTTTCTGTGGTCTCGCGGGCCCTGAGTCACCGTCCACAAACCTGAGCATTCCAAAGTCGGGCGCGGAAGCAGAGTGCCGAAAGCAGGGAGGTCTGCCATGACTAAGGTGGTGGCTCCTAGGTTTCCAGACCCCGTCTGTCCCTGCTCAACACGTGGTGAGGATACCCGGCTGCAAACCTCCTGCGCAGCACTGAGAGGGCACGCATTGCGGGTGACAGAACAGAGGACGGGCCGTCCCTGTGGCCCTCTCCAGCCACCGCTTACCTGAACTGGAACTGCCTGCCTGGGGTGCTATTCCATGTGATGAGAGTCCAGCCCACGGCTCTTAAGAATCAGTATTTTCAATAAATGAAAGTCGTGATTCCATTACTAGCTCATTCCTGAGATAACAGAAATCTCATCTCACGACCACAATGAAGGAATTTCCTAATGAGTTCTTCCCCTGTTAGAGAACGTTATTACTTAATTCTTGCCAACATGTCGATTTGTTGAAGTATAATGTGATTAGGACAGGCAGGACCCCTATATCCAGCAGTAACTGAGGGAACTCCTTAGGTATCCAGCACCTACACGGTGCCCAAGAAACCTGGAGAAAAGGCCCAACACCCTTGACCCCAAGAGGCTTGCAGTCTCCAGGCAGAGACCGTATGTACAGAATGAGTGGAGAATCAGGCACGGGGGTGACCCACTGGTAATGTCATTAAGGATAGACACTTGTTTGTCCTAGACTACAGGAGGAAGATCAATATCATTAAAATCACTTAGGAAGGCCTTATAAGGGATGTGAATTGGGCCTAAGCAAGGCAAGACTGGTGTGTGTGAAGAAAAGAGGGAGAACATCTCTTCCTGGGTGGGCATGGGGTCCAGACAGGGGTGTGTTTTAGAAAATGCAGCCCCAGCGGCCCCAGGCTTGGGGTCTCTGTCACATGGCCGGTGTCCCTACCGGTGGGCCACAACCAGAAGGTGCGCAGATCTGGTGCACGGGCCCGTGCCGGACAGCCCCACCACGGAACCGCCCCTCGTCAGAGCAAGGAGCCTGAGGCCGGCCTCCTGGCCAGGCCCGAGCTGGGTTCTCTCCTCTCCTTCCCTGCATCTCCCTCCCTCCCTCCCTCCCTCAGTCTGTCCCCTCCATCCCGTTGAAACCCAGAGCTTTCATTTAAATGTGTGGGAATAAAACAAAGACCCGGTACACGGGTAGCTTAGGTCAACGGAACCCCTCGGTAACCTGATACGGTAAGATCCCTCTCCCGTTGTTGGGAGCTCTACTTGGCTGAGGAGGGGAGTCCCGAGACCCCTCCTCTGTCACGGCTGTGTCCCCCGCGGGCCCCAGGCCTGGCGCAGAGGAGGGGAGGAAGCAGGATGTCCTGGGCGTGCTCCAGGTGGGTCTGGGAGCGTCCCCCACTCCGTCTTCACTCAACCACCGGTGACCTCACTGCCAGGCTGAGAAGCCGTCTAATCATGGCCCCGCAGAGAAAGGCCATCGGTGGACGCGGAGCGAGGGCACCTTCCCCAGAGCGCTAGAGCTGGTTTTCCTGTGTGGAAAGCAAACTTTGACTCCTGAGCCGAAGCAGGTGCCCGAGGGAGCGTCCTTCCCTTCTCCTGTTAGGCCAGCACCACAGACGTGGGGAAGACCCAGATGGGCAACTGGGAGGCCACCAACAGGTGGCAGTCTGTACAGTGGTGTCACCATAGTACCTTCCAACAACTGGAGTGTTGAATTAGCCACTGCACACAGAGAGGGCCACACCCCAGGATGGGCAGCTCCCCTGAAGGGGACAGGGACATCACACACCTGGGAACCAGCCACACGAGGTCAGGGTGTCAGAGCAGCAGGGCGTCGGATGTCCCCAGGTGTGTCCCCAGTGCAGCACTGCATGCATCAATCCTCCAACCACCACTTTGCCAGAAATAGCACTGAACCACCTGCAGCCTTCGGAGATCTTTAAACACGAGGGGAGGGGGAGACGCCGGCAGTGTGCCCCTGACCTGGGCAGAGTTGGAAGGCCTGGCTTTTCTCTAAGGTGCACGTGTGTTAGAGAAGGACAGGTCCAGACGGGCAGGGAGAGGAGACGTCCAGGTGCGTGGACGTCTCTCCCACTGAGCAGACGGTTCCCCGTGGATCGGCTGCTTCTGTTCAGAGCCCCCACGTCACCCTTCATGCTTCAGGCTTCAAGAATTCCCTCCACTGAACCGGGGCTGTCTGGTCTGCTCGAGCCAAGGGAGCCTCTTCACAAAGAGCGCTGTTTCTAAGAAGAAAGAGGAAGCCGGCTCGGTGACGCCGCTTCTTTATTCTGGCTTACAGGTACATAAATAAAACATGCTTCCTCGGGATAAGTGATCCCACCTACCAGCCCTCCCCTCTCCGCATCTGAGGTGTTTTCAAAGCCGCCTTTAATCTCTGCTCTCTGTGAGCCAGTCACTCAGGCTCCCGAGGCCCCCTGGCCTTTCCGCCCGCCTTCATCCCCCCCGAAGGGCTGTGCCCCCCACGTGGATGCTGCTGGGCTTCCTCCCTCCTCCTCTCCCACCCTGGGAAGCATGTCCGTTCCGTGCCTTGGGCAGCTCTCCCCCCTCTCACTCTCCCTTCTCACTGGGCAGTGGAGAGCAGAGTCCAGCGGCCTTGAGAGTCCGCGGGATTTGCAGTAGGAAGAGTGAAGCTGCTGCATCCTACACGTCTGTTCCAGGTCCACAGAGAAGTATTCACTGCCCACAGAACCACTGCCCTTTGCCCGGTCAGTAAAGAAAAGAGGATGAAATGAGAAGGTGTTTTTAGATGATGAAAGAAATAACTGTTTGAATTCCTGTTATCCTGTCAAACTGAATCTCCCAAAGCACTTTCAAAACCTCGTATTAAAGCCTGGTTATCAACCACAATTTCAGCTTTGGGACAATCATTTTAATGTAGCCATGGCCACATTTAACAGTACTAACCTATGCTCAAGTAAAAAGCGAATCACTAAGTGAGAAATTAAAGTAATGGCTTGCCTTTTGGTTGAAGAATAAGCCAGTGTGGCGAGGGACCAGACTAGCAACCCAGGCTGCACGATGGCCTCCACCCAGGCAAGGGAAGAAAGTCTCCTCAAAGCCAACCTCAGGGCTCCGAGACCCATGAGCATGCCCACCGCCCCGCAGGATGTGCAGTGAGCTAATGCCACCCCACTGCTGTGCTGAAGGCTTAGGGACACCTGTGCTCTGGAGTAGTCCTATTCCAGGGCTGGGACTCGGTCACACTTCATACAGGTTCAGAGCCACCTGGGTGGAAGAGCAGGTGCCCCTATTCTAACACAGGACATCTTTCTACACACCTCATCTGCAAACTGGAGGTCATTGTGCGTGCCATGTCCCCGACTCGCCTTTCTCTCTCTGAGCACCTGGAATTAGACCTTTCACTCCATGCGTCAACCCACGCTTGCTGACTAGGTCGGTCAGCACTGGTTTTCTGGTCAGTAAAGAGTTCTTTCAAAGGGCTGATACACTGACAGAGAAGGAGAAGCCAAGATAGCAATGGACGTGGTTAATTACTTTGCATAATAGATTTTTGTTTCTTTTAGTCAAAACTCAACCTGAGATCCTACTTAGGTTAGGACCTGGTGAATCAGGCTTGCTTAGTACACCACTGGGAGAGCTTATTGATTTAGCATCTATAGACAGTGTGTGGCACGGGACAAACCCAACCTGACACCTAAGGTGGACATGGTTCACTAGAACAGAGTCTAGTCCAGGGCTGCCCATCCTGTGGGCTCTGTCACATTCCAATGGCAGAGCTGAGTGGTTGTCATAGACTCTACAACAGACCCAAAGCCAGATATGGCAGAAAAAATGTACTCGTTGCAAGTTGCTGTGGGGGAAGGAGGCTGCAGACCTCAGCTTGACCACAGCCCAGCACAGAAGCCACACAGAGGACCTGAGAGGGGGCTGGCGGAGAACAGCCTCACACAGCTGCAGACTGGGAGAAACCCAGAGAGCCTGGTTCCTGGGACAGAAAACAGGAAAGAATCTGCCTACCCTGACCAGGCGTGTGTGTGTGTGTGTGTGCGCGCGCGCGCGCGCGCGCGGCGGGGGGGGGGGGTGACACAGGGAGACAGGGGAGGCAAAGCACAGGTCACTGCAGAAGAGAAAGGCAGACCCTGAGCAGCCGGGCAGGAGCCACAGAGCCCCTTACAGCAGCAGAAGAGCAAATTGACCTCAAATGGCTGGTGGGAAGCTGGGGCAGGCACCTCGTGGAGCCTGGGCCCACAGCCCTAGAAGAGACAAAGCAAGTCTTAGCAAGTACAGAAACGTCCACAGAATCCCTTGTGACTTATTAGCATAATGCAATGAAATTAGAAATTAACGGCAAAGAAAAAAACTAGAGAAACTCTATAAACACATGGGAAATAAAGAACAATTGATGGGTTATAGAAGAAATCAGGGGAGAAATTTAAAAATTCTCAGAATGAAACTGATACAACAAACCAGAATCTCTGAGACATGACAATAATAGTTCTAAGAGTGTTGTCTGTCGTATGAACGCCACATAAGAAAATCAGAAGGGTCCCAAATGAGCAGCCCAGTGGTGTACCTCCAAACAAGAAACAAACTCCAAAACCAAGTCTTAGAAAAACAACAAATAATTCCAAATTGAGTAAAAGAAAAGAAATATTTAAGATCAGAGTCAAAATTAATGAAATGAAGAATAAAGAATACACAGGATCAATGTACCCAAGAGTTTGTTCTTTGGAAAGAAACAACTGGTTAGTCTGCTAAACTAACCAAAGAGAGAGAGAAAAACAATAAGATTATGTAAGAAAAGAGAGAACAGAAACCACTGAATTCCTTAGGGTCATTGGGGCTATTCTGAAAATTTATACTCCAATAAGTTAGAAAATCTAGAGGAAATGGAAACATTTTTAGACACACATGACCTACCAAAATTGAACCAAAAGAACGTAGAAAACCTAAACAAACAATGAAATTGTAGTAGTAATAAACAGACTTCCAACAGTGAAGATCCAGGACCAGGTAGATTCTCGGCTGATTTCTACCATAACTTTAGGGAAGAACCAGTGAGGTGCTCCTCAATTATCCCATGAGGCAGAAAAGATGAAGCACTTCTAAATTCACTCCATGAAGCCAGGATGGCCCTCCTAACAAAACCAGAGAAGAACACATCAAGGAAGAAAAGTACAGTCAATATCCTGAGGTACTGAGGTGCAGAGATCCTTAATAAGACATCAGGAGAATCATCCACAACACATTAAGAAGGTCAAGTTGGCCTCATTGTAGGGGGGCAGGATGATTCAGCATTCACAAATCAGTAAGTGTGACCACACATGAAAAGAACCAGGGGAAGAGTCACACCATCTTCTCAGACGTTTCAATTTTTCTTTGAAAAATTCAGCAACCACTCACACTAAAGACACTAAGAAACTGGGGACAGAAGGAACCTACCTCAACGTCGTGAAGGCTACATATGACAAACCCAAATCCACATCGTCCTGAATGGGGAGAAGCTGAAAGCATTTCCTCTAACATCAGGAAGGATACAAGGAGGTCCCCTCTCACCACCTGTATCCAATATGGCAGAGCAATTAGTCAACAGAAGGAGATACAGGAAACCAAGAGAAGTCAAGTCATTGCTGTTTCAGATGGTAAGACCCTATACTTAGGAGATCCCCAAAGCTCCCCCGGAATACTGCTAGAGCTGGTGAGCAAATTCAGCAAGTAGCAGGATAAAAATCCACACACAAAAATCAATAGCTTTCTTCTATACCAATAAAGAAGCTGCTGAGAAAGGAATCAGGAAACCTTTCCATTTACCAGAGCCTCACATAAACGAGACCTAGGAGCAAATCTAACAGGAGGTGAAAGTCCTACCCAGAATCCACAGGGCCCCGAAAGGAGAAAGAGAGGACACGACAAGGTCGGAACGCCCGTGTTCAAGAATGGGCTGAATAGGACTATTAATATGGCAACATTACCCAACGCCATCTTCAGATTTAATGCCATATCCATCAGAATGCTAATTACATTCTTCACAAAACTAGAAAAAGTCCTAAAATTAATCTGGAAAACTAAAAGGCGAGGAATGGCCAAAGCAATTCTGAGCAAGAAGAGTCCGGCTGGAGGCCTCTCAACACCTGACTTCAAGACATACCAGAGAGCCAAGGTAACAGGAGTGCCCGGCACTGGCCCAGAAACAGACACACGGGCCAAGGGAACAGGACAGAAGACAGAGACAGACCCACACAGACACAGCCATCAGCCTTGACGGGGTGCCAGAAACGTGCCCTGGAGAAGACAGCCTTTTAACAATGGTGCTGGGAAACTGGCTATCCATCTGTAGAGGGATGGAATTGGGTCCCTCTCTCTCACCCTCACAAAAGTCAACTCAAAATGGGTGGAAGACCTGGAAACTTTGCAACTGCTACAAGAAAACACAGGTCCACACTGCAGCATATAAATGCAGAAAACAACTTCCTCGTTAGGACTCCTGAAGCTCAGGAAATGATGCCAAGAGTTAACAGACGGGTGGCACCCAGAGTGGAGGTGCGTGCCCCCCTGCAGCAGAGCCTGGCCGGCTGCGAGCAGCGGATGGGTGGAGGGTGTTCTCCTGGGTCTGCTCCCTGGGGTGAGGTGCTGGCGCTCTGTGCTGCTAGAGCTCTCTGCTGGGGGCTGAGCGTGGGGTCCACAGAGGCGTGGGGTCCACAGAGGCGTGGGGTCCACAGAGGCGGAGGCACCTGCCCCCCTGTGAGAAGGCCTGCAGCGGAGCCGGCACCTGACAGAGGGAACTGCAGTGGAGCGTCTTTTAAGTTGGAATATCCCAAAACATGTCAAGAGGCTTAATAAGACTATATTATCTGTAATTTCAGGAGCTGAAACAAAACAGAGATCACAGGGGTCCAGACAGGAGCCCAGCAGTTCAGCCTGGTGGCTCCCCGTACACTGAGAAGCTGCAGAGTTGTCAAATGAGGTCTCTGTACACTTGACATGCTCTCACCTTAAAACAGATGATTAACATATGCCGAGGTATAATACTGTTACATTGTGTTAAGACCCAATTAATTCAAACAATAAAATAATAATGCCTTAGATTTACATGACACTCTGTTTTTCAAAGCTCAGACTGATTGCCTGGTGATCATTCCACATGTGCGTGTTGTCGCAGAATCATCTGTGCAAGGAAAGGTGGGCTCAGCCTTCCCCAAACCTACTCCCTGTATTCTACAGAAGAGGGAACCTGATCGTCGCGGCAACATGGCTCCTCAGGAGGGAAGGGCCAGAAGCCTCACCACGTGGGTCTGTCGATAGTCAAAGACAAGCAATCGCCCCAGGTTGAAGTCCTGGGCAGCTTCGTGGGTGGCCAAGAGCTCAGCAGGAACCTTAGCCTGAGTCAGGGCACTGGTCCCAGCCCGGATCCCTTGCTGTTCTCAAGTCCCCCATTATCTACTTGGACTTCTGTGAAACGGGGAGAGGGCGTCGATCTCACCTAACAAGAGTCTGGGATCAGCAAATGGGAAAACAGAAGCTGTTACAAAACCCAGCTGGGCACCCGTGTCTGGCTACTCTAGAGCAGAGCCCATCGGGGCCACTTGCGCCCAGGGTGAAGGTCATAAGAGCGGGAAGCTCTGAGCCCTGTCGCCCTGTTCTCCCACGGCCATTCCCACCGCCCTCCAGAAGGACAGGTTTGGCTGGCCCAGACCTGCCCCTCTGCACCGTTCACTTTCCTCTCCGTGCTGATCCTCGTGGACTCTTCATGATTTCTAGTCTTTTCATCCTTTGGAAATGAATGAAGCACTATGCAAAACAGTCCCAGGGCCCCAAACCAGAAAACACCTGAGGGTGCTGGCACTCTTCAGGCCTTGAGCCGAGCACCTTCAGTCACCGCAGGCTCCCCTCTTCCCTGTGGAGAACGGGGATGGTTAGGGGCTTGCTGAATCGCGGTTCAGACCACTCTGTGCTTCTGGCCTGCGAGGGCCTCAGGTGTTCCAGGGAGCAGTGAGGAGGTGGGCATTTTCTGGGGTGATTTCACGGAGCTCTGCCCGCAGAAGTGCTGGTCTTATGTCCCTCTCATCTTGGCAGGGAGAAGGCAGAAGGACAGAGCTGGGCATGTCTGGCAGAGAAGCCCTGGCCTCTGTTGCGTGTCCGCAGGGTGAAGCGGTGGGACACAGGAGCCCACGGCCTGCCCTAGCTGTCTGTGTGCCACAGCTGTGCGTGCCCTGGGACAAGTGGCCATGGAGACTGGAAATCAGAAAGTGCCTTGGGATCTCTGCCGAGGTTCTCAGGCCCACTTCACTTTGTGAGGGGTCCCTGTGGAGCTAAAACGAAGCAGCTAAGTGTCTCAGGCACTAAGACCCGTCCCTCCCACCCAGCCGCCCCACACCCCACACACACGCCAGGAGAACTCCGTGTTGCCACACGGGGCACCCATCCTGCAAGGCGGCACCCAGCCATCTGATAGCTAGCCGTTGCCCAAGCACGCCTGGACGTCCTTCCCTCCGCAGGAGCAGAAGAGGTGGCATGAGGACCTCTGGAGTACGTGACATTCAAAGCACAGCCTTGCCACCTCAGGTGGAGAAGGTGGGCACCTGGCACACACGGTGCTGGGCAGATGCGGGTCCCGTCCAGACGTGCCTGGAGCACTCACTGGGCTTCAGCCTGAGCAGGAGCATCGGCCCTGCAGGGCAGGGGAGAGGCCAGCATGTGGACACCAAGGGAGGTTCTGTGCACCGCTGGGCACTGGGCTTCTGGGTCCAGCCCATCTGACCAGAGGTCACTGAATAGCCAAAGCAGACGGTCTCTGTGGATGGGAAACTGAGGCTCTGTCAGAGGAGCAGTTTCCTACCAACTGGAGGGCCAGCCACTAACCCAGCACTGCGGCTGGAGGCCCCCTGCTTTCCTGAAGAGCCCCTCACCCTCAAGTTGTGAAGCAGGCACGGCCACCACCGGCTCCTGTGGCATCCGAGCGTTCCTCCAGGCTTCTCATGTCATCTGTGGCCACCTGCTAGTTTTCTTACAGGGAAGAACTCGGGGAGTCTTCTCTGCCTCTGGTTGGTACAGTGGATGGTAGGTGGAGAGCCCCTGGTGATCAGTAAGGACCAAATGCAGCACATCATCTTGTTTCCTCCAAGTCAAAGTTCTGTGGCCACGCAAGTCTGCCCTTATCGTCCACGTGCCCTCTTCTTCTCCAGACCCAGGTGACCCTGCCGGACTGAGGTGCAGCAGGCCCTTCTGCAGCACAGCCACTCTGGCTCCACCCACTGCACTGTCTTGACCGCTCTGGCTGGCCCCACCTCTGCCCCTTAGATTCCTGCACAGCTGCTCGAACTCACCATTTAAGAACTGGCCGCTTCTCACACGGCAGGTGCTGTCCGACATGCAAAGGCACCACGCTCCTCACACAGCGTCTGGGCCATAATTGGGAAGTCACTGAGGACTATCTGAAGTCCTCCTTGTACAACGCAGGGTGCTGCAGGGCCCTTTGACCAAGAGCCCCAGGGCGTGGGGTCCCAGCTCAACCTGGGAGCATGCGAACTAGCACTGAGTTCTAGTTCTGAGAATGGTCACTCTTCCCAGATGAGAGTGGGGGAAAGGACAGCCATACTCCCTGTAGGTGCAGGGTCTGGACGTCAGCTGTGAAGAAGGGCGGGACGAACGGTCAGCTCCGGGGGACCAGTGAGGCTCCGTGAGCTATTGGCAAGGAGGATAATGGCAGAGTCTCCCGGGGAGTTAAAGCCTTTGCTTTACGTCAGACTTGCCATCTTTGTAAGGTCACACAACCTAGGCCCAAACCTGCGAACACTTGATGACCTGGAGGTTGAAGCTGAGTTCCTAAGGGTAGCGAGGACTTCCCCAAGGCAGGCAAGTCTGAGAAAGCAGCTGAGATGGCGCGGCTGGTATTTCTATAACCACCACCACGGGAGGAGAGCAGCACACCACAGCCCCACCCCAACCTCTGCAGGACGTGTCGAAGGGCTGGGTCTCCACCAGGGAGCGGGGAGACCCCAGGGGTTCTGAGGCTCAGCACCCCCTGGGGAATCGGCCCTGTCCTGAGGTGCACTGGGAAATGAAAGGCCCCTGTAAACGGAGAGGGTTCCGTCAGAGCACCGTAGCGGATATACCAACCCCCTTAGGATGAAGACCACTGGATTCCAGCTATTTGCAGCAGGAAAATAACCCGAGAAGTTTCCCTAAGAATATTCAGGAAGAGGCATGGACTCTTACCCTGGGGAAGACAGAGCAGCCAGAAAGAGGGGATTTGAGAGCCACGTTCACCTCAGTAAATATTTAAAATAGTACCACTGAATCAGCCGCATTGAGTGAACAACGAGCCATTTGACAAGAGCATTAGCCCAGGGAATCAGTTTTTGCCTAGATCAAATCGGATTCTTCCTTCCTCATTGATGATTTCTGGTCATTTAGGGTAAACAACCCAGGCAGCAAGATTTCTGGCTTTCAGTTTCAACTGTGCTGACGCTGTGCTGACGCAGGGTCCTGGGACAGCACGTGACAGGCAGGTGGGCCCGTCTCTCCCCGCTGTTTGTACTTTTCCAGAGCCCTGTGTCAATGATGGGGTCAGTCAGCAAACCCAGACCGAGAGCCCTGGACACGAGGCTGGGATGCTGGGAGCTCTTCCTCAGCCCTGAGCAGGCGCGCTGACCAAGCCCCCAGTTCACAGAGCGAGGGACGCCCCTGGACTCCCACGTCCGTGTGTGTGCTCCCTGGTTGTCATCAAGGGGATTCAGCCTGAGATAGGTGCTGGAACCTCCCAGGACAATCCCCCGCTTCTCAAAGCCACGGGGGAGCTCGGGGCTGCCAAGCTCGGGCTTCCCAGCCTGTTTCCCTGGGGACCTCCTGCCTGGGAGGGGCAGGCACAGAGACCCAGCGGTGCAGTGGGCGATTCTGGGGTGGCTTTTAGGAGACAAACCCGGGGTAGAGCTAAAGAGCCCTCTAAAGTCTTCTGCATTTTCTTGTGATTTATATAGATCAGATCATCACAGCCAAAGTTGATTAAATCAGGGTTCAAGGTCAAACTCAGGGGCAGAATCCAGGCAGCCCAGGTCTTCCCATGACCTGGGGCCCAGGTTTCTCACGGCCGTTCCCACTTTCCTGCTCAACCAGACCTCAGCCCGGTGTCTTTTTGTTCACTTCTGTGGTGAGCCAGGACACAGCCATGCACCTACTCCCTTGAAAATGCAACCCTTGTCCCTCTCGGCCCCTCCTTCCTGCCACTGGCCTCCTCCTTCCTTCACCCGAGCTATTTGTGCAGTTAGAAAATGTCTGAAGGCCTCGAGGAAACCCATATTTCTCGGCTCTCCTGAAGGCCAGGGATCCCACAGTCAGCGCTTTTCCGCACTCTCTCTATTGAAACCAGAAAGGAAGCCTAGAGGACAGTGACCTCAGAACTTCAGAGCCACAGAGTTGACGTTTAAAGGAGTTTGGTCCAAGTCCCATGTGCTTTCCTGTCCTGGGAGGGCTTTGTGACCCGCCGGCAGCAGGCAGCTAGCTGGACCCCCTGGGCCCACGGTGGAGACAGATGCTGACCAACCGCAGCTGTCCTGCCGTCCACTCCCGGCCAGCTTGTCCTCACGGAGGGCCACAGGCTCCACTTCCCGCAGCCCGGCCTGCCCAGGAGGAGGGCTCTGGTGTCAGCTCCCGGGTCACACCTGGCCTGGGCCTCCCTCCCTGCCCCCCGGGGACAGTGCCACCTCTTCATGCCCACCCTCACAGCCACCTGCGGACAGAGGTGGTGAGAGCAGCAGCCCATGCCACAGGGAAAAGCGGGGGCAGACACTGCCCGACCACCCCAGGACTCAGAGATGATGGTGGCTCTTTTGAAACACAGTCATGGGCCTTAAAAAAAAAGAAAAGAAAGGAATGATTTTTATTTACTGTGCATTTACCAATGGGAGTCGTTGGTTGCCATCGCCAACGCTGGGGTCTGGAGGACTTTAACACCTTCTTTTTCTGGTACCTCTGGCAGTAAGGGTACAACCGTAGACTCTACTTAGGTGCTAGCGACTCTCCCCGTTTACCCAGAGGACAGAAGTAAACCGAGAATCTCAACTGGAAACGTGCAAGCTTTGGGCCGGGCTGCATGGTGGGTTGGAGAGATATGGGACTTGGAGCCGGGACACGAGGGTCCAGGTTGACTCCTGTTCTAGGACTCGGTCCTTTGTCTCTTTAGTGTACAAAGTTTTATTCTTATTTTAACTACTATCTCACAAGATTCTGATGAAAATCTTATTATAAATATCCAGGAAAGCATTTCACAAATGGAAAATAACGTGAGTATTTGCACATTATTATAGTTTGGAGTCCATCATTTAAAAACATACTTTAAGAAAATGTGCTAGATAATCAGAACCTAAAACGTTCCCAAGGGCCACCTTGTAAAGATCCCTTAGGGAAGAGACCCTCTGGTTTGCATGACAGGAATTTCCAACGTTGCCAAGTTGGAGAGGTCAAGGTGAACATCAACCTCAGCACCTCCTGACTTTGTCAGCACTTCATCACGAACCTTTAAAGCCCCGAGTTCCAGGATGGGAGACACAGGATGGTCAGGTGGGGACAGCTCCAGGCTCCTAGTGGAGGCCTCTTAGATGGTACCATGTGGCATCTCCAGAGTCAGGCGGTTTACTGCAGGTGACTTCAGTGTCACACGCCTGGGAAGGGGTTCCATGCACACCTCCTCCCAGGGAAGCCAGGGCTTCCCCGTCCTTTCCCCATGTCCATACCACTCTCCAGCAGGGACAGCACTGTGGTAAGCCATTCTTATAGACCGTGGCCGCCATTAGAAGATGGCGCCGGCTTCCACTGTGGCCTGTGATAAACAACTCCTTTTTTGGAGAGTTGGCGTGCAATCCCTTACCACCCTATGAGAGAGATCCATGTGGCAGCTTGGGATTGGTATGCGGGAGGCTTTATTAGGCTGTGCTTGGGCGCTTGGCGAGGGGGTCACTAGAAGATGATACTTGAATCAAGGCCTGAATAAACTGCTGAAAGAAGAATCCTGTGTCGTGTTTTCCCTTGCCGGCGAGGGGTCGCGACAATTGGTGGCCCAGACGGGGAATTATATTCCTCGAACCCAGGATCCAGAACTTTCAGCAGTCAGGGTGGTGCACCAGTAAGTTCCCAGGTAAAGTGGGAATCCGCAAGCAAATAGCGGGGCACTCTCTCTGTAAATAGAGAGAGAGCGGGAAAAAGGACGCTCCCCTGTAAAAGGAAGAGAGCGGGGATTTTTGTACTTTCACTTTCTTTATAGCTCTAAAAACATTATGGGCGCTACCTCTTCAAGCCCAATTTTGTTGGCCCTAGATGGGTTGTTACATTCAAAAGGACTTAAGATAAAGCAGAGTACTTTGCAGATGTTTTTAAGAGAAGCTGATATAGCGGCTCCTTGGTTTGCTTTTTCAGGGAGTCTTACGATTCCTAGCTGGGACAAATTAGGGAAAGATCTAGATTTCGCTCGTGAGCAAGGCACCTTAGAGGGTGGCGTTATACCACTTTGGAAGTTAGTTAGAGGATGTATAACAGATGGTAAATGCCAGGAAGCTGTGAGTGAGGGTCAAGCTATTCTTGAGCAACTGCATGAGGAAAAATCTGAAGGATCATGTAGTGAAGTGGCAGAGAGTATTAAAAGTAACAGTAGTGAGAAGGCAAAAGAGCCTGAAGATAAAAATAGGAGAAGGCTCTACCCAGACTTGACCGAATTAAAAACGCCTGAGAACACAAGCGACTCAGAGAGTTCTGAGGACCTTGATATATTGTTACAACAACTACATAAGATAAAAATGAAAAAGAAGAAAAAGGAGACACAGGGCACACAGGCCTACTGTAAGAAGGGGAAGGGAGTTAACATCGGTCAACAAAACTCTGAGGAGGAGGAGGTAGAATATCTAGAAGAAGATGTGGTGCCGATTGCCCTACCTCCGTATGTGGGGGGGAACCAAGGTTCCGGGAGATCTTTTCATGCACAAGTTTGGAGGACAGTTAATACAGATATGGGACTTGCATACCCTGTATTTCAGGACAATAACAGCGGAAGATATCATGAGCCTTTAGACTTTAAGATAATTAAAACCTTGGCAGAATCTGTCCGCACTTATGGCATAGATGCCGCTTTCACTCTCACTCAGGTGGAGGGACTTACTAGATTTTGCATGACTCCCTCAGATTGGGCTAGTCTAGTCCGCGCTTGTGTTTCCCCAGGGAAATATTAGGAGTCCAAAGTTGGCTGTTTAATGTTTCTGGCAGTACCCAAGACTCGGAGCGAGGTAGGAGACTTAAAATTACTTCACACAATTCACAATTGTTTAATGCTACATTACCCTCCGAAGCAGTCTGTCTCCAATCTCCGTTCCTGTTTCTTTTGGCTAATGTTACATTACAGGGGATGCTTAATTGTTCTAATATTACCTGTTATTTGTCTGAGTGTTGGAATGGCTCCTGGACTACGGCAGTGGTTATGAAAATTCCAACCTTTGTCCCGATCCCGGTTACTGCAGATCCAGAATCTTTTCCTATTGTTGAACTGATTAGAGCCCGTAGAGATTTTGGAATTACGGCAGCTATAGTGACAGCTGTGGCAGTGTCTGCTGCTGCAGCAGTTACAGCTGGAGTAGCCATGGCCAGCCAGGTTCAAACTGCTGCTACTATTAATCAGGTTATTCAACAAACATCCACCATACTTGAATCTCAAAGTAGAATTAATCAACACATTTTATCTGGGATTCTAGCTGCTAATCAAAGGATAGATCTGCTTCAAGCTCAAGTTGAGGAATTGTCTGACCCAGTACATTTGGGTTGTATTGATCAACGTGCACATTTATGTATAACCTCTGTCAGATTTAATGATTCCAGGAATGCCTCCCGCATCATCGGGGAATATCTATCCGGAACCTGGTCCATGGAAGCAGAAAACTTGATCCAGTCTCAACTAACTCAGATTGCTGTTTTGAATAGTACCCATGTCGAACCAGTGACTTTGGGTCAATTCACCAGTTGGCTATCCTCTGCCTTTTCCTTTTTTAAGGAATGGGTGGGAGTGGGCATTTTTGGTGCTATGTGTTGCTTCGGTGTTGTACTTTGTTTGTGGCTTCTCTGTCGCCTTAAAACTCGCCATGCGCAAGAGAAGGTTATGATCGTACAGGCTCTTGCTGCCTTAGAAAATGGCATTTCTCCACAAATCTGGCTTGCACATCTTAAACAGTGATTTCTGGGCATGGCCATTGCACCCCAAGTTAGTTTCACATTGCACTGGGATTGGCATGTCCTCTTCCTTATTCTCTCCCAGTGCTGAATAGCCCTTGCACTCTGCAGGTCTTGTTACCATTGCACGCAGATGGGTTTCAGGACTGGTCTTTCTTCTCAGCTACAGACTCTTTACCTTCCTCTGGGGTTTAGGGATTGTGTTGCCAATTTAAATTTTGTCATTACTACCAGGCTACCTGTGTTATCCTACTTCTCACCGTCGTCACGATGCAGGATGCGAGGCTAGGCACTGCACTTGAGTGATCCCTCAACGGACCTCAAGGAAAGCATGTCCTATTGCATGCGGGTTTGACGTCCACGCCCCGCCCTACGAAAAAAGGCGTCGGCTGATATGGGACCAGGTCTAGGGAAGGGCCCTCCTTAGGACTGAACCATACACTGCAGCCACTTCTGCACAGTGGGATAGGACCTCTACTTTCGCCTGCATTGTTTTATAAAATAGAAGGGGGAACTGTGGTAAGCCATTCTTATAGACCGTGGCCGCCATTAGAAGATGGCGCCGGCTTCCACTGTGGCCTGTGATAAACAACTCCTTATATGGAGAATTGGCACGCAATCCCTTACCACCCTATGAGAGAGATCCACGTGGCAGCTTGGGATTGGTATGCGGGAGACTTTATTAGGCTGTGCTTGGGCGCTTGGCGGGGGGTCGCTAGAAGATGATACATGAAACAAGGCCTGAATAAACTGCTGAAAGAAGAATCCTGTGTCGTGTTTTCCCTTGCCGGCGAGGGGTCGCGACACAGCACCTTCCTTCTAGAACCTGGATCACAAGTGCACTTCCAGGGTTCCCAGGGTTTTGTGGTCTGTAGCTCTTCCTTCCCACCACGTGGAGAAAACTGGATCTTTGGGTCCCTTTGCACTGCCACAGTCCTGGGCTTTCCTGGCACTGTCATCTCCGTTGGCCACTGTGGCCTTCACAGCCCACATACCTGCAACCTGTAAGAACATGCATCTCGGGTGCCACCCATGGGGTGGACCATGCATCAGGTGCTGCCCCAACCTCACTGTCTAGCCAGGGAGGCAGAGTCAGAGCCTCAGATGGAGTCTGGCCAAGGGTCACTCCCCTGGGACTCGGGCTGTGCAGTGGCGTCTGGCTGGTTGCCAGCACAGGACTGGAGAGGAAACAAGACGTGGCCCACTCCTGAGGAGCGCCGGCCACGCGGGCTGTCCTGACCACAGTTTTTCTCCCACATCTAAATCCTCACAGTATTTGTAACTTCTTTCCTTTGACTTCAGTGTGTACCGCACTGCATGTTTGCTAATCGGTCAGTATTATTTAACTTTCTGTGTTTTTCTGACTTTCGGCATTTACTAATGTGGACTCTCCTTGACTCAGGAAGATCACTCTGCTTTTCTTTACACTTCAGTGCAGAATGACTTCACCATGTGCCTTTAAAGCCCTGAGTTCCAGGATTGGAGGCACAGGATGGTCAGGTGGGGACAGCTCCATGCCTCCAGGCTGATTAAAAGAGGCCAACCCAGATGCACCTGATCAACGTTGGGGTTCACTTCCCTTGAATACAGTAACCACAGTTCTCTACTCCTTCTTGCCACAGCACTGCCTGAGAGCCGTGTGAGCAACACTACGGAGAGCAAGGTGAGCTGGAGCACACACCAGCCATCCCAGTGACTCAGGGGCTGGGGCAGGAGGATCCCAAGTCCAAGGTGAGATTGTGCAGGGACGCACAGCAGCCATCCCAGTGACTAGGGTAGGGGGCTGAGGCAGGAGGAGCCCAAGTCCAAGGTGAGCTTCAACAATTTAGCGAGACCATGTCTGAAAATAAACAATAAAATGACTAGGGAAAGGGCTCAGTGGAGAGCAACCCCAGGCTCAATCCCAGTACCAAAAAAGAGAAAGAATAAAAGAAAGACAGCAAGCGGAAATGCTAGAAATAGACCTCAGGTGAGCATGTGACCCCAGCTGTGACCCCACTTCTACAGGAAGCTGTGGGTGGCTCCTGCAGGTAGCTCACTCCCGGGAGCCTCTGTTTCCTACTGGGGAGTGAAGCTTTGGACCAGGTGAGGCCGAGAATCCGCGCCTTCGGTCCATCCCCACCCTACCTTTAACTCAGTGGCCCCTAGGATATGGAAAGTGCCCACAAAACAGCAAAAGAAGGCATCTTGATCATCTTGGCATCGTGTCCAGTTTCTAAAATATATATGCGATCTTTCTTCTTTGGCTCAAAGCTCTGGTTTATGGTTAAAATCATCTATTTTAATAATTCAAGGTACACCACACCAACCAGGAAATAAAGAAACAAAAAGAAAGCATTCAGAGTACTCATCTCCAATTTTTCATAAATAATAGCCAGTTACAAGGGAAGGCACAAATGACAGCCGCTCGCTGCTCCTGCCTGGCCCGGCCAGGGAAGGCCAAGCCGTCAGCACGGACCGTGCCTGGGGAGGGAGAGGTGCTCGGTTTCGTATTCTGCTCATCTCTATTTTAGAAGAAAACGGTTGACACTGTCTCATTGAAAGGAAAATGCACTCAGATTTCATCATCAAATAGTATTTATTATTAATCCCAAGGGCGTGCGGGGCTGTGCTGAGCATGCCAATGGCCACCACCTGCCAGTGGCATTTCTGCCAGAACCTGGTCTCCTTGTGTTGACGCTGGAGGTGAGAAGGGCGGTGACAACAGATTAAAGGGATGAAAAATGGACTTTGGAGGAAAGGTCACAAGAATGGCAAAAGGTCATTCGGCAGAGGGAAGGTGAAGGGTTGCTGGTTCCTGTTCCCAGCCAGGGAGGGTTCACCTACGAGCAGGTAGCTGACTCTGCAGCTGTCAACCAGGGGGAGGCATTCAGATGAGGTGCGGAGCCATCAATGGGCAGGAAGCACCTAGAGAGCCTGGCAATTCACCCTGTGGATGTTGAAGGACTCCCAATGAGATCCCCTGAGGAAGGGACACCACAGGCCACAGGGGCTGGAAAGGCAGCCCCACAGGCTCCTGGTCTGGGATTCACAGTTCTCCCAAGGTGCTGGCCTGGTCTCCAAGTGCACGGGTCCCTGTGGTGCAGACACCACTCAGGTGGTGTGACATCAGGAGATTTTGCTGGACTAGGCACAGAGCCCCAAGGGAAGCGGGAGACAGCAGCCCTGGGAAAGTGGAACAAAGGCAGGAGAACAGGGCGTTACCACGTTGGTGACACCTGGCTTCGTATGTAGTGGTGCAGATGTGTACCATCTGAGTTCTAGTGCTGCCACTATCAGTCACACCAACTAGGAGAAGCTATTGGCTCCCAAGCCTGAATTTCTTCATCTGTATAATAAAAAAATAAAGACTTAAAAGATGGTCTCACAAAGGTATCTTCGGGGTTATGTGACAGGCACAGCAGAGTGCCTGGCACACACGCTGCCTAGTAAACAGCAATAAACCAACAGCAGTGATCGTCACTGTGGAAGGGAACTAACTCAGCTTTTGCAGAAAACTGAACCTGTGTGAGACAGTAATGGAAAGGTGAGGCCCATGCTGGTCTGAGCCCTCTGCACCCGCGTCTGCCCGACACTGAAATGCCCCTTGGCTCTGTACTGAGCAAACAGCAAGTCTTGTGCGTCCTCACCGAGCGGCCAGCTCTACCCTGGGCTCCAGAGCAAGGGGAACTCGCCTCTGCTGAGGAGCTGGGACAACGCCGTGGGGGACGTGGCTGCAGGAGGACGGCTCAAGCTCACTAAGCAGCCTGCAGCCCCTCCCCCCCACAGGAAGCAGTCCTGTTCTGCAGGAGCAACACCAGGGGAGGCAGCAGGAAGAACAGGCTGCAGGTGGGCAGGTGGAACCAAAGGTCTGCCTGCCACAAGCTCCACACCCCTGCCTAGTGACCCTTGCAGTCACTAAGAGCCTTGACTTCCCAATGGAAAAAGTGACCCATGCGATGCAGGGCTCATTCCACCACCCATGCCTTCCCGTTGCCTGCAGGGGCCGGTGCCGGCGCAGTTTGCCAGGTCAGCGTCTCCTAGTGAGCCAAGGACGGCTCTAGTGACCCACACGGCCCAAACGTGGGCAGATAAACTGCTGTTCCGCCCTTTCAGAAACGGGACTCGAAGACGGAGCTGTGACGGAGCAGGGCGCATGCTGGCCTGGGGCAACAGGGACTTGGATCTGGTTCTGTCTACTCTCGTGTGTACCCTCTAACCACTCACCCTCTCTGGCCCTTACTCTCCTGCAAAGCAGGGGCACTTGTGCCAGGTCCCAGGCTGTCAAGAAGGTGAGCAGATCACGCCTTCCTTCATCCATTCACTGTCTGACTCATAAAAGAAAAGTAGAAAAGATAATTTGAGAATTAAAAGATGTAACTGTAAGATGTTGTGTTAGCCTCAAGTGTCCTCAAAGTGCTCCTATAAAAATAATTATCATCCATTTTTATAAATACAGCTACCAGGAAGTGAGAATGTAAAAATAAAGTCCAATACTCAATAAGTAACCCGCTCACTGAGCCACGATGATAGGGAAAAATTCCCTGCCTTCACATAATTTAACATGAACTATGTCTTAAAAAATAAATACACAAATCATTTTTCCATTATGATCTTCTTGTTGTCTTTCAGTGCTGTGAAAAGTCTCAAATTTTGGTAGGCTTTTTTCCCATGTGGTGATCAATAACACAGCGTGCTCAAGGGATGGTAAGGAGTGTGCTACTCCTGACCTCCTAAATCCCACTGGAAATGAAAAGGAAGGGGGAATGCCAAAGAAGATTTTGAGAGGCAGATCTGGCAATCCACAAACTGAAATGTGGGTGGTGCCCTCAGGAGCAGTTGTCCCTTAGCAATGGAGAATTAAGGCACCAACTCTGCGCTGCACAGCTCATCCCAAGACGCATCCGCACACGTGGCGGAGCCCAGCAGGAGTCAGTGGGGGGAGACCTGCCCTTCACCATGAGTCAACAACCTGGTTTAAGTCCCTACACGTCCCCTTCAGGGTCTGGCAACTGCAAACTCCTTCAGGTGAAGACTGGACGCCCAGCGTGTCCACCGGGGTTGTCGTCAACGTCAACCAAGTGGATCACGGGGAAGCTTGAGACAGGTGTCTTCTGTGCCCACATCGTCATGTGATCCCTGAGGTCCACATGATGTGCAGCTGGGTTTGGAGTCACTGGCAGGCAGCGTGAGCCTGCCAAGTGGCATTTTTTGTCTGTGTAGGAAAGCGCGAATGAGCTGGAGCCAAAGCCACCTGACCACCTGCATCAGAATTTCCAGAATCTCAACTCTGGCCTCTGTCAGTCCATCTGTGCATCTATCAGGCTTCCTCTATCATCCCAGCGAGCCTCGCAAAGGGCCTTTTAGTGGATGGCCAATCTACTCCTCACAGTAATCGCCTTGGAGTCTCAGCCACGGGAGCAGAGCACCACCTCTCTGGGAATTTTGCGCTTTGGCCCTGCTCTCCTCAGCCACCAGGGCAGGCTGCCTGGTGTAGACATGGGTGTCTATAAAGCCCTTCTATTTCTGCCTTTTGTCGTGATTTCCACCTCTAAATTTATTATAACCATTGGTTCTAGAATGTGAGGTGGAGTTAGATCCACATTTCCCCCAGGCCTAGATCTGCCGGGAGCTCCCGCCTACATTCCTCATCTTGGCCTGTGTTCTCAGACACGAGTGAGGGAGAGCAGCAGAGTCCCAGGATGTCCACCAGAGGCCCAGCCCCGGCACCCGAGCTTGCCTGCACAATCACAAGGCACACATGGCAGTCAGAAGCTGGCTCTGGGCTGGGAAGGCCGGCCCAGCCATGGAGCAGACTGTTCAAGTCAGGGTTGCAGGTCAGAGGCTGAGGCCGTGGGTCTGGGGGCGTCTGCTCCCATCATCCTCCCAGCTCTGGTTGAGGAGGGAGAGGGAGAGCACTATACCTGAGGCTGGGACTCGGAACTCCTCGAGCGCTGCACGGAGATCCATTTCTGTCCTGCTCTGGCTCTTAGGCTGTGGAACTGGGGCCTTGGATGTTGCCTGCTGTGTCCAGATTCTGTACCGAATGCAAGAACAAAACCCCTCTGTTATCAGGAAGTCACTTTTCTCCATGCTATTCCTCTAATGATCACATATTGTTTCCCAGAAAGTGCTCCTAAATTATTTAAGAGGAGCAGCCTGTCACCCGTGCATTAAGATCTGACTGTGCACATCCAATTCTAAGGTGCACTTGATCTCATTCTCTGGGCTTTGGGGGAACTTGACAACAAAGGTTCCTTGCTTGTTTGTTTGGAAGGATTGCCTTTATTTTTTGAGGCGAGGGAATGAGGAGGATTGTTTCCTACAGTGAAATCATGAATTATTTCCTCTAGCCTGGCTTGAGCTGTGGTCCTAATACAATCAGTGAGAAGCAATCACGGGAATAAAGAAAAAATTCAAATTAATCAGTCGTGGACTTTCTCTATAAATGAAACAATGCTCTGGCCTTTCATCGGGTAGGACCCGCAGGTGAAAGAAAAGAGCGAAAAAAGGGACCAGTGACATTTCAGAGCCAGGACAGCTAAGGGAAGGAAGGCGGGAAGGACCAGACCAGAGTGTGGGGGTCGCCGGGGAGGAGGAGCCGGCGGAGGGGCGGGTGGCCAGGGGAAGAGGCTGCAGGTAAAAATAAACCCGAAGAGCCCAGGTGGGATGCATGCAAACTGTTCCTCCAGCACCGCGACTCCCTCCTGTCACCGCAACTGTCAAACAGGCTCCGCTCGTAATGAAAGGAAAAATATTTTATTCAGATTTATTAATTTGAAAATGAAGCCCGCCTGTCGAGAGGGGGACAGTTCTTCTCAATCTGTCATCGTTGAACCACACGCTCCTGACACCGGGATTCATTTGTCTTGTCGGCTCTGACAGTTGGATTCTCCCAGAGCTCTTCCTAGTGGATCGCCCTGGGATTTTAAACCGGATGAAACACATTCCGACAAGGAACAGCCTCTTTATTAATGCAAATTACATGAGGAGGAGAGGAGAAAAGAGAGAAAGGGAGAGACGCCAGGCGCCGCCGCCGTGTTCTTATCCCTGTATCAGTCATTTGTTATTTACATTTATACACATTTTTCAGTTTTAATAAAAGGAGACCCGGATTTTCAGTGACATTTATGGACAGTTTGTTTCAAAAAAATGATGCCATCACTATAATTGTATGCAAAAAAAACCCTGCTCGGCGCTTCCTCTGGGCGGCCCGGCCTCCGGGGTGCATGCGGGCAGCGGCTGCTCTGAGGACCACGAGGACCACCGCGACCCTGCAGACGCGACCCTGCAGACCGCAGGACCCGAGAGCTGCACGGGGTCGCCCCGCCCCATGTCTTTAGTGCAAAGTCCGAACTACATCCGCAGCTGCCCCGGTGCCCTGGACCCGCGGGAACAGGTGTCCACGTGCCTAGGGCCACCATGCTAGCAGTAGCCCAAGAAAATACTTCAATCTTCATTTTTTTAACCAGAAGAAATAATAATGGTTAGCTTAGTGGGTACATAATAATAAGCCTGAATTATGTTACTCTTTCTGTCAAAGATCATAAATGGAGGAAGGGGTCCACAGAGGAAAAGGCACCAAGGTCCCCAGGTGCCCTGGGGAGTCCCTTTACTTGGTGCCCTAACTAGGGCTTCTGCCTGGATGACGTCTTCCTTGAAAGTAGGTAAACAATGGGCACCTTTCTGCAGTTGGTCCCAAGAGCTGGCAGAGAAGGCAGGCCAGGGTCCTCACCTGGGGAGACCAGAGGAGCCTGCCCTGTGGTTTGGAGAGCAGGGCTCTGCCACACAGTGGCTGGCGCTGATGTAGCTTGGCCATACCACACTCAGGGCCTGGTTTCTCCAGCCCTGCAAGGGGGCCATGGGCCTGGGGGCACCTGATGCTCCCCAGATCTCCCACTGAATGGTCCTCAGATTCCTCAGTCCAGGGACTCAGGATTTCCTGAGAGCTGACACGGTACAATCTTCCCATAGTATCTGTCCAGAATTCCCCATGGTGCAGCTGGAAAAGCAAGATCTATGACCAAAGACAGAAGTTCCAGCACAGAATCACTTTTAGCTGAAAGCGGAGCTGGGCAATGACATTGACCCCTTTGACCCCAGTTTCCTGCTCTGTAAAGCACAAGGGTTAGACTAGGTGGTGGGTCTGTGCTTTTGCAAGGAAGTCCTGGGGCCACTGAAGTACAAGAACCACTGGCCTTTGGCAGCTCTGTGATCCTGACCCCAATGTGGTGCAGGTGTGCCTACGTATTCACAGGACGCTCGGCACAGCCGGCCCTCCACACCTGCAGGTTCCACACACAGAGATTCAACCAACTGCAGATGGAAACACTTGAGAAACAAAACTGCATCGGCACTGAACATGTACGGCTTCCTTCTCTTCATCATTCCCTCGACGTTCCAGAGTAACAACTATTTACATAGTATTTACATTATATTAGGTGTCACAGTCGCTTCAGATGGTTCACCGCACTTGGGACACACTAAGCCCTCTCCTACAGAGACTTGAGACGCAAGAAGGTGGTGGGCATGAGGTGGGGGAGCTCAGGAATCAAGGCCCTGTGGCTGTGGAGGGACAATTCTATGCCCATGCTTTAGGACTCGAACTGCACAGGTAAGCTTTGCTATTTTCTGTGAATCAGAAGTTTTTCTTCCTTTTTATTTAGGATCTTCATTTAAAGAGTTCTGAGGAGAAGTTGGAAAGGGTATTAAACTGGGCAAAGGGTTGCTGTTCTCTAAATGCTCTGTGTGCAGCCCTGTTCTTTAAACCCAGACCGCCTTCTAAACAAGAAGCATTTTTATCCAAGCACAACAGCCTTAAAACAGGTAACTCCCTTCACTCTCCCTAAAAACTGGCTTTCCAATTAAACGGAAGGCCAGGACAAGACAAATAACCCAACAGACCAGGAGCATTCTGGTGATGGAGGATACAATTAACGAAAGCGGGGAAGTGGTCTCCCGCCTGGTGAGACCACAAAGACAACACCTCGCCCACAACCACGTGTGAGACAACGCGGGGCCCGTGCACACTCAGCATCGGGGTGCGCAGGCTGTTTAATGATGTCTCCACGGTCCACAGAATTAATATTTAATAGCACTTGTCAGCAAGATTCTGTACAGGTCTGCTCTGCCTTCTTAATGCTTGTTAGTGGTTGTGTCTTCTGGTTGTTCTTCTTCATACCAGAAATATGCTTTCCTTGTGCAGGGTTTGTCTGCCTTTCTACCTTCAATTCTGCATTAGCTGGCGGGGCGAAGGAGACAGGGGATATGAAATAGAATTTAAAAAAACCTTCATTAGTGGCTCTTCTTCCAGAGCCATAAGACACTGGAAAAACAAGGGGTTTTGTTTGTTGTTGTTAGTAGCATGGGACAGTATTCACCAGAACCATGTTTCTCCGTTCATTACTACTAGTGTCTCACGGACCGATGTGAGCCAAAGAACTGGGCTAGCAACAGTATGAAGTGGCCAGCTTATGTATGCTGTGGTCTGAATAGACTGCCCAAAGTTCAGATGTTGGGGACCTGATCCCCAGTGACAGTGCTGGGAGACAGGTCCTTCAGGAAGAGATCAGCTCAGGAGAGCCATGGTCTTAAGAAAGCATTGATGCCATGCGGCAGGAGTGGGCGTCTGATCAGAGGATGGGCCTGCCCACCTCCTTCTCTTGTGCACCTGCACTCCCTAATGACCACACCACACCTTCCACCGTGACGTGAGGCAGCAAAGTGGCCTCCCCTGATGCTGGCACCTTGATGTCAGACTACCTGGCCTTAAGAACTGCAATACATAAGTTTCTTTTCTTTATAAATCATCCAGTCTTGGTATTATGTTACAAAAGCATAAAGCAGACTAAGCATCTTGCACAGAGATGTAATTTCATTTTGACTTTCTATTTCAAGTTTTTTATTCTAATTCTAAAGGAAACATTGTACTGTGATATTAAAGAGAAAACAATTATTAAGTTATGTCTAAATCCCATGTTTATAGTTGGAAATTCCTGGAAATTTTGTCTTATGTAGGATATTATGAATCAGAAATCATGCTGGGCTAAGTGTGTGATTGGGGTCTACGACAGGCAGGATCCTAACTTCCTCTTTACCCTGCTTCAGTCTCACTGTAGCTTGCGTGGAACTCAGAAATTATAGAAACAGGTTGAAATCCCTAATCCAAAGATTTGAAATCCAAACTTCCCACAAATCTGAAACGCAGTGAGCATCAACACAGAGACCTCACATGGTGGGCCACAGTTAAAATCAGGCGCCCTAAAGATACTGTGCAAAATGAACCGCAGGCTGTGTGGGGGGTGCACAAGAACCACAAAGGAATACTATGCTTAGAATGTGACCCATCCCCAAGATGTCTCACTATATAAATGTATAATAATCCCAAATCCAGGAATGTCTAAAACCCAAACCACTTCTCCTATGAATTTTGGATAAAGGATGTTCCATCTTCTCCTGCCTGGGGTGCTTCACCTGATCTTCCCAGGATGCTCCATCTCCTCCTGCCTGGAGTGCTCCACCTGATGTTCCCAGGGTGCTCCACCTGCTCCTGCCTGGAGTGCTCCACCTGCTCTGCCCAGGTGCTCCACCTGCTCCGGCCTGGGGTGCTCCACCTGCTCTGCCCAGGTGCTCCACCTGATCTGCCCAGGTGCTCCACCTGATCTGCCCAGGTGCTCCACCTGCTCCTGCCTGGGGTGCTCCACCTGATCTGCCCAGGTGCTCCACCTGCTCCTGCCTGGGGTGCTCCACCTGCTCTGCCCAGGTGCTCCACCTGCTCCTGCCTGGGGTGCTCCACCTGCTCTGCCCAGGTGCTCCACCTGCTCCTGCCTGGGGTGCTCCACCTGCTCTGCCCGGGTGCTCCACCTGCTCCTGCCTGGGGTGCTCCACCTGCTCTGCCCAGGTGCTCCACCTGCTCCTGCCTGGGGTGCTCCACCTGATCTGCCCAGGTGCTCCACCTGCTCCTGCCTGGGGTGCTCCACCTGCTCTGCCCAGGTGCTCCACCTGCTCCTGCCTGGGGTGCTCCACCTGCTCTGCCCAGGTGCTCCACCTGCTCCTGCCTGGGGTGCTCCACCTGCTCTGCCCAGGTGCTCCACCTGCTCCTGCCTGGGGTGCTCCACCTGCTCTGCCCAGGTGCTCCACCTGCTCCTGCCTGGGGTGCTCCACCTGCTCTGCCCAGGTGCTCCACCTGCTCCTGCCTGGGGTGCTCCACCTGCTCTGCCCAGGTGCTCCACCTGCTCCTGCCTGGGGTGCTCCACCTGCTCTGCCCAGGTGCTCCACCTGCTCCTGCCTGGGGTGCTCCACCTGATCTGCCCAGGTGCTCCACCTGCTCCTGCCTGGGGTGCTCCACCTGATCTGCCCAGGTGCTCCACCTGCTCCTGCCTGGGGTGCTCCACCTGCTCTGCCCAGGTGCTCCACCTGCTCCTGCCTGGGGTGCTCCACCTGCTCTGCCCAGGTGCTCCACCTGCTCCTGCCTGGGGTGCTCCACCTGATCTGCCCAGGTGCTCCACCTGCTCCTGCCTGGAGTGCTCCACCTGCTCTGCCCAGGTGCTCCACCTGCTCCTGCCTGGGGTGCTCCACCTGCTCTGCCCAGGTGCTCCACCTGCTCCTGCCTGGGGTGCTCCACCTGCTCCTGCCTGGAGTGCTCCACCTGCTCTGCCCAGGTGCTCCACCTGCTCCTGCCTGGGGTGCTCCACCTGCTCTGCCCAGGTGCTCCACCTGCTCCTGCCTGGGGTGCTCCACCTGCTCCTGCCTGGGGTGCTCCACCTGCTCTGCCCAGGTGCTCCACCTGCTCTGCCCAGGTGCTCCACCTGCTCCTGCCTGGGGTGCTCCACCTGCTCTGCCCAGGTGCTCCACCTGCTCCTGCCTGGGGTGCTCCACCTGCTCTGCCCAGGTGCTCCACCTGCTCCTGCCTGGGGTGCTCCACCTGCTCCTGCCTGGGGTGCTCCACCTGCTCTGCCCAGGTGCTCCACCTGCTCTGCCCAGGTGCTCCACCTGCTCCTGCCTGAGATGCTCCACCTGATCTGCCCAGGTGCTCCACCTGCTCCTGCCTGGGGTGCTCCACCTGCTCTGCCCAGGTGCTCCACCTGCTCTGCCCAGGTGCTCCACCTGCTCCTGCCTGGGGTGCTCCACCTGCTCTGCCCAGGTGCTCCACCTGCTCCTGCCTGGGGTGCTCCACCTGATCTGCCCAGGTGCTCCACCTGCTCCTGCCTGGGGTGCTCCACCTGATCTGCCTGCTGGCTCATGTGGGCATTTGCTTGGAAACTTGCTGTTTTTCTTTCCTTCCAGAACATAAGGCCTTGTTTTAGTCAGCTTTTCATCACTGTGACCAAAAGACCTGAGAATAACACCTTAAAGCATGAAAGGATTATTTTGGCTCATGGTTTCAGAGGTTTGGGCCACTGGTGGCCAATTCCATAGCTGTGGGCCCAGGACAGGGCAGAATGTCCTGCAGACGGGTCTGGTGGAGGAAAGCTGCTGAGCTCATGACAACCAGGACGAAGAGAGGGTTCACTCCCCGGGGACAAAATACACACCCAAAAGGCACACCCCCAGTGACTACCCCTCCAGCCACAGCCTCCCACACCGGTTCACACTGTGCCCCTGAGGGACCCCTCACCATGCACCTGTAACAGGGCCACCAGGGAAGGACATTGTGTTGTCCAAGAGGTTCTCTACGTGTTTGTAGGCTGTGCCTGGTGCTGGGCGACGTCAGGCACTCGGCGAGTTTTTGCAGATACTAGATGAATGCTGGAATGGCTGAATCCACCACATTTCACGGCTGCAGTGGTGTGGGCCAGGGAGAAGTGAGTGGCTCTGACCAGCCAATCTGACTCCACTGGGCTTCCCCATAACAAGCCACGTGGACGTGGGCAAGATGGTGCAGGCAGCAGCCTCTACCATGGAGGGCAGTTGTGAGGACCAGCTGCTGAAGCTAGAAAGGGCTTATCACGTGCCTGGCCCACGACAGGGACTGAGAACATGTCAACGATCATTTTAATACAGTCTTGAGCCAACTGTGCACTCCTAAGTCTCCATGTCTCCAGCACACTCAAGACAGACAGTATGTGCTTAATAAATACACTCTTGACTCACCGACTGATAACTCAGCTCTAATCACAAAAGAGAAGTTGCCATGCCGCCAACTGAAACTCACAAACATTTACCAATGAGAACTATGGCCAAGAGGGACCCTCAGGTTGTGCTAGCCAGTGCTGAGAAAGAACCAACTCCCATCTCCTCCAACTCCGAGAAAGGGCCACCCTGCCGAGCCGCCGCACTGAGAGCTTGGCTCTTGGGCTCAGGTCTCTAAAATCCAAGTCCAGGCTCATGCTCAGGAATTCGCCCAGCACTGGTAGTCTTGGCAACGGTCAGAAACAACGTGCCTTCCATTCCATCCCTGAGGACAATTTGCACAGACTGATTGTTTATCTGCCCACCCGCCTGGCTGTCTCCCCACGCCCAGGCCCACACTCTGCTATCCCAGCCTAGACCTTCTCATCCCTCACAGCCTGAACTCTGCTCTGCTCCAAGAAGACAGTGAATGAGTTTCCCAGGAAATCTACATGTGCACTCTCCCCAGAGGAGGAGCCCCACTGAGCGCTCCGCAGCCTCGGCCGCCGTTCAGTTAAATAGTGATAATAACCTAAAATGTGATGGCAGCAGGCAATGCCTGACCGCGGGCGAAGGCCGTTCCACCAGGGTTGCCTGGCAACCTGCGGCCTCTTCCCAGAGCCCACGAGGGACCCAGCGAGTCTGGAGCCCTGATGGCATCAGAACACAGGAAGAGAGGGTCACAGGGGATCCACAGGTCTCATTTTAATTGTTCCCAAGGAATCTGGTCCTCGTCCGTGAGATGAGACCCCGGATGCGCATGATTGTAAGCAGCCTTCTGAATCTTTTTGTGTTTATTTCTGAGTTTAAGAGCTAAAAATAATTTGAAGAATATTCAGACAATTCCAAGGACAGGCCAGGAGAGAATCTAACTCTAAATCATGTCAGACATGGCAAAGTCAAAAATTAAAAAATAAAACAAAATAAAATAATTCAATATAAAAACTTCCTCGAAACAAGTTAATTCTGAATCCTGTGGCTCACACTTTGAAAATATCAGTTTGCTGTTCACACTGGGTCCGGCCTTGCCTAGTCGACCTGGGTACGTGCAACATGAGTGAGGGCTGTTTGTCTCTGGGGCGTGCACTGGACAACTCCCATGGGCCGTACGCTGAGCTGCATGCAGGACACGGAGAGGTGCAGGCCCCGGCTCTGCTCGCAGAGGCCCCTGGCTCCGGGGTGAGCAGGCGACAGGCCGGCCTCTGTGCGCACTCGCAGTTGCTGCCCCAGGTCACAGCGCAGAGTTTGAGGAGGTCCTGGCCAGGCCCCTGCCAGTGAGTAGCCAGCCGCCCGCCTGTTATTCCCCCAAAGCCTTTAGACTGCCACCACTCTTCTCAGTCACCTCCTCCTCCAGACGGTCCCAGTCCTCATGTCCTCTGCTCTGCCTGTCACTTCTGTAACATCTTAGGCTGGTCCCTAGACTCCAGATTCGCTTCCCGCCTGGTCTGCTGCCCTCTTAGTGCACCTGCAAAACAGCCAGAAGCCCCAGGCTCCGCACTCACATCCTAGTCTGGCTCCCCGGGCGTGTGAGTGGAGAGGCCACCCCTGCTCACCAGAGCCCTCAGGAATGGCAGCTACTCAGAGGACCTTCTAGCAGCGTTTCCAAGCCTGTCCGGTGCACAGCACACAGTAGGCACTCAGAAGCAGGGCACAGCACACAGTAGGCACTCAGAGGCAGCTGTTTTCACCCTCATTCTTTCCCTTTCTGAAAACAATGCTCTTTCTACTTAAAATGAAATGTGCTAGAGGCCTCCCGATCTGGCCCTGCCTGCCCCTGCCCCCAACTGACCCACCCTTACCCTTGCATTCCAGTGCCCGTGGGTCCTCCTTTGGAAGGCAAGGGTGACTCTTCACCCCATCCTGGCTTAGGGCCAGGTCCGCAAAGGGCCTTCCCAGCCCTCCCACCTGAAGCAATCCCATGTCAGCAGGTCAGCTCCGCAGTGGGCTGCTCTTCCGCGGGTCGGGTAGGGCCAGCACCTTGGCCTCCTGTGCTCGTCTCCATCACAGCTCCTCCCCTCTGCCATGCTGCCTTCAAAGTCGTGGCTGAATGCAGAAGTGAGTTTTCATGCCTGTGTCCCAATAATACCCTATTTATGGGTCCTGAAATTTGAATTCCTTGTAATTTTTGTGAGTTATAATATATTAATTTTCTTTTGATTTTTTTAATCATTAAAAGTGTAAAAACTATACCTAGCTCACAGGCCCGATTTGGCCCTATCCCAGAACAGAAGCCTCATGAGAAGAGAAACATTTGCCGTGGTCCTGACTCTGCTCAAGACTCAGTCAGGAGCTGGTGTAGAATGGCATTTGTTAATACCGTACTTCTAAATGGACAAGCGAACCTGTTTTCAAGTTGCCACAATTATGGCTACACCTAAAAACATAAAGCAAGATGGAAAGCAGAATAGAAATTAATAAAAACTGATTTCCATCCTACTTTTCACATAGAGTTTGCAAAGCATTTCAATATACATTCAGTTGATGAACCAAAAATCTCTGAAATAAGGAACGTGGTAATTACTATAAATGTGAGATGAAAACCATGAGGGACCTGCTAAAGGAGCCCGGCCAAGAAGTGGGAGGGGAAACAGGATCCTGCCTCTTCCTCCTGCCTGTGGCTCCAGGTGTGGTCCCGAGCATCCACGGGAGCCTACTAGAGTGGGAATTCCTGGCGCCACCCAGCCGTGAACCCAGCCCCAGCGTGGGCCAGCACTCCTGGTCTTACCCAGGCCTCCGGAGGGTTCTGATGGACGCCAGTGTCGTGGGCCCACCGCTGCAGGCCAGAGGCTTCAACACGGGCTTTGCCTTGGGAGCACTTGGAGTCTTTACAAAAGCCTCAGTGTCCCAAGAGCCTGATCCAGCTGGTCCGGGCTGGGCATGGGCACCCGCAGTGTGACAAGCTCTGCAGCGATGCTCATGCCCAGAGCCAGGAGCTGCACAGGAAAGGCCACTCTCCTGTCCTAACAGGAAAGAAATGTTGCCTGAATGCGCTGGGATCACCTGCCATAGCTCCCAGTCAGCATCGGGTCCTGAACTTATTCTCTTCATGGGACACCTGAAGATGGATGTCCTACAGCCTCAGGGAACTTAATAGAGTTTCACAGACACCGCAGGCCCACCGGCTCCGGCCTGCCCAACAATCGCTCACGTTCCAATTTCTCTTCAGGCCTTCACTTTCCGGCGCGGCCCCTCCTCCCGGCCTCCATCAGCGATGGCGCGGATCCCATTAGAACTGGGCAGGTGCAGCTTGGAATGAAGCGAGGACTCATCTGTCCCTCCACGTCCTCACTCCTGATGTTTGCTAGTTTGTGTGATTAATTTTATCAATTTTCCTGACCTGCTTTGCCACTGAAATAAATATGACAGCTGCAAAGCTGCCTCCATTCTTCCTCTTGCCAAGTGCGGTGCTGAGATGTGTTTTCCTGCGATCGCAGACCTGGGTAAGTATCCAGCAAGCAGGAGAAACGGCATTCATCCTGCAGGCGCTGGCAGGGCCGTGCTCAGTGGCACGGGGCGCAGCCGACTTCCTCCCGCTTCCCGCGTCCCCAGGGCTCCTCCAGAGGACAGGCACCTCCAGGGCCACTTCACTCCCTGGCTCTCACTTTTCACCTTTCACAGGAAACTACTCGTGAGGGACAATGAGAACGACTGGGCCTCCGGGTGCCTCCGGTGCCCACCTGTCCAGAGGGGAAGGCCACGGGGGAGGAATGTGTGAGAGGGTTTTTGCAAACTACAACCTGGTCCAGAAAGGTGGTCACCACAAAGGGAAGCACACGCCACCACCAGTCCCAGGGAGGAGACCTCCGGCCCCGGGCACCTGCCCTGGGACCTGGCCCAGTAACATTGATTTAGAGAACAACGTTAACCCCGCTTGGTTCCTGCCCGGAGGCACATCTCTGTGAGTCAAGACCAGGCTGTGTCGCCTCCCGCTGGGTGGGCACCAGCCTCACACGCAGGTTATGTCGGGTGGCAGGCACTTGGGAAGGAAGTGACCCTGCCTTCATGGGCTTTCTCTGAAGAAGATGCAAAGGGCCCTTCAATACAGAGTCCCCAAATGTGTGGCTTTGAGTCAGGTAGACTCTCTAGGACACAGGTTCCTAATGTGGAAAATACAAAGGATAGCAACCACAGTGTTGGTTTTGAGGGTCAAATTCACTTAAAAAGGTAAAGTAAGCCAGGTGCAATGGTGCACACCTATTATCATAGCGGCTTGGGAGGCTTAGACAGGAGGATCACAAGTTCAAAGCTAGCTTCAGCAACTTAGAGAGGCCCTAAGCAACTCAAGGAGACCCTGTCTTTAAATAAATACAAAATAGTGCTGGGGATGTGGCTCAGTGGTCAAATGCCCCTGAGTTCAATCCCTGGTACCAAAAAAAAAAAGATAATGTATACCCCCAAATGCCTGGGACCATTCCCAATACACACCAGTCACTTAATTGTTTCATTTGCATACAACTCATGTTCCCTTCCTAAGAAGAGAACTGAAATACATGACTGGCTATTTATTCCTTGGACTTAAGACATTGTGAGGGCACCAGATCTCAGTTAATATACGGTGTTTCTGCGCATGTGTAAAGGATGAAATGACCTGCAGCTGGCTAGTGGACCTGATGGTGTCCGCCCTTGATCACCACGAGTTCGAGGCTGGGGAGTCAGAGAGGTGGTCCCGCCATGCTCCACTCTGCCCAGGCAGGGCAGCGAGGCGACTTGGTTGACCAAGCTGAGGAGAGAGTACCAAGGCTCACTTTCCTGAATGTCCAACCAGAAGGGACCTCCTAAGGCCACCAGCTTCCAGTCTTCCGGGAACAAATGTCGTCTCCTCTGGGACCAGAATAAGGACCAGGAGACGTTGGTGGTAAGCAGAGAGAACAGGAGCCCCCCACCCACCCCACCTGCGCTCGCCCACTGCCTTCCATGCCCAGGTCTGGCTGGGCAGGCCACACGTGGATGGGAGAGCCTGGGGGGCTGCAGGAGGGAACCAGCTCAGCATGGCCAGCCTGCAGCCCACCCTCCCCTCATGGCCAGCCCACCCTCCTCTGCCCTTTTCTGTCACCCCCGGCATTCCACCTGTTCCTCCAAATAAATTTGCAAAACCCAGGACGAACCCCCACGGGAGCAAACAGGCAGAATATGGTGTCCGCCGACTGTGGAGAAGCCTAGTGGAGGGGACCTACACCCTGCAGCTGGGTGTCCCCTGGCTCTCACAGCTCTGGGGGCCGTTCCTATCAGTGACAATGACGACCGCACAGCACTATCAGCATCAGCTAATGTCTGAATTGGTGACGGTCTGTGGAGAGTGGACAGGGAGAGCCCCCCACAGTCCGGCCCTCCCTCCCCACATCAGCCCCAGCCTGGTAGCTCTGCTGCTGCCGCCAGCCCTGGGCTCCTGCGGGGGAGGGTGGAAGAAGGGGACAGAGACCTGGTCTTTCCTGGTGGCCCGGGGGCCTGCTGAATGAGAGGATGAGCACGTGAAAGGAAATGATCAAGGATGGCAGGAAGAGGGCCTTCCTCTGCACTGACGCCGCCCATGCTACGGTCTCCACCTCTCCCCTGCCGAGCAGAGTCGGAGCAGGCCCGGATCAGAGACCCACTTTCGCAAGCAGAAGAAGGAGGCCGTGACAGGATGTCTAACTCCCAGCCTTCTGATTGCCCGGCAGATCTCCTCCTCTGAATCCAGGTCTTCCCACATGAAGGGAGCAGGGAGGGTGTCCCCGGCATGCCTTGAAAGCAGGATCCGTGACACAGCCTGGGAGGAAGACTAGGCTGCAAACCAAGGGCCTCGCACTCTGCACACCACGCTGTCCCCTAATGACAGCCTCAGGAGCCAGGCATTTCTAAGTGCTAATTAGAGGTGTTGATTACCGTGTGACCCTGTGGGGACTCAACCCAAGCCTGGGAGGAAAAGCCACGGCTAAAATAAAGATTGTTACAGTCACTCCTGGTGTCACAGGAGCATCAATACCGGGTTGTCAATGCTCAGGCGCAATCCAATCTGGGACTCCGGCTAGAGCAGTGACAGAGTCCCAGGGTGACACACGGGCTGTCACACCATCCACAATGTGCATTTCTGATGGAGGCAGAGCCCCTCCACCCTAATCAATCAGGGAAAACTCACGGGCTCAGACGGAAAGGGACTGACTTATGACGGGATTCTGCTGCAGCAGGAGCAGAGCCCGCGGAGGGTCACGGCAGGAGGCCGCGGAGGGTCAGGGCAGCTGCCCGGGGAGGGTCACGGCAGGAGCCCGCGGAGGGCCACGGCAGCTGCCCGTGCAGCTCAGGCCAGGCGCTGCTTCGCCCGGGCCGTGCACAGGCCTGTTTCCGAGGTGCACACGTGCGTTCCCTCAGAAGGGGTCTGGGTTATTGGTCTGTGCTCACTTAACATCTGTAATTTGACAGTCCATGCCTATGTTGGAAAGAGAGGGGAAATCAGAAGCCCCAGGATGAGCCAGGGGGCCATGGAGGGGAGCCGAGAGCTGGACCTGAGAGGGCACTCCCAGCCTGACCGTGGGTCTGCTCTTAGTCGGGGCGGAGCAGCACCTGCCCCCACCATTGGTGAGGAAGGAAATGACGACAGCCCACCATGCCCCTGAGCCTTTCATGGTCCCCAATGGAGAGAAACAGGAAATAACGACCCTTTGGAGTTTCTCAGAGCTTGGGTGGGAGGACGCTGTCACGAACCCATATGAATGCAGCGGGGCATGAACAGGACAATCTCATTGTCACCCCTTTGTGTCCAGATGTCCAGTCAAAACTTAGACGGCATCTCGTCCTTTGACCCTTGACTTGCTATGTGACCTTGGGTAACTGGCCATTCCTCACTTTTTAATCTGAAAGCTGATTCAACAAAACTTGTCAGAATTCAAATGAAGTAGCTAGTGTTGCACTCTCTGCCACCTCGAGCGCTGTACGCACATCTGACACACGTCCACCCTGCCCCACACCTGCTTCCTGGGGGTCCCATGGGAGAAGCACCGGTGGCGCCAACACTTGGGTCTGAACTCCAATGAGGCCCATGGAGGTGCAAACAGGAATGGAAATCGCTGTCCGCCCTGCAGGCCACTGAGCCTGAGTGCTCTGTCTGCCAGCTAAGCAGACCCAGGAGAGGGCCTGGCAGTGGTGGGCGGGGCAGAGGGGTGCTCTCTGTTCTGCCCAGAGGTCCCGGGTGGCGAACCTGCCCTGGTCCCTGGAGGCCCCACCTCTCAGCACAGCAGCCTGAACACTGGAGCCAGTCCACTGCTGGGAGAGGCCAGCCTGGCCTGCCAGGTCCCTGAGCCAGTGCTGGCCCCTTCTCCGACACACAGAGCAGAGCAAGGTCCACTAGCCTTCCTCCGGATGCATGGAGCGGGCTCGTAGTGGACTGAGGCACTCTTCAGGGTGTGATCTCGAGGACTCTGGTTCCATGAGATGGCTGTTTTCTAGGACCACTTCAAGGTCAGAAGGCGGCACACATTACAGGTTGCACCCCTTCCTAAGAAGGACACCCAACATGCGACCATTATTAGAGGGAATTCTGTAAAACAACTGCTAAATTTTTACCAGTGTTTCACAAACTGATCAGATAATAGAGGCCACTTTCCAAATAGCTACTATAGAATTCTATGAAACTTGTTTCGGAGAAGGCACTTTTTGCAACCCTGCAAATAATCTCTAATCCCAAGTACTAAAATTCTACTCCAAGTTTGGGTAAATCCTTGATAAACAGAACGTGGTTTCTAGGTATTTGCTAGACAAATGGATCCCACAGTAATTGGGAATTTGGCAACAACAGACAATGACTCTATGTGGGTTCGCCTGACAGTACATGTAGTGAACCGACTCGTCTGTCAGCCCACAAATATTTGTCCAACACACGCATCTTTTAGATTCATATAAAAGAATTCATTATAGTCCAAAAAATTCAAACCTGTACCTCAGCTGTGATGTGGTCCCACTCTGGAGAAATCTGACCCTTTGCTGGGTCTAGGTCACATTTCTCTCTGGCCTCACAGGTGGGCAGTTAGTATCCCCTGAACACTTGGAGAAATGTCCCACTTTTCAGTATTCTTTCAGTATTCTTTCCCATTTGTCCCTTGAGCCACTGAAATGTGCACACTTCAGCCCCGTGCGAGGCTTCTTGGACTTCTCCTTTCACCTGTCACTAGCACAGCTACCCTTTACCACATCACACATCTTGGTGTGGAGCTCACACGAGCCACGCGCAGAGTAGGCCACTTTGGGGGCTGTCCACGAGACAGGAGGTGGCAGAACTCGGACCTCTGCCTCCAGGGGAGACTTCAGGAAGGACAGGACTTGATGTCATCTGTCCTGGTGCCCACTTCTGCAGATGCCATCTGCAGTCATCATGCATAGGCCTTGGCATGAGCTTGTGCCTCCTAACACCGCGGCCCAGGCTGCAGGGGGCACAGCTGGTCCTCCTGTGGATGCAGATGCCCTCCCGGCCAGGCCTGGGGATGGCGATTGACATTCCACACGCAGGCCCGCCCGCATTTCATGGCCACCGTTGTCTCAGGACGGCTTGTCAGCCCACAAGAACATCCCATAATGGATCTGAAGTGGATTGTGCAGCCCCTTGCAAGGTGGAGGCTGTATTTATTGAATAGACATTAAAAAGAACATTTCTCAATTTCTCAGCACTGAACTCAGGGTCAATGGATCTTCTTGGCGCTGACGTGCTGAGTCAACTCCTCGCTCAGAGCTTTTAAAGGGACTGGGGTTAGATTAAAGGATTAGACTCCGTCTTGAATGTTTCCCTGGCAAAACCGGTGGTCTTCAATCATCTGTGTTGCCTGGCAGTGCTCCCACTGCTGGCTGTGGAGTGTGCACACGCACACGCACACACACACACACGCACACACATGCACATGCACACACACACATACACGCACACACACACATGCACACACACATGCACATGCACACACGCACACACGTACACACACGCACACACACACATGCACATGCACACACGCACACACACGCACACACACGTCCACTCACATACATGTGTGCACACATGCACACACGCAGAGGAGAACATCTCCTCTCCTGCAGCCTCACCTGGGGCTTTGGCTTCAGAGGAAGCTGCTCCGATCCCACATAAGCCTGTTCTTCTTCCTGTAGCCTACTGTCAAGGCTGCAGTCGCCCTACCTGCTCTGAACCCTCCACTCTCCTGGTGACCAGGCCTGAGAGCTGTGCCCTCATATCTTGCCAGAATTGTCCCTACTGCAAACCCAACACACTGGTGGAACCGCTGAGGACAGCTAGGTTCCCTTCACACACGCCGGGCATAAGCCATCCCAGCCTCCCTGTTCACTGAAACACCCGCCCACACCGTCAATCACTGTCACCTGTCACCCGGGGGAAGCCTGTGTACACATGATGCCACTCACACACTGACGTCTTCTCACAAAAGAAAACAAGGATTTATACTCTTGAGCAATTAAATGCAGGTCAAAGAGAACACGTGTCAAAGCTCGCTACGTTCTAATGCACAGAAGCACCCAGCATGCTGCTCAGGACACTTCAGGCTCAGTGTGCGGATCTGTGCAAGGGAGCCCTCCCCAGAGGGTTCAAGCACAGGGTGCTGATATCCAAGGCCACCTCACACTGGAGAGGACGCAGGATTCAGGAAAGGCCACGGGTTCAAATCCCAGCTGGACCTTTCTAGATGTACTACAACATCCATTGTGGCAATGAAATTAAGAAATTTTGAAAACACTTGCAGGAATCAACACACCACAATGTTCGTGTATTTACCGACTGGACCTCCTCGTCCCATCTGGATCCTAGTGGAAGCCATGATGAGCAAACAGCACCAGGGGAGCTATGCGGACACTCTGAGAACAGCAGCTCAAAGTTAACACAGCACTGTGTCCTCCTAGCCTCTGCACTACACCATCAGGAAAGCCTGCAGTGCCCTCAAGGTGGTTCCAGGGGCAGTCGAGGCCCTGGCCTCCACTCCCCCTTGTAACACCTCATACACCAGCCCTCGCCCCTCTGCTCTGCCTGTCAAAACCCTGCTACCCCCCCTGAGCCCAGCTCAAGTGCACCTCTGATGAGGCTCCTCTGGCCACCACAGGCTCAGTGAGCTCGACCTCCTGGTCCCTTTGCGGATTGCAATGTGTTTCACTTTTCAGGGGAATGCTTTTTACAACTCGTTTCTTAAATCCAAGCAATTGCTGAACAAAAGCTATAACCAGGTTTTAAATTTCTTACCTTTGCATCTCGTCCCTCGCCTCCCTGGCAAATTTACACACACATGCTCATGCACACACATGGGCACACGCACACATGCATACACATGCATGCGTACACACACACATGCCTCAGAGGCACACACGTGCACATGCACTCGTACACTTGCACACACCCACCCACACCCGTGCGTGCCTTTCTGCTGTCACTGCTTTGCAGGTGGTGAGTGCCCACTCTTTGTTCCCTGCCTGATCATGACTCTGTGTGAACATCCAGAAGCATTTAGATGCTCCTCTGACCTACCCCAGCTGGCTCAGCTCGGTTCTTCCCGGTCCCAGAATCAATCCTGGTCTGAAGGAGGAGTCCGTGTGTTCGCACTGGAATTTTTGCGGGATTCTGTCCTGTGAGCTACTGCTTACTGTTATGAACAGCGTCCTGCTGGAACCCAGGAGTCTGCTTCCTGACTTTCACTACAGCTTCAGTCCCTTCCCCAACCCCACTCACTGCAAGACAGACCCTCAGTAGCTCCCCCTCTGCCTCCAGCTCTGGAGACCTGCCTCCACCGGCCTCCTGGAGAGCCTCCACTACTCGCCCTGCTCAGACCCCTTCCTGGCCTTCATCCAGCCTCTGCTGCACCCTGAGCCCCACTTTCACTGAGTGTAAGATTAGCTTCTCATGTTCCACTCCCCTTTGTGTAACCTGCTGTGTCCCACCCTGAGCTCCCACCTGACCTCCCTCGAGCCTCTCCCGCTCCTTCAGAGCTCCCACGGCCGTCGTCCGCACCTGCCGGGCACAGACAGCAACACCATCGTCCCATGAAGAGAGCCATTTCCATCAGCGTTTTCACTGCTGTGACGACGAGACCCAACCAGAGCGACTGTCAAGGAAGAAAGTCATTCAGGGCTCACGGTTCAGACGTCTAATAGTCCCCAGACACAGGCGCCATTCCTCGGGGCTCGAGGAGAGGCAGGGCATCGTGGCAGAAGGAAGCAGCTCACGTGGTGATCAGGGAGCAGAGGGGGACTCCCCTCACCAGATGCAGATATGTACCCCCAGAGCCACCCCCAGTTAATCCCGTCAGGGGATCAACCCACTGACTGGTCACAGATCTCTTGATCTGATCATTTCTCCTCTGAACCTCATTGCATTGTCTCACACATGCGCCTTTGGGGACACCTCATATCCAACCATGACAATACTTCCAGGTCCCCTGCTCTTCACAAAGAGGATAAGATTTGACGTCACCTACCACTGAGCTTGGACACCATGGCCCTCCTGCCTGGCTCTATTCCTCCATCTCTTTAGCTAAACCCAGCTTCAATTCCTGCCCCAATTTCCGATTTCGGGATCCAGGATCTGCGTGTCCGACTGACGGTGTCAGCCCTGGTGTTGGTCATGGCTGTGTCTGGGCAGGAGGACAGTGTACAGGCACCAATTAAGGGCATCCCCGTTGGTGGTTGGCTACCTCTTCTGGTGGTCTCACAGTGACTCACTCAGGACAATCTGAGGCCTGGTGTCACATAGCCCACAAATGCCACAGCAGAGGAGCAATGGCCCGAGTTCCCCAGGCAGAGCAACAGGACCAGGAGGTCCTCACAGGCCCCCAGAAAGGGAAACCTGAAGAGCAGGCTCAGGAGAGGGATGAGAGATGGTTCTGCACCGCGCCTGGTCTGATCCCGTTCCTTGGGGCCCTTGAGCCTGCCCAGGCTGCTCCCAACCTCACGCAGAGAGTTCTCTGACTCTCCACGTGCTGAGCCACTAGTCACTTGTGGAAACAAGCCTGAGCCAGCCGTCAGCAATCCACTGCTGGGAGAGGTGAGTCCCGGGAGTTTCTTGTTTGATTTTTCTTTTGTGACTCAAGTACTGGTGGGCCCTGATCCCACTGGACTGGCTTCCCAGTCTTGGCCCTGGGGTGTGAATGTCCTCTTCTGGAATCTCAGAACCCTGAAAGCAGCAAGAGAAAAGCAACCCACGGACAGACGCAGGAAGCCCCTGCAGAGATCTTGCAGCCAGGAGAGGGAGCAGAACAGGCTCCGGGTACAGGGAGGCGTGGGAGACGCCGTTGGAGACGCCCAGGTCCCCAGAAGGAAGGACCAGGACCAGCAGATGAGCTGTGGGTTTCAGGACCACCAGGCCTGACTTGGGAGAAACGCTGAACTCCACCCGAAACAAAGACACCAACTGCCAGCAAGAAAACGTGGGCCACGTGCCGCAGGTAAGAAGGAGCCTGACTCAGGACAGTCTATTCTCCCACTTTAACTCTAGTTCAACAGGCAAAATATTTAGAATAACTGACGCTATAGTGCTCTGTTAATGTATTCACAACATCCCAAGCACAAATGGGCACACAGAACCTGGGCCGGTGAAAGGCGGAACTCACAGTTTTGGTACGTGGTCGAAGTCAGGCCCTTCTCAGCATGACACAGAAAACAGCAGGCACAGATGTGTCATGTGGACCCCGGGGTGACCGCGAAGAGGAGACTCCCAGCAGACAACAGGGAAAGGGATCCAAGCACACTGCTACAGAGGAGAGACCAGCAAGGCACACAGCAAGGAGCCCGAGAGGAGACGGGCAAGGGACAGAGAAACAGAAGAGGTTCACCAAATGCGGGCACCAGGTGCCCAACTACCAGTCCTCACCCCAGTGCAGAGGGCCGAGCCTGGCTGGAGAGCAGAGGAGACGCGATCCGGCACCCAGCTGCCCGCAGGAGACGTGTTAAGAACACACCGCCCCAGAGGAAGGATGGGCAAGTGGTCCACCCGAGCAAGCGGGGACCCAGACAGAGAGGTCACTGTATCCACGTCGGGCAAAGGAGTCTGAGCCAAAGAGTGACATGCAAGTCATGACCCGGCAAGGAAGGGTGGCTGTACCGAGGGGTGCCACATATGAAGGGGCCCAGCCCCAATGTCTGACACACTCACCAAGAGACTGAAGGGGCACAGGGCGTAATGACGGTGGCAAGTGTTGGTGCCCATCCTCCACAATGGACGGGTAAGCCAGGCAGAAAACCGACAAGGAGGCACTGGGCTTGAACGCACTCACCTTTGGTGCAAGCACCAGGCGCAGCACCCGTGGAAGCACCAGGCACAGACAGGACGCAGCACCACGGCCATGCAGGGGGCCGCCCCTCCAGCCTCGCCTGGCGCATCCCCCAGACCTGAGGACACACAACCACTTAAACACATCCCAAAGGGCTTCATCAGGTCCCAGAGCGTGTGGACCACAGCAGTGAGCTCCAGACATCAGGGACGGGAGGAAAGTTGGGAAATTTACAAGTTTTGTGGGGTCAAAAACACACACACAGACCAGGGGTTCCAAGAAAACATCCCACGAGGATCAGGAGACGGCTGCGGTCGGGTGACGATGGGGAGACCACGGCACCAAGGGAAAGAGCTCCCGACGGACGCCCTCGAATCACACCTGAAGGAACCAGGGGCGTGGGGAGAGACCGAGCTCCAAGCTGTCAGAGGAGGGAACAATAGAGATACGAGCAGGACACTGACCGGAAGGGCAGTACCAGAGAGGAAAGCCCCGAGCTGGCCTTTAAAGGAAACGGAATCGACCACTTCAACAGCGTGGAGGATCAGGGGTCCCGAGAGCATCATGAGGAGAGCAGTCCCTGCAACTGGCCCTGCAGAAACACGAGGGTGGGAGGAGGCCACGTGGGCACGCGTCACCACAACCCGGAGGAGCTCGAGGACAGGTAAGTTCCCAGAAGCCACCACCTGCACACTGGCCCACAGGAAAATCTAACGAGCCGGGGGGGGGGGGGGGGGGGGGAAGAACCGCCTCCCGCCCGCGCACACAGGAACCCGGTCGCCCTCCCTGCTGCCCGCAGAGCTGAAGGGCAAGGAGCACTGCCCTCCCAGGCCAGCTGGGGCCTGCTGCCAGAGCCGGACACGGCCCAGGGACCGGAGTGCCACCGGCCAATCTCCCAGGAGCACAGTGAGCATCCTCGACGCAGAGCCAGCAGAGCAAACCAAGGCCACGCATAGAGACCAAGGGGTTCCCCCCCGGGGCACGTCGGGGACACATCAGTGCACAAACGTGGCCCGTCCCATGAGCAGAGTGCAGGACACAGTTCACAAGCCCCTCGATGGACTCAGGAGAAGTGACAAAATCCAACCTTCGTGAATAAAACTCAACAAATGGGGCACAAGCCCACAGCCGAGGTCAGACAGCTTCTTACAGCTTTTTCTAAAATCAGGAACAGAGGAAGGGCTTCTACTCTCACCATTCTCTGCAACATAGTACTGGAAATTCCCCTTGAACATTTGTCAAGAAAAACAAAGGAAAGACATCTAATTCCAAAGAAAGTGGTGAATGTGACTCTGTTCGTGGATGACGTGGACTTACAAACAGAAAACCAAAAGACCCCCCATGAAAACCTATGAGTGTTAATAAATTCAGTAAAGTTGCAGGATACAAACTCAACATTAAGAAGTAGTGTTTTATGGACTCACAATGCTTTCCAAAAAGGAAACTAAGGCAGGTGTGGTGGTGCCCACCTGTATCCCAGTGGCTCAGGAGGCTGAGGCAGGAGGATCGCAAGTTCAAAGCCAGCCTCAGCATCTTAGCAAGGTTCTAAGCCACTAGTGAGACCCTGTCTCAAAATAAAAAATAAAAAAGATCTGGTGATGTGGCTCAGGGGTTTAATACCCCTGGGTTTAGTTCCTGGTACTGAAAAACAAAAAAAGAAAAGAAAAGAAAGAAACTAAGAAAATAATTTATAACATCAAAAAGTAAAGTATTTTGGTACAGATTTGGTCAAAGGGTGAAGGTCTGTCCATTAAAAACTATAAGACACTGGTGAGATTATTAAAGTCACGAATAAATGGAAACAGACCCGTGTTCATGAAGTAGAAGGAGCAGTGATATAAAAGTGCCCCACTGTGTCAGTCAGGTTCCCTGGGGAAGTGGGACCCACAGAGGGACAGGGAAGGAGGATTCCCAGGGGACCGGCCTGCATGGCGGCTGTGTGCACGTGAGAGACCAGGGGTAAAGGCCTGGGAGGCCAACAGTGTGGGTCCTGCAGACAGTGCTGTAATCTAGAGGGCAGGGAGTGTCCCAGCCCAGGAGAAGGCCACAAGCCTTTCCTGTGCTCTCTTTCTTTTATTTTTGGGTCTGCTCTGGTTTTGTGTCTTCTGTATGTGGCCCACAGCTGATTGATGGTGTGCCCCTGCCAAGGTCAGATCTTCCCCTCTCAGTCCACCAGCTCTTCTGAAAACACCCTGATGGACAGACCAAGAAGTGATTCTTTTTTTTTTTATGTGAATAAGTTTACTTTTATTTCTAATTAAGCCATTTCTGCATTACATAGAATTATGCTAATTCTTCAGGAGAAATAAGGAGTGGTTCTTTAACAGTCCTCTAGGTATGCCTGACCCAGTCCATTTGACACCTAAAATCAACCATCTTGCTACCCAAAGAAATCTACAGACTCAATGCAATCCCTCTTAAAATTCCAGGGGCATTTTTCACATGCATAGATGAAAATGATCTTAAAATTCATAAGAAACCACATAAAAAAGTATCATAGCCAAAGCAATCTTGAATAAAAAGAACTAAACTGGAGGGATCACACTATCCAGTTTCAAAATGTACTACGAGGCTATTGTGATCAAAGCATCACCCATCTCCACCAACGGAACAGAACAGAGACCAGAAGTCAATCGCACCTTTTCCGGTTGACTGTCGACGGAGACAGCAGAACCCCCGAGGAGAAGGACCATCTCTAGGGACCTGGATAGGCTGGTTCAGAAGACTGAAAGTGGACACAACTCAAACTTGCACAAAACCAAACTCAAAACAGTCTGCAGATTCCAAACAAGACCTAACCCCAAAACTCCTAGAAGAACACATAGGGAGAGCTTCCTGACTTTAGTTTGAAAAATGAGTTTTCAAAGTAAGAACTTAAAAGCAAAGACAACCAAAGCAAAATCAGACAAACAGCATCGCATCAACCCAATCGGCTTCCCTGTTGAGGTTTTGCACAGCAAAGAAGCCAGTAAATGGGGTGAAGAGACAACATGGGGTGCCGCAGTCTGGCTGGGCACAAATGCCGCAGTCTGGCTGGGCACACAATCACGAGCCACCACACAGCTTGTAGATTCAAACAGCAACTCTTTATTCCCGAACTCACACCAGCCGTCTACAATCACGTTCTGGGGAAATCCACGTTCTCTTCCCAAATCCACGTTCTCTGCCCAAATCCACCTTCTCTGCCCAAATCCACGTTCTCTGCCCAAATCCACCTCCACTGGGCTTCTATCTCCAAAATATATTGTCTGAATCCCATGAGAACTCAAGGGGAACTCAGGCAGCAGGATACGCCCTATTCCCAGCAGGAATAATCTTAAACCTTAAACCTGGAACCTAAACTGGGAACGCCCTAAACACGATTATCTTAAAACCGGGAACACCCTAATCTGCCTTGGTCCTTGAGCAAGGTCACTTACATTCAATGTCACTGCAACATGTCAGCAACATGGGGTACGCTGGCAAGGAAATTGTCATACCTACTTGGCTAATGGCTCCCAGCATCTCCCCCCTTCTGATTAATTAAACAACAAGCAATGTGGCTTAAGGACCGTGCCTGGTAGGTTGTCCAATTCAACATATGGTTCTTACCCGTCATGGGAAAAACTGACCTTTAGGCGTCAGCCTCCTGTCTTAGGTTGATACCACTGCAATTGAATCATACCCGTCACTGACTACCGGTCCAGCATACAGCCATACTTGTGGATAGGTCTATGCACCAGTGGGGGGGTGAGGTTCTTTGCCTCACCTCTGTTGGCCCCCAAATTTGGCCTTGGTGCCAGTGGGGGAGTGAGGTTAATGTGGCTTATGGACCGTGCCTGGTAGGTTGTCCAATTCAACATATGGTTCTTACCCGTCATCGGAAAACTGACCTTTAGGCGTCAGCCTCCTGTCTTAGGTTGATACCACTGCAATTGGATCATACCCGTCACTGACTACCGGTCCAGCATAAGCCATTGGCCCCCAAATTTTAGACCATCACTAGCAGAAGGGAGGAGGATACAGAAATGCCACGACACCAAGCCAATTGACGGCTCCTTGGGAAAAATTGCATCACTGGTGACACCATCAGCAAAGATATGCCAGCATTACCACAATTCGCTGCACCAAACGATAGTTACATAGTCCAGGCAAGTTCTGTAAGCAGTTCAAAGCAGAGGAATCTATCAATATGTCCATTTCCTCCCAAAATCTGTTTCCTCCCAAAGTAAGTTGACTCTTTGAGCATTACTTGTTGAGTTCTTCACCGGCACTGGGATGGAGATAGGAATTCTGGCAATGATGCTAAAGAGACATTATCCTGAAAAGAATTATTAAATATAATGAAAAGGAAAGGTGAAAGTAAACAAATAGATCTGTTAACCTACTTTAAAAACAATCCTTAACAGCTTTTTACCTAATTTAAATTAGTAAACAAACAGATCTGTTAACCACCTTTAAAAACAATCCTTAACAGCTGTTTACATAATTTAAATTAAACCATTTAAATCACGTGAATAAAAAAAATAATAATAATTCTGATCCATTTTTTCATGAGCGCTCCTCATATAAGAAATATGGACATACGCACATACAGACATACAACACAAAACACAAGAGTGTACACAAACGTACAACACATAAGAAAATAGTAAAGGCCTTGTAGCTTTACCTGGGTGAAATCTCCATTGCAATGTTTAAAAACTCCACAGTCAAAAAATAAAACTGATCAGAAAAACATTAACCTAGGTTTGTATGAGCTCAAAAAATAAAAATAGAACCTTATGATGTGGAAAAATGCAATAATAAAATAGCTATTGAAAAAAGCATCCTGGTTAATCACTGTCGCAGATGTAAGAATGGCCAAGCTGGAGTTCTGGATATCAGCTGTTATGGATTTGAGTCAAATCATCTTCTTTTCGATCTGTAGAAACTGTTTTAGTTAATCTCTGTGGAATCCAAATGGGCTGCTGTTCTCCCTGTGGAAAAACACAAACAGACCCCCGACTCCAGACAATCACTGGGTCAGGACCTTTCCATTGTCCTGTTAGAATATCTTTCCAAAGTACTTTAGGCTTATGTACATTTTTTGGATACATGTGTCTTTCCGCAGCACTAAGTCCTTATGAATCCAAATTTTAAAAGTTTAGAGTAAAAAGCATTATTTTAAGTTTATCTTTGGGGGATATATACCCCTTTCCAATTCCCTCTTTTTGCTTTAATAAGTATGTCTGTATCTAATAGTTGTCTTAGCTTTTTGTATTTCTCTATCTGAAATACCTTACTTGACATTTTCATCCATTTTTTATCTTATTTCTATCTTCTAGTTTTTTTTCCCTAAGGTTTGTATATTTACCCTTAGTTGCTTATTTTCCTCCTAGTTTTTTTTTTTTTCTTCCTATTTTGTGGGTTTAAAATTTTTGTCTTCCTACATTTTTTTATCTTTCTACATCTTTTCTATCTTTTTTTGTTTTTAACTTTCTATACTTCTGTCTTTAAAGTTTTTCACTTTAAATTTTTAATCTTCTTTATCTAAATATCTTTTCTTATTATCTTCCCATTTTTTTAAAGTAATGCCTTTAAGATTAAGCTTCTTTCCTCCATCATGAAGGCATTTTAACCACCTTCAATTTAACCTTTTAAAGCCTTTTAATTATCATCTATACTGTACTTTTAAATGTACTTTTTCACCACCTACAGCTTCACTCTTTTAAACGAGGCTTAGATTTTGTTTAAATCGCTTCAATGTTAGTTTACATGGCTGCCTTTCAACCAAAGGCTTTTTTTTTAACTCCATTGAGAAGCTTTGTCTCAATCTGCCATGTACAAATACCTTTTTCTTCTTTCTTCCTTTCTCAAGCTTTTAAATTAAGTCTAGTTTCCTCAAAATCTTTTTAAATGGCATTTTACAACTTTTTACTTTACCACACAGATTATCTTATCTAGAAACACTTCTTTTTCCTTTAACCTTTTATATTAAAATATATTTCCACATCTTGAATCTTTTTCTATCTCTTTTTTAACCGTTAACCCTTTTTATAAATTCACATTTTGAAACAACTCTTATAAAATTTCTGATTTAGACAAATTACTCCACTTTAATAAGATGAAAGACTTTCATGTTTTTTATGATACTATAATACTATAATTGAAACCCAACTGAAACTTCTTATACTCTTTGTATATAAATTACACATGATAGAATCTTAACACTTAGTAACCTTGTTTTAGCAAAGACACAGACACAAAGCAATATTAAACTTTTTCCATTCACCAATTTATGAAAACACACATAATGTTTAAATATATTACCTTATGGAACTTAATAAGTAAAGAGTATTTGATTTCATATTTAGTGGCTGATATTTTAACACTTTAGCTTTGTAAATTAATCAGATGTCTGTAAAAACCAAGATCTTAGACAAGTGTAGTAAACAGAACTAGCCATCTCTTTCTTGTTGAAGAAAAATCCTTCTACAGGATACCATGATGGTCCCATTGATATACTTAATAACTTGTCTTTAAAAAGCCATGGGCTACATTTTTGTATTGTATCAACATATGCCCTAATTGTTCTTGGTCTTACTGGGGTGCCTTCTTCCTCTAACAATTTCTCTTGCTCGGAGGCGAACAACTTCAAACCTTGAGTCAACCATTTTCCCCAGTTTGCCTGAGAAAGTTCTAGGAACAGGCAACTTGAAATAAAAACAAAATAAATCAAAACAGGAACACATTGTTTTTTGAATTGATCACCCATTCTCTCGCCTTCCCTCAGGGGTGAGCAATTTCACTTACCTCCAAGCTTTAGAAGTTCCACGCACGGGCCACCAAATGCCAATGTCTGGCTGGGCACAAATGCCGCAGTCTGGCTGGGCACACAATCACGAGCCACCACACAGCTTGTAGATTCAAACAGCAACTCTTTATTCCCGAACTCACACCAGCCGTCTACAATCACGTTCTGGGGAAATCCACGTTCTCTTCCCAAATCCACGTTCTCTGCCCAAATCCACCTTCTCTGCCCAAATCCACGTTCTCTGCCCAAATCCACCTCCACTGGGCTTCTATCTCCAAAATATATTGTCTGAATCCCATGAGAACTCAAGGGGAACTCAGGCAGCAGGATACGCCCTATTCCCAGCAGGAATAATCTTAAACCTTAAACCTGGAACCTAAACTGGGAACGCCCTAAACACGATTATCTTAAAACCGGGAACACCCTAATCTGCCTTGGTCCTTGAGCAAGGTCACTTACATTCAATGTCACTGCAACATGTCAGCAACATGGGGTACGCTGGCAAGGAAATTGTCATACCTACTTGGCTAATGGCTCCCAGCAATGGGGATTGGAGGAAATAGCTGCAAACCACATATCTGACGAGGGGCTGTTACGGAGCTGGACATGAGGTGTCCCCAAAAAGCGCACGTGTGAGAGGGTCAGGAAAGTTCAGAGTGGAGTGATCGCTGTGAGAGCCTTAACCTCAGCGGCATGGTAGTCACCGGCATGGACGAGCTGGGTGGTCACTGCAGGCAGGACGGGTTCTGGCTGGAGGAGTGTGACCCGGAGGGTGGGGGTGGGTTCTCTGTCTCACGAGCTGCAAGAAGGAGTCCACAGACCCCAGGAGAGCAGAGCACAGGAGTCATCAAAATAGTGGGAAGAAGAGCACCGAAGACAGAGGGCCCCGGTGGGGGTGGCCAGGGGACACCTGCTGTCTAGGGGGTTTCTGGGCTTGCTCTGTCCTGTAGGTGGTTGATGGGGTATAGGATTCAGAAAGGGTCCAGTCGACACTATTTTGTCCTCTTCAACAAATCTGGGGACAGTGGTTTTCCAGCCTCCATTGACTGAGGGTGGGGTGAGGGTCTACTGGCCCCAGAGGAGGTGCTCTAGAGAAGGCCTGTGGGCGGCCGTTGCCAGGGGCAGGGTGGTGCTAACCAAGGAAAAGCACCGAGGTGGAGGCTGCCGGGGCTAGGACAGGATGCCCTCCGACCCGCCTCTGCTCCCAGGACATCTGGTCTCCTCTTCCCTTCTCCAAGCCCTATCCCGCCTGCCTATGGACGGTCTTCCTTCCTGCCTCACTCCCTGAGAAGTAGGTCCCTGGGGCGGGCCTTTGGGGTCGATCTCTTGTCCCTGGTGAGCGGAGGTCTCTCTGCTCCGTGTCCATCCTGTTCTGAGCTGCTTCCTCTGCCACGCCCCTCCACCATGATGCTCTGCCCCACCTGGGGCCCAGACCTTGAAGTCAGCCGGCCACGGACTGAACCTCCGAGATGTGAGCCTCAGTAAACTCCCCCTCCTCTAGGTTGTTCTTGTCAGGTCTTTTGGTCACAGTGACCAAAAACTGACCCATGCAGGGTTTCACATCTAAACATGAGAAACTCGCACAACTCAATCCCAAGATCACACAGTGCTCAAGGAAGCCAAGAAGGATCTACATAGACAGTTTTCAAAAGAAGAAATACAACGACCCTGTATAGGTGTTTGAAAAGTGCTGAGCATTGCTACCCACCAGGGGAATTCAAGTCAAAAGCACGACAGGCAACGCCTCCCGGTGTCAGGAAGGCTGCTGTCAGGAACAAAAGACGCCCCTTGGCCAGGGTACAGGGGAAGGGGAGTCCTGGCCACGTGACGGGAGGCAGCTGCGTGCTGTCAGGGAAGGTGTGTCGTTTCCCTGGACGTGACAGGCAGCAGGCCCCAGCTCCCCTCTCACCACTGGCTCTCTCTGGAGGGAGCGTCCCTTCCCTGGCAGAGGGGTCCGCACCCCCTTTCTCTGCAGCCATGTTGACATGGCCAAGATGCAGAAGCAGCCCTCAGCCGGGGGCGGAGGTGCGCAGGTGTCAGCAGAGCCCAGTCAGCCTTCAGAGGAGGAGGCCCCTCAGCTGCAGCTGGACCTGGAGGGCCTGACGGCTGGGGAGCCGCAGGCCTGTCCTCAGTGCAGCAGCGCCCAGAGGTGGGCTTTGGGAAGGGACGGATCACGAGGGCTCTGACCGCATCCTGGGTTCCTCCCTGACGGAGTCGGCCTTCGATGGCCGTGTTTGTGCGTGTGGGAGGGCGGCCTCCTTGGAGCAGTGTGTCCTGGGGACTCTACTCTGCCCCTGGCCCTTCCTCTTTCTCTCTGCCTGTGGCTGTCGTGCGCCGAGCAGGTTTCCTCACCCATGGCCGATGGCTCGGGACTGCGAGCCACACAAACCTTTCCTCCTAAGTTGCCTTCCTCGGGTGTTTTGTTTCAGCAATGGACAGCTGAATAGCACCTGTCATTTGTGACAACATGACGGACTGAAGACACCATGCCAAATGAATAAGCCAGCACAGAAACACCTGCACTGGGGGGACTCACTCAGACCTGGGCTCTGGAAAAGTCAGACTCACTGACCAAGAATAAAACATGGAGGCCAGGTGGGCACAAGGAGCTGCCGGCAAGGCAGGAAGTCCCGGCCAGGAGGAGGTGGGCCTGGAGACATAAGGTGCAGCTCAAGACAGAGGATCCCAAACGCTTCCCACACATGAAGAGCCATGTGAGGGACGTCTTGCTAAAGGGCTGTAGTCTGGCAGTCACTGTGCCACGTATGGGTATTGCAAAACGTCCTGTCACATACCTTAGGTACATGGAATTCTTGTCAACTGCACCCCGTGAAACTGGAAAAGAATAAATAATGAATAAAGCTGAGGCTTCAGTTGTCTCTCTCTAAATTCTCCAGTTAAGGAAAATTCATCCGTCCTGTCCAAAGTACGCCGTAAAGTCCACTGGCACAGCCTGGAGCTTCAAGCCCTGCCTTGCGGCCCTTGAGTCCAGCTGGAGCTGATAATTTAAGCAGCTGCTTGGCCATTTCATGACGTGGACAAGCCACAGCCATTCCCCTGGCAGTGAAGGGTTTGCTTTCGCTGAAGCCAGCCAGCCCAGAGAACTGATGCCAGACTCCCAGCTTTAACCTGCTGCTCCCGGGAAACTCTTCTGGTTCAGAAACTGCTCAGCCAGACGTCGCTCAGAAAAACCAGCCCTTCAACGTACTGGGGATGAGCGAAGAAACGCCTAATGTGAAGCAGGGGTTCATGCAGCCTTTGGAAATGCTGGAGGAGGACATCCAACAGGGATGATATGGGGCTGAGGCACTGAGTGGCCCTCCAGAGCTTGCCAGGGACAGACAAGAATCTGTCCACCCACACTGGCCTGCCGTGTGGCTAGACGGCTCCTGAGAGCGCACAGGCAGGCACGCGACCTCAACTCTGCCAGTGAAAAGACTTCTTTTCCACCTCCCAAATCCCACCTGAATTTTTTTTGTCTTTTCTTATTGTTATTTTTTATTCTGATTTGTTATATGTGACAGCAGAATGCATTACAGTTCATATTACACATAGAGCACAATTTTTCATATCTCTGGTTGTATACATAGTATAGTCACACCGTTCATGTCTTCATACGTGTACTTAGGGTAATGACGTCCATCTCATTCCACAGTCTTTCCTACCCCCATACCCCTCCCTTCCCCTCCCACCCCTCTGCCCTATCTAGAGTTTGTCTATTCCTCCCAAGCTCCCCCTCCCAACCCCACTATGAATCAGCCTCCTTATATCAGAGAAAACATTCGGCATTTGGTTTTTTTGGGATTGGCTAACTTCACTTAGCATTATATTCTCCAACTCCTTCCATTTACTGCAAATGCCAAGATTTTATTCTCTTATTGCTGAGTAATATTCCATTGTGTATATATGCCACATTTTCTTTATCCATTCATCTACTGAAGGGCATCTAGGTTGGTTCCACAGTTTAACTATTGTGAATCGTGCTGCTATAAACATTGATGTGGCTGTGTCCCTGTAGTATGCTGTTTTTAAGTCCTTTGGGTATAGACCGAGGAGTGGGATAGCTGGGTCAAATGGTGGTTCCATTCCCAGTTTTCCAAGGACTCTCCACACTGCTCTCCATAGCAGTTGCACCGATTTGCAGTCCCACCAGCAGTGTATGAGTGGCCTTTTTCCCCACATCCTCGCCAACACTCATTGTTGTTTGTATTCATAACAGCTGCCATTCTGATTGGAGTGAGATGAAATCTTAGAGTAGTTTTGATTTGCATTCTTTGATTGCTAGAGATGTTGAACATTTTTTCATATATTTGTTAATTGATTGTATATCACCTTCTGAGAAGTGTCTGTTCAGTTCCTTAGCTCATTTATTGATTGGGTTGTTTTCTTTGGTGTTTAGCCTTTTAAGTTCTTTATATAACCTAGACACTAGTGCTCTATCTGATGTGCTCTCTATTCCAGACCCTGGCCATGTCCACCACTGCACAGGGAGAGAGTCCCTTGGGAAGCCTTGGAAGGGGACCGCAGGCTGTTCACACGGCAGGTTTGAGTTTGTCCAAAGATATTGATGGTGCCTGTGGCCCCTGTGAGCACTCCTCCCGCCAAGAACCTGCCAATAAGGAGCTCAGGTTACACTTCAGTGACCAGGACAAGTGACATCCAGCACACAGGGACAGACTGACTGGCATCTGTGACACTCTACTCTGGAGTGTCAGGCTCCCACCACTCCACTCAGGCACCTGGGGTCACCTCAGGGAGGTGGGGCTGAGGTAACTGGGATTTGGTCAACAAGTTCCTGATCCTTTTAATCGTACACATCAGGAAAGGCTAAAAGAGAGCAGTAACACTGTGAGCATAAAACACAGAATCCCGAAGAGCCAGAAATCGGCAGCACTCGCCCTAGCTGGTCTGAAGGACAGAAGCACCATCCTCCTTCCCACTGCGGTGCTTCTCTGTGCAGCCCGAGTGGCCGGCTGCACACTCTGCAGGGGATGGGAGGCAGGGTCCTCGGATGCATCCAAAACCCAGAAGTAATTAAAAATCTCAGCTCTGCACTTGCCGACAACACCGTCTCTTTTGCAGCTAATGCAGAAATAAACTTTGTAATTGAGAAATTGAACTCTGAAATGATTCTTCTATTAATTATTTTTCCGGCTTAAACGAGTGTAAGTTTTTTAAGTAATCAATGGGCACTTAACAAGCACAAAGTCATCATTTTTAATAGGATCATCAGTGCATTTTTTTCACAAAAGTGGTGGCTATTGAGTCTATGCTGCCTATGAATAAAAACGTCAGGTTCATCATTACTAGTCTCCAGCAAAAGTTAATGGATACACGTACTCCACGGTACATGTGGCCACACCACTTTGTAAATCATGCCGCCCGCCCTCCTTCCCAGGTGTGCGTGTGTGCCCGTCCAGACCCCACGGCCATTAAACACGGTCTTCAAACGCTTCTGATCCTTAAACTTACCTCAATTTGTTTGTGTTATTTGGCCTTACAAATCCTACGTTACTTTTTTATATTCAATGTTGAAAATATCACACTTGCAATACATTAACTCTGATCTAGTCCTTTTAATCTATATTCCAGTCACCTCAATCGATTTTTTGAAGATTCATAACAAAAGAGTCACCTTTTTTTTTTTTTGCAAGCAGCTCATTACTAGATTCCAAGAGTATGGAGAGGGTTTGCTTCTGAAAACAGCATCACAGCTAAAAGCTGTGTCAAATTAAATACTAATGAGTTTCAAATATGTGTGGCTCACTCTGTGTGCACGGGTCCCTGAGCAGAATGCTAGGCTGGGACAAGGCCACAGAGCCCCTTGGTGGCTCAGAGAAGGGCAGCTGAGAACCCTCAGGCCTGTTCCACGGTGCCCCACTCCTTCCACCAGAGCACTGTGCCTTCCTTCTCCTGGGGTACCAGGTGACGCCTAGAGACAAAGTGTGATGAACTTGGGACCAACCGAGGCGCTAAGGGCAGGGCAGGGAGGCAGTGGGGAGCCCCAGTGGTGAGCTGTCTGCTCTGCAATCGGGAAGACCGAAGCAAGCCCACAGGGCTGCGAGGAGCTTCCAGACTCAGTGAGGAAAATCTCCCTCACAGGGAGCCAGGCTCCGAGTGGGCAGTCAGGACACCCAGCCGTGCCCAGGAGGCCTGGTCTCCCTCCGAGTGGGCAGCTCTCAGGCCCTGAATGGCACCTTTACCAGTGTGTGCTTCGCCTGTGAAATCTCACCTGAGCTTCAGGAAAAGAGTCACCGAAGTCGCTCAGTCAACTCCCTCAACTCCCGTCACCCAGCCTCACGCGGCCTCTCTCTTTGGGGGTTCTGGCCAGGTCATTTCTGTAAAACCCCAAAGGCAGGAGGACCCTCCCGTACCTCAGGGGGCACAAATAAAAGACACCATCCTTCGATCAATGTCAGAAGTTTCACAGCTTAACCAAGGGGATTCCGTGGGGAAACGTGAACTTCACTGGAATCAATGAGCAGTGGACACAGTCTAACTGCGCTGGACGTGAGAGGGACCCTGCTCCACCCTGAGGTCCCCTCACCAGGGGCACAGGCACGACGGGAGGCAGAACTCAGCCAACGGTTAAAGCTACAGACACAACCCCTGCGGCAGTCACATGACAGCTGAGTGCTGGCTCCACCCACCTGTGACTCCTGCTCTGTGCCTCGCCCTGAGGAGTGCAAGAGAGACACTGTCACCGTGCAACAGCTGCCCCACGTCAGCAGGAGGGGACAGTGCCTGAGCGTCCCTACCGCAGTCATCTGGTCCTGGCCGTAGCTTCTGACCTGTAATGGCAGCAGAAGGGTCTTACAGAACATGGAGAAGGCATAGCCCTTGGCCACATGCACACACCATGTCATGAGGTTGGCACAACCGCCCCAACCAGTCAGGCACACTCCCAGAACAGAGCCAAGCCTCGTGTCCCCTGAGAACTCCTACCCAAAGACAGGCCAGATGAGAGCTTGGCGGCCCCACGGGGGCAGATGGGCCACGGGCTGAAGCCAAGACTAAGGAAGCCTTTGCCGGACCAGGACCTGCCTTCAGGTCCGGCCACCACCAGGAAAGGAGGCAGGGGCCTGGCAGAGCTGAGCCTGACACGGTCAGAACAGTGCTCAGCTGAGCAACGTGTTCAGAGTGCCGGGAGCCGGAGAGCACCAGCAACCAAGGAAATGAAGACTGTCAACCCAATTAACTAATGGTGACTGGCTGTTTCTGCACTCAGCATTGAGCTGGGACCCACTGACACGTCCTCAGTACAGGTGACTGTGGAATCCAGGGTGTTCAGAGTTCAGGGCCCCAGTTCAGGTATTAGGCAATAAGGGCTTTCCAGTGGAAGAGAACGACTGCCTGCGACGTTAAATCTAGCAGGAAATGCCACAGTGCGAGACGGCCAGGTCCCCTCCCCACAGAGGTTCAGAGAGAGGAAGGAACAAGTCTGTTCTTGCTGGGCCTGGGGAGAGCGCTGGGTGCGGCTGGAGGGAGACTCAGGAGGGCTGCTCAGAGAGGGGACGAGCCCCAGCTCTGCCACCTGCTCTCCCTGCTCAGGAGCAGCTGGGGGCAAGAGGGAGCGCCCCCTGAGGGGACAGGGCCAACGTCGCACCCAGCTGTCACGCCACAGTCACGGGTGCTCACTGTTGGTGCTGGGAACCCGAGGCCTCACGGCTCCCCCCCACCCCGTCTGAGGGTCTTCTGTCTTCCGTCAGGGGCTCACTGTCCGGGGGCCCTCTGAGCACTGCTGGGGCCTGCCAGTCTGGGGGGGTCGCTTGCATTTCCGTCTAACCTCAGGCACGCTGCTCTTCCTGGCTGTGGGAGGAGATGGACGTGCAGCCATCAGCTATTAGAAATGGGGCTGTCCACGCTGACGCCGGAGCCCGGACCTCGCAGAGTGCAACCACCAGGAGGAAGACCCCTCTCCTCGGGAAGCCCCATGCTCCTCTCCCAGGACACCGTGATGCCACCTTGGCTGTGACTGGCCAGCGCATGGCGTCCTGGGTTCTTGGGACACTCCTCTCCAGGTCGGTGAGTCCACCTGAGCCAGGCATGGGATGCATTGTGACTGCAGCAGCTCCTGGTTCGTCCCCGTGAAGTTCCCAGAGGAGGCGGTCAGTGCTGTCAACTGTCCACACTGACTCTGAGGTGCAGGGACGCGGCTCTGGACCCTCAAGGCTCCACTCGGGGGCCTTGGTCTTTGGAACTGCACCTTAGAGCTCGCTCCTCACTGACAAGTGACAGAACACTGCTGTCCAAGGCAAATACAATGTGGGACACAGACACGAGTCACATTTCTAATTTTAAGCTTTAGGGTGCTCACTTTTCTTTATTTTTTGATACTGGGGATTGAACTTGGGGGCACTCCACCACGGGCCACATCCCCAGCCCTATTTTTGTAATGTTTTTAAATTTAGAGACAGGGTCTCACTGAGTTGCTTAGCACCTCTGAGGTGCTTACAGTTTAAACTCGTTGGAGAAGGACACCAAACCTGATCCACCCACACTGTCACCCCACGCGGAGTCAGCGTCCCGGGTGTCGGGCAGCCTTCGATCGTGTCTGCAGCTCTGAGACCCAGGTGTGCTCCCAGCTCCTCCCAGTTCTCAGGAGCTGCATCTCCAGTGCTGGACAGTCACGGTCATGGGCTGCAGTGACACTCCTCCTGTCTGTGACAGTCTGCTCTGTGGGGCAGCTGGGGACGAATGACAATAGGGAAGAGAAAACAAGCCCTGGCCATCCAAAGCTGTGGCTGACAAAGAGGCATCAGAAGGACCCACACTCTGTGGGACAACGAGGACTCGGGACATTTGAAATGCCACCCAGCAAGCCTTCTCAGGACCGACGTCATGCCCGTTAAGCTTTGAAGTTGGAGATTCCAGGTTCTATGCCTGATTTCACCTTGACTTTCATGTGAAAATGAGAACAAGGAGACCTGGGCTCACATGGGTGGGGGTTTGGCACTGGGGATTGAACCCAGCAGCACTGAACCACTGAGCCGCATCCCAGCCCCTTTTATTTTTCACTTTGAGTCAGGGTCTTGCTAAGTTGCTTAGGGCCTCGCTCGGTGGCTAGGGCTGGCTTGAACTCCCGATCCTCCTGCTCCAGCCTCCCGAGTTGCTGGGATTACAGGCGAGCACCACCGAGCCTGGCTCACACAGCTCTTAACAGACGAATAAACATTGAAATAAAACCACGTTTAGGAGCAATGCAAAGCTTTCTGGCTGTTGACCCTTCCTCAAATGCAGGGCCTGTGCTTTCCTGGCCTGGTGCCTTTAATCCTGCCAAAGAATCTTCCAGGATCTGCAAGGGACGTGTCTGCCAGGCTGCTGCTCCCTCCTACAGGACCCTGCCTGCCTCCGACAAACCCCTGGGTCACCCACAAAGGCCACTGCTCCTCCAGCAAAAGGGCCAACCAGGGCAAGGACTGTCCCTCAGCTCTCAGAGCAGCACGGACCAGGTCAGTGGAGGGTTCAAACCCGAGATGAATCACAGAGCTTCAGCCAGCAGGGCCAGGTCTCCCCTTCCCGTGGAGGCCCAGCGTGACTAAGAGCCGGCGAAGCGCTGGTGGGAGGAATCAGAGGTTGGGGGAAACACAGTACAAGGCACAGGCGAGAGGCGGCCGCGCATCTGGCAGGAGCAGGTTTGGGGTGCGCTTGGCTCTAGCTGCGACCTCTCCAGGGAGTCTTCAGGACCCACTCCGGCCTGGATGCTGATGTCTAAGGAGGAACCGCGGAGCACCCAGGACGGAAATAAGGACCTGCTCCAGACCTGCTTGGCCGACAGTGTAAGGCTTATCAGGCTCTCTAACATCCAGAAACGCTTGTGAAGAGTTGGTACTTGGAACATAAATATTTTTTACTGTGTTAAACAGCAAACATTCTGAGCAATGTAACATCAAAATGCTGTCAGATATTTATGCCTTGGGCAGAAAAATATTAAATCTTTTTTTTTCTAACTTAGCCTGTGTTTTCCCAAATATAGAGGCTGAGAAAAAGGCAGATGTGTAGGTAATTTATCTGGGAATCAATGCTCTGCGGAGGAACCCAGTTGGGGGAGGTTGGGGAGGGAGTCTAGGCGGCATCTCTGCTGTGGGAAACTGGACTCCAATCCCACGGGGCCTCTGACGTCTTACTGACACTTAGATGTTGTGGGGAGACAAATCCATTCTTTGCCAAGGGTGGCCTCATGGCACCAATGTCAAGCCGTTTTCAGTAAGTGTCCTAGGTGGTGGCATCAGCCACACCTTCAGAAAGGAAGCCAGAGGCAGGAGTGAGGTCCCAGTTAGGAAGGTGGTCAGGCTTCACCAACGCAAAGGGGTCCAAGGCCACACAGATCCTGCCGCTGCGGCAGGGCAGGCAGCGCAGAGGGAGGGCTTGGGCGGTGCAGAGGAGGCTCCAGCACAGCCCACCCCTTCAACACTCAGATGTCTGCTGAGTCACTTCCTGAGACCTTCCCTGGTCACTTAAGGCCAGAATGATGACGACCTCGACATGCAGCCAGAGGGAGTTAGGGAGCAGACCCCAGCTCTTCAGTGGTGACCAGCACTCCACATCCCTTCCAGCATGGCCATCCCACACGTCCCTCGTGGCAGTCAGCAGGTCAGCTGACGGGGCTTCTGCCAGGTGGGGGACACAGACCGATCTGTGTAGGATCTCTATCCCTTGCTGCCCTGTCCTTTGTCAGGCCTTGATTGTGACGGTTACTAGTTCTCCGTTGTCGGTGGACACAGAAGCATCCAAAGACACATGGCGAATCCTGTGGGTTCCAGACACGTCCCGTCTGCCTGTCCCCAGCAGCAGGCCTCGCTCCTCCTGACAGTGGGAAGCACATCCCATCAGAACTGCAGGCTGTCCTTACCTGGGCACTCTGGCACAGGGCCCACAGGAGCAGGGTCAAATGTAGCTGTGGGCTGGGGACCAGTGTGTCCCTTGGTGGACATCCCCGTCCCTCCATTGCCCTGCCAAGAACCGGGGCCTATAATCTGGAACAACCTGAGGCTGTTGGGACAGAGACACAGATTCCCCGCTGGGGCACTGGAGGGTGGTGACAGAGCCAACCCATCTTCGGACACCAGGTACTGAGTCTACAGGACAGTACTGGCTCTCCAGGGCTGGTGCACAGTTCCCACAATGAAGTCACTCTGAGCAACATGAACTGGACCCTCTGTTGCCCTGGAGGTGGAAGGGTGGCCTCTTGGCACTCTGGGAAAAGCCCCTTGCCTCCCCCACTCAGGCCTGGGCTAGCAGCCGAACCTCTCCAGCCTTTCCCGCTCCACCCCGTGGGTTTCCTCCTGTGTGGCTCTGAGTCTGGGTCCAAACCCCATCTTCTTATGTGGACACCAGTCACTACATTTGGAGCCTGCATGGATCCAGCATGACCACATCTTAACTTGAGCACCTCTGCAAAGACCCTGTCTCCAAATACCGTCACAGTCACGGTGCCAGGTGGACAGAACCTCTGTAGGCGAGGGAGTACTGTCAACATGGGACAGGGGCATGCAGCAGACAGCTTCCCAGACACAGCCCTCAGGGACGGCGCCCGGCCCCCAGGGTCACCAATGGCCATGCTCTGCCTGAACCCACGCAGGCCCCACAACACTCCACTGTCCACTCTACACAAGGACAGGAAACACAGGCAAAGGGGCTGACTTGCTCACTGTGTTCCACATGACGGGGGGCTGAGTCAGGTCCTGCCTCTGTCTCTGAGTAAAGTCCTTTCTGTCCACCAAGTGTGGCTTCCCTAGGACTCTGTCGGCTCCGATGCACAGGTAACAGTATTCCCATCTCCTGGCCCAGATGGAAAGCCCCTGACAGTGTGGGAAACTGGTTCTGAGTCCTAACTCTGCCCAGTTTGGTCCTGACTCCAGAGACTGCTGCCCACGGTGCCGTCACGGGTGCCCCTCCCTGGGGGCATACAAGGTGGTGATTGTAAGGATTGTCTGCCATCCTAGGCCCATGGTGGCACTCCCTGGGTTATGCTTGTCGTGTGCCAAGAGCGTGGTCGCAATGGAGGACTCCCAGGGAGTCACTCTGCCCAATCCCCTTTCTTCTTCCTGCCGTAGATGCCACTCCGTGGCTGGAAACGTGGCAGCCATGTTATTGTGAAGCACTGAAGTGGCAGACCCAGGATGGCGGCGTGGCGGGAGGCAAGGAGCCCGGGTGGGCAATGCAGAGGAACTTCCTGCCCTCCAGACAGGAGCCCGGGCTCCTCCACAGAGCTGCCCGGGGCCACCCTCTACGCTGCCTGGTCAGCTGACGTGGCCTTGCTGATTACCAAGCCAGCGTACCCCACGGGGACGGGAAGCAGACTTGAGGTCCCCTTCTCCAAAACTGACGACCGCACTGAGAAAACACAGGGTGCACGTGTTCAAAGGGAAAGAGGACGGAGAGTGCTCACCGTGACCCTGTGCCTCTGACTCTCGGGGAAGGCAGGGCCGCGCAGACTAGGGCACCCACAGGTCGGGGGGGAAGCCCACAGCGGGCCAGGCATGGAGAGGTGCCACCAAATGAAAGGTGGAGAGAGCTGGAAGGACAAAGAGAGGCCACGGGCAACGCCAGCACTCGAACCCAGTCTCGGGGGAGAGAAACGTAGGGTCTGTCGGTGGGACAGGAGTCTGCTCAGCCCAGGCGGGGAAGCAAGGGAAGGGATCTCGGTTCCTTTAGTCTGATCACAGCCGTAGAAACGGTCACCCTCTCCTGGACTCAAGTCTCTGATAATTATGAGCAGCTCGCCAAGATGAGAAAGGAACTCTGAGAAAAGTGACAGAATTCCAAACCTACGAGCAGAGTAGGCTCAGAGAACAGAACGTACCAGAACCGCTGTGTGGACGTGGAGACACAGAACCACTGTGTGGACGTGGAGACAGAACTGCTGTGTGGACATGGAGACACAGAACCGCTATGTGGATGTGGAGACACAGAACCGCTGTGTGAACATGGAGACACAGAACTGCTGTGTGGACATGACAGAGACAGAACCTCTGTGTGGACGAGGAGACACAGAACCGCTGTGAGGACATGGAGACACAGAACCACTGTGTGGACGTGGAGACAGAACTGCTGTGTGGACGTGGAGACACAGAACTGCTGTGTGGACGTGGAGACAGAACTGCTGTGTGGACGTGGAGACATAACCACTGTGCGGACATGGAGTGGACGTGGAGACACAGAACCGCTGTGTGGACGTGGAGACACAGAACCGCTATGTGGATGTGGAGACACAGAACCGCTGTGTGAACATGGAGACACAGAACTGCTGTGTGGACATGACAGAGACAGAACCTCTGTGTGGACGAGGAGACACAGAACCGCTGTGAGGACATGGAGACACAGAACCACTGTGTGGACGTGGAGACAGAACTGCTGTGTGGACGTGGAGACACAGAACTGCTGTGTGGACGTGGAGACAGAACTGCTGTGTGGACGTGGAGACATAACCACTGTGCGGACATGGAGTGGACGTGGAGACACAGAACCGCTGTGTGGACGTGGAGACACAGAACCGCTATGTGGATGTGGAGACACAGAACCGCTGTGTGAACATGGAGACACAGAACTGCTGTGTGGACATGACAGAGACAGAACCTCTGTGTGGACGTGGAGACACAGAACCGCTGTGAGGACATGGAGACACAGAACCACTGTGTGGACGTGGAGACAGAACTGCTGTGTGGACGTGGAGACACAGAACTGCTGTGTGGACGTGGAGACAGAACTGCTGTGTGGACGTGGAGACATAACCACTGTGCGGACATGGAGTGGACGTGGAGACACAGAACCGCTGTGTGGACGTGGAGACACAGAACTGCTGTATGGACATGACAGAGACAGAACTGCTGTGCGGACGTGGAGACAGAACCTCTGTGTGGACATGGAGACACAGAACCACTGTGCGGACGTGGAGACAGAACCTCTGTGTGGACATGGAGACACAGAACCACTGTGTGGACGTGGAGACACAGAACCACTGTGTGGATGTGGAGACAGAACTGCTGTGTGGACATGGAGACAGAACCGCTGTGCGGATGTGGAGTGGACGTGGAGACACAGAACCGCTGTGCTGACGTGGAGACAGAACCGCTGTGTGGACGTGGAGACACAGAACCACTGTGCAGACGGAATCGCTGTGCGGACGTGGAGTGGACGTGGAGACACAGAACCGCTGTGTGGACGTGGAGATGGAATCGCTGTGCTGACGTGGAGACAGGCATGCGAGAGGGTCAGCTGTGGTGTTGGGGCTCTGTTTTCTCTGAGGTTTTTTGCTTGACCCTCAGTGTATCCTAGCCACTCCTCCAAAACAAGGAAGGAACCTGGAACCGGCTCCTGGGTGGAGGATGGCCGTGCAGACCCTTGGCTCAGGTAATGGCTGGCAGAGGGCCACACTCAGGGGAAGTATTTGAGTGTCCACTGATTGCTTTTTAGTTGCAAGTAATAAAATCCACTTGAGTCAGCTGAAGCAGGAAGGTGAACTGACCGAGTCCAGCTCGTTGTCGCACTGTTCGGAGGCCGAGGGCAGGGACACAGGGAAGGTGCCGGAACAAGGGAGCTGGGGTGACCGAGGGTCTCTGAGTGGCGCACTTCTGCTGATACCATCTCCGTTCTGCGGGCCGACGGCGTCTCTGTTCCTCCCTCCACAGAGTCAGCCCTCACCCCCTCAGCAACAGCTGCGTCCTGCGAGGCCCGTCCAGGTTGAGGCTCGCTCTGCTGCCCGACCCCACATCCCAGCTCCAACCCGCCCGCAGTCCCCGCCAAGTGGCCCTCCCGCCTCTCCACCCTGGCGCCCTGTCACGGTGCCCCAGTGCACTGGTCTCTCAGCTCTTGGGAAGAGGAGAGGTCTGTCTGGGCTCGGGGACCCTGCCCTGGCTGTCCCCCTGAGACAGGGACCGTGCTCCTGCAGATGTGGGCACAGCCCCTCCCTCTCTGCTGCTTCTCCCCTCAGAGTCACCCTCCAGGGCCGCGAAGTCCACCGTCAGGGCCGCCCTGGCCGGTCCCCGGCTCTCCAGCACACAGCTGATTCTCCCCCTCTTCTGGACTGTCCACGGAGCCACTGCCCCTTCCCGTTTGTTCATCCTTGGGCCAGATGCACCATCCCTCAGGGAGCTCCCTCCGCCTCCAGGGCCATGAAGAGAGCAACCTGCTCCACACACTCCCTGTCACAATGTCCAGTTGACATGGGCCCAGAGCCTGGTGCCAGGCGACCGTGGACACAGACCTCTGAAACAATGAGCAAAATAAACATCTCCTCCTTTTGAGTCTTTACCTCCGGCACTTTGTCATAGCAACAGAAGGCGGGCACCGGGCCCTCTCTCCCCTGGCCAACGCTGACACTAGCCCAGGATGTGACTGCTCTCCTCAGTGACACTCCAGGGGCTGCTGAGGGGGCTCTGCGGGGAGAGCATTCAGCCCAAAGGCAGAGCTGACAGTGCAGGTTATCTTGGACCTGGGGTGTAGCTCTGTCTTGTGCTGCAGGAACTGCAGCTGCCTCCGCCTGAGAGTGCTGCCTATCCAAGAGGAGGCAGCCGAGCACAGAATCCCAGACCCCTGGCACCACTGGACAGCGAAGGCACTGACCACACTGCGCTCCCGGAGCGGGAGCCTGCAGCACCCTTAGGTCTGCCCGCCTGGAGACCAAGCCCGGTTCCTGAGAGTGGGGCAGGGTCCCGCACTACTGCCTTCCTCTGTGTTTCAGGGATGCGTGTCTGGTTTAGAGTGGACGTCCAGGGATCAGTGGCAAAATATAGATGGCTCTGCTGCATGGCGCCACGGAGGAAAGACCCTGTGGCACAAACATGACTGCCAGGGACAGCACACATGGCAAGTGGAGGGAGGAAGGCTTCCTAAGGTACAGCTGGAACCCCGGGAAACGACCTGAACCCCGCCCTCTGGGTGAGCGAGGTCGATGTGAGATGGAAATAATACATGTGGAGAACCAGAACCACGAAGCTCTCAGTAACTGCACAAAGTCTTTTAATGATAATAAGCCAAAACTTCTGTGGCCATAAAAACAAAACGGAAGAGGAAACGTTGATAAACTGGGGTTCACATCAAGATACCCCATTATAACAGTAACAAGCCACAGCCTGGGAGGGACACCTGAAGTGTACATTCTGCCAGACGCCTTTCCCCAAAGTCAGAAAGGACAGCTCTAAATGGTGGTCAAAAAATCAACAATGAAATCAAAGTGAGTGAGGGACGCGACCAGACCCTTCAGACAAGAAAACACAGGGAGGACCGATGAGCCCGTGCGACATCAATGACCAGGACAACACAAACCACATTAACAAGGTGACATCACGCACACTTACTAAAACGTCAAAAACTTAACAGGATGACAACAGAACTGTCAGGGAGTATGTGGAGACGGTAAGACTCTTACCATGAAGTGTACGATGATAGGACTGTTTTGGAAAGCTATTTGGCGATTCTTATAAACTTAAATATGCATCTACCTAAACTAGTGATTTCACTCTTAGACATTTACCTGGAGAAATGGCCAATGAAAGCCTTGTTCACCATGTTCATGGCGATCTCCGCCATCGTGTCACCTTTGTGTTGCCCTGAAACATACCTGAGAGACCCAGCTCTCGGGAGGGAGGGGGTGTGGGGCTCAGGGTCCCAGTGGCTCAGTCCGCGGCTGGCCAGCTCCCTTCCTTTGGGCCTGAGGGGAGCCAGGGCATCGGGGCACAGGAGAGCCGCCCACCTCCTGGAATCTGGGAGCAGAGGGGCAATGAGAGAAAGGGGCAGGGACAAGGTGTCCTCCCCAGGCACACCCTAGTGACCTGCTTCCTCCAGCCGTGCCCACCCACCTTCAGTAGTCCCTCAGCTAGCTCTCCCTGGACTGACCCACTGAGGTGCGAGCCCTCAGGATCCAATTGCTTTCCAGCAGCCCCACCTGCACCCTGCCACACTGGGACCAAGCCTCCCCCACGTCCTGCAGATGGCTCCAGTCACAGGAAGGGTGAGAACATGAAGAAGAAATGTACGTGTTGATAAGTACGTGTGTGTGTGCGCGTGTGTGTGCGTGTGTGTGTGTGCATGTGTGTCGCCCCTGGTGGAGGAGGACGGCCCAGTGAACAGTCAGTGCGCAGTCACACCCACAGCACCTGTGGCGACAGGCACATCCTGTGTCACCAAGGGCTGCAGTCAGTGTGCTCAGGTGGCCTTGTGTAACGGACTGGGTGGCAGTTTCTTATGCCAACTTATGACCCATAGTCACACAAGTTGAAATGCAGACACCGTGTTGAAGAGGAAGAAAGGAGTGTGTTGGACTAAAAGCAGACCTTTAGGAAATTATTATGATAAACAGCTTTCCCAATCGTATTCCATGGAAAAAAATAGTTCCTCAAACCGTAATCTGAGCTAAATGAAAGCAAGATTATCTTATCAAATTAAGCTGGAAATGCTGTACATTATATCCCCTTTCTCAGCATTCACAGTATATATTTCCATTTTAAAACTCTGAGAAACAGTAACATGGGAAACTGTTGGTTTTATTTAACTTGGATTTTCCCAGAAGTATCCCAATATAATTTTCAACAAGCAGTAGGTTTAACCATTATTTAAATCCCACCCAGTCTTAATTCCCCAGGAGCTTGTCATAATAAAGAGGAATGCTTTCCAGACGTGACTGCGCAGTGATTCCGTGAGATAATTAATCTGCGATAACACATTTCTCATTGAATAACGGAACCCAAAGATACAATATGGTATTCCTCACAGACACCTGATTACTCATCTCTGCCCTAAACAGACCACACTGCACGTGAAGCATCCCTGCCTGTGCCTCCCTGAAGCTGCCTGCCCTGCAGCAGGTCGACTTCCTGAGCTTCATCCTGCCCATTAAGGGCCGCGAGAACGCTTCCCACAAGGTACTCCCCAGTGTTTCACTTTCCCGGTCCATAAAATGGGTTCAATTGGGTACTGTTATAAATTGATTGGCTCTAATACATTTTTGCATTTTCTGAAACATTTGAGCCATTAAGTAAATCTATGTTGTACATTCATTATTTGTGGCTTATTAACATAATCTCTTTCCAAACTTCATGAATATTAGTTGGGCACCTACTGCATGCAGTAGAACCTGCTGAATGAACAGGGTCCTCTCCTTTTACACTCTAAAGGGCTTCTTCAGTGCAATGCCAGGAAAGTAGGGAGAGATTGAAATTAGGCCCATATCTACCTACCCACCATCCATCCATCTATTTATCATTTCTTTAATTTAAGCATGCAGCTCTGGACACACTTCAAACATATACTCAGCCGTGTTTGCTAGTGGATTGAATGTGTGATGGGAGAAAAGAAGAAAGGAACCTGCTCTGCTCATGAGCAGGCAACTGGCAGGGAGTGGACCTTTACCAAGATGGGACAGGCTGGGATGGCAGGTAGGGGTCGGGTGGAAGGCACCGAGCTCCACCTGTGCACAGGAGGTCTGAGGTGCCTTTTGATACCCAGTGGAGAAGCAGGACAGACAACCTGGGGCCCAGGGGATACTCGGAGCAGCAGAACAGAGGAAAGGAAGGGAATGCCCACACAAGCCCCAGGGCCACTCAGCAAACGGGACAGGACCCAGAAAGGACCGTGAAAACTGACGCGCAGGGCCAGCGACGCAGACAGCAGACCAGGAAACAGGTCTTTCAAAAGCTGGGGCACAGGGGCTGGCACGTGGAGCAAGACCAGGTGAAGGACAAGCCAAGGGGAGGACACTCCAGAAGGGTCAACGGGCTGGACATGGAAATCCAGGACAGCCAGCACCCTACAGAGCACTGCAAGGACTCTGGATTGGCAGGCACCACTGGACGGGGATAAGGAGACAACGAGATGATCTGACGTAGACTGAAAAGGTCACTGTACCCGTTCCATGACACCAGATGGTGCAGAGACGGTGGGTCAGGGAGGGACTGGGGTAACTCAGAAGGAGAACCTGGAGGCTAGGACCAGGGACGCAGCAGAGGAGGCCGTGAGAAGCCACACTTTGGATAGACTTGAAGGACAGAGCAACAGGATTTCCAGACGGCCTGGATATGGGGAATGAGAATAAGAGTCCACGGGACTCCGCCACAGGCAGGAAGAACTGGGCGCCAGCCAATGCCACTAACACACCCAGCACACTCAGAGGGGACACACACTCAGGGCACTGCTAAGCTCTGATGGAACGTGGAGGGACAATGAGGGGACTGATGAGTGACAGGAGCATGGAGAAAATGCAGGAGACAAGGACGTCCGGAGGAGAGTGTCTCCAGGAGGAGGAGACCACCTCCCTGACAAAGGTACCAAGAGGTCAGCCAGGACGAGACAGCATGGTGAGCACTGCCCTCGTGGGAGAGGACAGAGGTGTCCAGCACAGAGATGCCCAGGGACGTGCTCAGCTGGCCCTAGCCCTCACAGAGGCCACACTGACCATGACAAGGGCTGTGTTAGAGCCATGGTGCAGATGACTGGTGGCACTAACAAGGATCACTGGTGACGATGACAAGGGCTGCGTTAGAGCCATGGTGCAGATGAGTGTTGGCACTACAAGGATCACTGGTGACCATGACGAGGGCTGGAGTACATGACTGTGGCACTGACAAGCATCACTGGTGACGATGACGAGCGATGCATTAGAGCCATGGTGCAGATGAGTGGTGGCACTACAAGGATCACTGGTGACCATGACGAGGGCTGTGTTCGCACCATGGTGGAGTTGTAATTGCAGTGAGTGTGAGAAAGTATGAAAGGGTAGATGGCTTGATAAAGTGAGCATAAAACCAACATTTAAATGTTTTTTTTTCATGCAAGAAGTAAAACCCTCGCTGAGGGAAAATCAGAGTAAGGTACCATTACTGTTGATGCATGCACAAATAATGCATGGTTCTGTTGAGAAGTCCAGCAGAGAGAAAGTCATCTACTGCAGCTGAAGTCATGCTCACGGGGAGGGCTGGTGCTGCAGAGAGCCTCTGCTGGGAACAGAGGAGGAGGTGGCCTCGGGGAACACAGCACTGTGGAGGTTGAGCTGTGCTGGCAGGCTGGAGTCCTCTTCTGAGTGCTGCAGTTTTTCTTTGTGCAATAAAAAGATGGACATTAGCTGGAAACTCAGTGCAGTGGAGAGGGTGTTTTGAGAAGAGAAGGGTCATGCCACTGTCATGGCAAAGACGGAGGAGTGAGTGGGCTGGGATTGCCGGCAGCCCGCGGGCCCCTATGCTTAGCAGGGCTGAGCCTGAAGTTGCGCCGTGTGTTTGGAAGTTTTTCTCCAGAGGTTCAGCTGTGTGGGTGCCGCAGAGTGGGCGGAGGGTTGGATTTAACCAAGGATATGTTTTTGCCCTGGTGAATAATTGTTGCAATTAAACTTTCAGATCTCAGCTGTGCCACGGCATATGACAGCTATGGGTAAGGAAAGGATGACGTGGCAAAAGAAAATAACATTTACTGGAGTCCTACCCTGTGTTTTAGGAGCTTTGAATTCCCTGTGATCCCACAATGGCCCTGTGAAATACATGTTTTACATGTGCTACATACGAAGAAACTGAGGCTGAGAGACATGGAATAATTTTGTTTTCAGAATAATACAGTAGAGAGCAGAGGGATGTTAAGAAGAGCACAGGTGTTTCTCAGGTGCTTAGAGCTGGACTGGAGGGAAGATCTGGTTTACTCTTCTGGGGAATACCTTGGCTCCCAGTCCAGGCTGTGGCCAAGTCAGCTGGCCACACACCAGGACATAGCTTCCTGCCATCAAACCCCAGGTGGCAGTCCCAGCCACCAATTTGGCTAGGAATACATGGCACCACCAGTCACAAAACTACTCATTTGCTCCCATAAAACAGTCATCACCTAGCAGGATGCCAAGAAAATCAATCATGACTAAACTCCCAATTTGGTTTGACTCACTGACCACGCGTGGACATGATCATAATGTTTGGTTATCATTCTTCATAACAACCATCTGCAACTGAGCTGTGACTCTGAGCCTGAGCGTGCTGGCGATTCTCAGGTGCCTGCCCTGAAGCTGTCTTGCTCTTAGGATAGGTCTTCTAGTTCAAGACTGACCCTTAATTCAAACAGCGGGTTAGCTGGCCTATAGAAGCTAAAAGGATTTTAGACATAGTTATGTCCTGTACAGTTGGGAATCCTAATGTCACATAAAATGAGGGCATGTTATCCCACTTGGACACGAAGTTCTTAGTAGCATGCATGGGGGAAATTTTCCTCAAGTCTAAATGTGTTTTTTACAAATATGTACATCTTATAAGCTACCAGCCTCTTTTTTTCCCTGTGGTGGACACCAAGCTTCATAAGTAACATGCTTAATCTTTGTTTCTGAGTGTTAACAGGCTGGCCAGCGGGAATCAGCCATGGCACCTGGAGAAACTGTCAGAATTTCACACTCCTGGCAATCCTCTTGCCTGACCAGGGCCTCTGGTCCCGGAAAAAGAGTGATATGGGGACCATGGGCAGGTGGCAGGTGTGATGGACACTTGCAAAGCCTGTCCAGGACCCTGGCTGTGAGATACCTGTGTCCCCCACCTCAACTCAGCTGTGGAGACTGAGCCACGGTCCCCACTGGGGAGGCCATCATCGATGGCTGTCAGAGACATGCAAGAGAAGCCCCCATCCAAATCATCACAAGAGGGAGAGAAAGGGGTACTGAAATGAAATACCAAGGGTGGTTCAAGGACACAAGAAGAATGTTCTTCACTACAAAATTACAATCTTTTACCTGTTTAAAAGATTGTAATGCTATTTTCAAGGGGAAATATAATTAGAAGTACCCCTTTGTGGGACTAGAGTCCAAAAGAGAAAGGCAATGTTCACCCCAATGACCTTTTCACAGGCAGTGCACCGGAACGTCACAGAAGCAGAGCAAACCCGCGGGCAGGATCGCAAAGGCACTTGCCCAGTTAAAGGAGCACGTGTCCACACCGCTCTGCTGCACCCAGAGCAGTGCCGAAGGGTTCCAGTGACTTGCCTGATATCCTCGGGCCTTGAAGTAAAAGGAGCGAAGGATGCGGCCGTGACGCCTGGAGACCTCACGGTGACTGCTGGGGTGTGAGGTGTGTCCTCGAGGGGTCTGGGGGAGTGGCCAGGCTGACCAGAGCTGTGGGCAGCATTAGGAAAGCAGGAACGCACATGGAGAGCCACAGACAGGGGCGCCGCCAACTCAGGGGCCACTGCAGAGCAGCAGATAACCCGCAGCAAGGCCCACCGCGGAGGGTGTGGCTAGGAGATGGCAGCACCGCCCACAGCAGAGGGAGTGGCCTGAACCCCGCAGCACCGCCCACTGTGGAGGGCGTGGCCTGACACTCTAGCACCGCCCACTGTGGAGGGCGTGGCCTGACACTCTAGCACCGCCCAATGCAGAGGGTGTGGCTAGGAGATGGCAGCACCACCCACAGTGGAGGGAGTGGCCTGAACCCCGCAGCACCGCCCACTGTGGAGGGCGTGGCCTGACACTCTAGCACCGCCCACAGTGGAGGGAGTGGCCTGAACCCTGCAGCACCGCCCACCATGGAGGGAGTGGCCTGAACCCCGAAGCACCGCCCACCGTGGAGGGTGTGGCTATGAGGCCGCAGCACCGCCCTCTGCAGGGGGCGCGGCCTGAAGCCTCGCAGCACCGCCCACCACGGAGGGCGTGGCCGTGAGAGCCCACCCACCCCTGCAGGCTGGTGCAGGTGCAGTCCCAGCATGCGAGGAGGCTGGGGTCCAGGACTGCTAGCTGAGCTGGAGGACTCTGCAGAAACCGGTGGGCCGCAAGGCCTTGGTGGGCAGACACAGCCGCAGTGCTGCTGAGGCCCATCTCATCCTCTCTTTTCCACGTGTCGCAGCTCTCTTGGTTTAATTGTAGGTCTCACCAGGGGATAAACAACCCTTGGAGTGGCCTGGAGAAGAGCACAGGGGACAAAGCCATTCCACCCAGAGGCGGTGGTGCGGGCAGAAGCTCCAAGGACCTGCAGAGCTCTGGCGTCTGCCTGGCGCCCGGCTGGGAGACCCGGCCCTGGAGTCAAACCTGGTTCAGGTCCCAGCTCTGCCGCTTACCAGCCAGGTAATCCCAGCTACGGTTCAGAAGAGAGGGGAGGACCTACTGAGGGTCACCCCCATTCTACAGAGCAGGAGCAGACGGAGACAGAGTAAGGGGTCTGCCTCATCCACCTCGTGTTCTGGACCTGCGAGGGGGGTAGGCGGGTGGCTTCCTCGTCGGTGTTCTGTCATCTAACACGATAAACACTGGCACTGTCGTGGGACTACATTCTACCCAGCAATGGAAAGGCAGACAGATTTCTAAAATGACCAGACATCATGCCATAAAAATAGGCATCTTCAAGATAAATCCTAAAAAGATTTCATAAGGTACCCAATGTAGAGTGAAATTCTATCACATGAAACCAGAATTAATTCATCTGTCGAAAGTACTTTGTCAAGTGTCTCTTGCAATTAAAACCACTTGAGAGCCACAACAGCCTGGTGGAAATGCAAGCAGAGTTAAAGCCAGGTCACAGCCTGCACCGCGTGCTGGCTCTGTGGCCTCCAGCAAGTAACTCGGACTCTGTGGGCTGTAGCCTGGCGTTTTGTGACTGTGGAGATGGCAAATATGAAAGTGCCTTCTTGATATGGCAACAGCAATGTTAGTAACAATTTGGTAGAGAGGGACCACCTTGTGCTCCCTGACAGAGGGACAGTGGGGGCATATGACACCTGGACAGTGCTGGGAAGGGGCTCATTCGTGTGGCAGAGAGCTCCATGGTGTGGATCCTGATCCAGCCACTCACGAGTGGTGTGACGTGGGCTCTGTTATCATCTCTTGGAGCAACAGGTCCTTCATCTTTAAAATAAAAGTAACATGGCCACCTGCAGAGGCCTTCCAAAGAGCGTCCAGTGCAAAGCAGCTGGTGCCAGGTCGTTCTCATGGATGGCAGCTGCCACCCTTACTGTCTTCCCAACGCCGTCACCATCGTCACTTCCTGTTATTTCCTTCTGAAAATATAAGCCAGGGCAGTGGCAAAGGAGAGGCCTGCTCCCGACCGGCAGTGTGGGTGGAGGCTCTGAGTTGCTTTGAAAACTGGTCCACCAAGAGGAAGCCCCACATTAGAATAGAGAGGATTCCTTAGTTTCTTGATTCAATACTAAAATCCTCCTGATGTCTGTAGATTTGATTTTCTTTGTCTTAAAAATGGAAGCCAACAAAAATTCCTAAAGTTTGGTCAATTTAAAGGTGACCTTTATCAATAATATTGAGAGAACAGTAATCAAGGCAGACCTGCCCCCAGGGACCTCAAGGTCAGTACCTGTTACTTTAACATCTGGCATCTGCTCTGCTTGTTAGAAGTCATTGTTAGAAGGTACTACATAGGTAGGAGCTATCACTGGCTGTCTGAACAACTGCCACTTACGTGTTCCAACCCTGAACAACACTCGGAGTGAGCGATTTAATAAACCAGCAATTGCTCATGCAAGGGCAATTACCACCATTTTGGTTTAATTATTAATGTGAGTTTTGTTATGTTCCCCACTTTAGCAAGCGATCTTTTGTAATAAAGAGGAAAGTACAAAATATCATATGATATGATGATATATGGTGATAATTTCATTACTATTACGAGTAGCTAGTAATATTCAGCTAATGTCATCTCAGGAGGTACTAAAATCCTCAGTCTTTCTCCGCAAGGAAGACCAATGCTGAAAAGCCAAATGTATAGAAGCAGTTAAGTTACCTTCAGGGGCCTTGCCTGCTTTAGGATCACACGGGGTTCTTTCAGAGACCTAGCTCTGATTTTGATGTCCGTGTTAAAAGGAAGAGGCCATCCTAAACCACTTGGTGTGAGCTGCTCAGGTAAGCCTTAAAATGTTCATGTCTGTGGTTTGGAGAAGGAGGTGAGAGAGACCAACAGAAAAGGGGCACTTACGTCCTTCTTCATGGAATCATGTGGCCATCTGCAAGAGGGAGCATGAGGGAGCATGTGCCCCAGACGCCATGGTCCTGTAGGGAGTACGGCAGCAGACCCCCCCCCAGCTGCTCATCACCCCGAGTGCACGTCTTCAGATGGGCCCAGTCCCTCACTCTGACTCTCCTAAACCCTCTGTCACTGCCTTCTGGAGCTCCCAGTGTGTCACCAGCCACTCTCACGGGAGCCATCGCTGTTGCCCTGATCTTCATGAACCTGCAGCTACTGGAGACCACTCCATCCAAGTCCCTGCGGCCGTCCATCCAACGTGAGGGCAGCACCATGCTCCAGCAGAGCAGGAGATAGGACCATTTGTCCTGCTCCTTGTCACCAACTGTGCTTCTGCTCCTCTTGTAGAAAGTCCTCATCCCGAGGAGTCACCTACTTCACGCTTCACTCCTCCCTGGGTCCTGTAGTTGTCCTTGTTCACTGGAGTCTGAACTCCCGGCAGACGGTGTTCTTGCCCGGCCCAGCTCTGCTCTGGTCACTGCGTGTGGCAGCTCAACGTTCAAGTGATGACTTGGCCTCTTGGAACCCGGGCCTCTAGGGTGGTCTCTCCAGACATGCCCTCCACCTAACTCTGCTGTCTCCTCTGCACATGTGCCAGCAGCAAGCTGCCTCTCAGGGTCTTGCCACAGGCAGTGCCTGTGTTTTGCTCACGTGACAGGCCAGGTGACACGCACACCTGCTGGCCTACAGCTCTGCTCCATGGCAGAGAAGCCTGGCACCCAGCCTGAAGCAGCACCCCTGCCTGCAAGGAGCACGGTGGGCTTGGGGCACACAGCAACGGGGGGCGGGGGATGGCGGCAAAGGCAGAGCCAAAGGAGGCTTCAAGGCTGCTGCTCCATAGTGGCCGGGGTCACCCTGTTCACATTTGACCAAAGCAAGTCACATGGCCAGGCCTGCTTCTGGGGGCAGGAAGTACGTCCCGTCCACAGGAACCGGCCTTTCACATAGGAGGAAGTAGCCCACAGCAGGGGTGCAGCAAGACGCCACATACCTGAGAACAAGGGTGCCACCCGCCTTTTTCAAAGTGCCTGTCCAGCATCAGAGTCCCTCTTACCACAGCCTGCAGCCCCCGAGGACAGCTTCCTCTCCTGCCAGCTCTCGAGTTCTGTGAACAGGGCTGAGACCTTCAGTCTCTGCGAGCTATGCCTTCCTCCGTTTTCTCGTCACCCATCAGCCGTGTCCTGCCTGCCCTCTGCTCTTGTCCTGTCTGGAAGCCGTGTCCACCCCACAACAGAGCTGAAGGTGGGGGTCCCGGGCCCTGCTCGTACACACCGCTGGCCAGCTCACACGTCACGTGTGTCAACACCTCCAACACCACTGCTCAGAAGGAGAAACTCCTGTCTCCTCTTTCCTGATCAGAAAACTGCAGTGCACACATCTACATCACGTCCACGGTCACAAACCCAACGGAAGGGCAGAGCCTGGCAGCAGAAGTCAACCTTCAGCCCGTTCACACATCCGGAAGTCCCTCCTTTGCAACATCCTCGACTCCCCGGCTCCCAGTAGGGACATGGAAGAGCAGCCTAGAGGAGGCCCGGCACTGCCATTCCCACCTCCCAGCCCTGCAGGTAAACGCCCTCGCCGTCCCTCCGTCAGGTGGTAGGAGGCCTCAGACCCTCTCACTCCGATTCCTGGATTCCTGGGGCTCCACCACATGCCCCTTCTCCTGCCAGATCTCCATAAGAACAAACAAGACAAATCAGTCCAGTATCCACCCAAATGCTCCATCCTCTGAGCTGTGCGTGCAAACCAGGAAACAACAGAACTTTTTAAGTGCCGAAGACCTCCCCTCAATAAAAGTAGGTGCCCCAAGCCTGTCCAGTGGAGCTCTATTACCCAGTGAAAACACCCTTCAGACCCTAAGGCAAAATGGAGACCCTTCAGACCCACAAGTCAGAGAGGATTCCTCACCACAGACTAGCAATCTGGAGGGAAAAGGAGAACGCTTCAGGTTGAAAGGGAAGGAAACCAGGTGTAAACGCATATGTCCACAAAGAGAAATGGAGTCCAGGAATGGCCAGCATGTGGGCAAGTGAAGGTTCTGTAAAGAGGCTTAAGGCAAAAAGGAAAACTGGGAGTCCAAAACAAGAACAATGACGTGCCGGGCGCAGTGGGGCACCCCTGTGATCCCAGAGGCTCAGGAGGCTGAGGCAGGAGGATCGCAAGTTAAAAGCCAGCCTCAGCAAAAGTGAGGTGCTGAGCAACCCAGTGAGACCCTGTCTCTAAATAAAATACAAAATAGGGCTGGGATGTGGCTCAGTGGCCCAGTGCCCCTGAGGTCAATCTCTGCACCCGCCCCCCCACAAATAGCAATACTGCACTGTAGAACTTAAGACATACGCAGAAGTAAAAATATGAAAACATTACCAAACTCGACTGGGACAATGAGACAAAGCTCCCATTTTCTACACTGTATATTACCCCATTTAATGACATTGGAAGATAGAGGACAATCAGGTAGAGATGACATTGTAAATAAAGCAGCATCTGGAAGAATCATGCAAAGAATTATAATAAATAAGGCAAGAATAATGGGTTAAATAAAAATCACATAAATATATAATTTATTCCAACAAAGTGGGAAATGAGTAAAATGGAGACACACACACACACACACACACACACTAAAGAGAAGGAAATATCACCTGACAGAGAGCCTAACCAGATCAATAGATCAATAGTTACATTAAAACCTTTAATACTGCAACCATAGGAGGAGTTTCTCGGATTGGAGCAAGATCAAATCTTTGTATAAGAAATGGACTTTAAATAAGAAAAATGTAAGTTAAAGGAAGAGTATAAAAAAGATATTATTAAAGAGTTAATAATAAGAACACATGAGGGGCTGGGGTTGTGGCTCAGAGGTAGAGCGCTCGCCTCGCACGTGTGAGATGCTGGGTTCGATCCTCAGCACCACATAAAAATAAATAAGGGAAATAAAAATTTTAAAAAAGAACACATGGGTCAAAGAAGTAAAATATTAAATTGAGTTGTAAGAAAATGAAAACATGGCATGTCAAATTTCTGCCATACAAGTAGAACTGCTCTTTAAAGAAAATTCACAGATCTAAGTTGTATACTAAAAAGGAGAGACATCTCAAATCAACACCCTACCTTCCTCCTTAAGACACTAAAAAGATAGAAAAAAGTAAAATAAGAGATGAAAATACTAAGAATTAGAGCAGAAATTAATGGATAAAAAATAGATATGAGTAGTAAAAATCAATGAAACCACATCTGATCCTTTGGAAAGATCAATAAAACCAATAGACATTTAACTAGATCGACCCAATGAACACGAAGAAGACTCAAATTACGAGAACCAGAAATGAAAGAGTAGTCAGTAGTGGTCCTGACCCACAGAAACAGAATCATAAAGGAAAGTCAGGAACAACAGCATGACCATCTATTATGTAACTTGGATGAGATGGAAAGATCACTAGAAACAACCACCAACTGACTCAAGAAGAAATCAGCAGCCTGACTAGAAGATCTGTGGTAAGAGATTCAGTGAGTTGTCATTAAATCACCCCCCTCTAAAAAGCAACAACAAAAAGAGGCCCACACGATTTACATGGTGCACTCTATCAGAAATTTACAGAATCCACTTCTTTACAAACTTCCCAAGATGGTTAAATAAGAGAAGGCTTCCCCAGCCATCCAAGAGGCCAGTGTTCAGAGACCAAAACCAAAGACATCATAAAAACTCTGGGCGAATATCTCCTGTGAATATGGATGCCAGAGTTCTCAGGACACACTCACACGCTGACTGAGCCGCGTGTAAACACGGGCAAACCCCGCCCCGGTGGAACGGGTTCCAGGTGTGCAGGTGGCCTTTCCATTCCAAAGTCGACCGCTCAGTAGACTGCGCCAACAGCGTGGAAGACGGAACCCACAACCTACAGTTTGACTGCTGACTGGCCCCTGAAGGTCCATGTGTAAAGACAGGTTCCTGGGGGGGGGGTGCCACTGGGGGAGCACGGTAGAGCCTGGTGGAGGCTCTTAGGCCATTGGGATAACGCCTTTCAACAGGACTGTGGGAGCCCAGCCCCTTCCTCTTCTCTCTTTTTTGCTCACTGCTCATGATGGAAGCAATATCACTCTGCCATGATGAGCTGCCTTGCTCCAGGCCCCAAACAATGGGGCCAATCCATCATGGGCCAAAACCTATTTTTTTCTGTATGAGTTACTTATCTTGGGTATTTTGTTATAGTGATGGATAACTAACAAACACTGCCATGGCCCCATCTCTCAGGCTGCTGATTAAGAAGATAGCAGATGAGGGGCAATGGGCGATGAAGAAAAGACAAACAGACACTCATAGAAAAAATGTGGAGCCCAGTGAGACACTGCTCTCTGAAGGAGCAGTGGTGACCCAGAGCTAGCTCAGCACGTTCATTATACAGGTTTAGTAATCACAAGGTTATTTGTGGGAAAGTTTTAGCAAAGCAGACAATCTCAAGGACATGGGCCTTACAAGACCTTAGGGTTATCTTGCTATGCTCAGAACTTTCTATCCCTAGCAGCTGGATCCTGAGCTCAAGGTCCTGACTGGTACAGCTGTGTGCCTTTGCAGTAGCCTCCCTCCTTGGGCTGGCGTCACCATAGCAACTGGGCCATCGTGACCTGCACTCTGCACAGACGTTGCCAGCGCCACGCAGCCACAAGGTGGTCAGAGGCCATGATTCAAGTCACCACTCCCCATGAACACCCCACACAGCCATCTCAACAGTGTTTGGCAAAATTCAATACACCTTTATGATTAAAAAAAAAAACTCAACCATCTAGAGGGAACGTCCTCAGTTTTGTAAAAAGCATCTAAGAAAAACTAAAACATGACATCACACTTCATGTTGAAAGACTACTTTTCCCTCCAGAATCCGGAGAAGACAGGCATGCCCACTCTGGCTGCTTGTGTGCGACACGGTACTGGGAGTTCTACTTGGGCAGTTAGAAATCAGTGAACCAAGGGCACCTGACTGGAGGGAAAGAATTAACTCTCTCTATTTGAAGACAGCATGATCTTGGACATAAAAAATCCAAAGTCCAATAAAAATTATCTGCCACAGTCTGGCTGGGCACAAATGCCGCAGTCTGGCTGGGCACACAATCACGAGCCACCACACAGCTTGTAGATTCAAACAGCAACTCTTTATTCCCAAACTCACACCAGCCGTCTACAATCACGTTCTGGGGAAATCCACATTCTCTGCCCAAATCCATGTTCTCTGCCCAAATCCTGTCCACTGGGCTTCTGTCTCCCAAAAAATACTGTCTGAATCCCATGAGAACTCAAGGGGAACTCAGGCAGCAGGATACGCCCTATTCCCAGCAGGAATAATCTTAAACCTTAAACCTGGAACCTAAACTGGGAACGCCCTAAACACGATTATCTTAAAACCGGGAACACCCTAATCTGCCTTGGTCCTTGAGCAAGGTCACCTACATTCAATGTCACTGCAACATGGGGTACGCTGGCAAGGAAATTGTCATACCTACTTGGCTAATGGCTCCCAGCAATTATCAGGACTAATAAAGAAGTTCAGTGAGATAACAGTACACAGAATCATTATGCAAAAATCAAGTGTACTTCTACGCATTTGCAATTAACACTCCAAAAATGGAATTAAGGAACAGTTCCAATTGCAATCAAATGAAATCAATTAGAAATATATTCAATAAAGTTGGTATGAAACTTATATTTGAAAATTACAAAACATTTTCCAAGAAGTTACAGAAGAGCTAAGTAAATGGAAAAGCATCCCATTTTCACAGACTGGAAGACTTGATGATGCTCAGATGGCATCATTACGCAGCAGATCCAACGGAACTCAGAACTTCAGCCCTCTTCTTTGGAGAAATGGACAAGCAGGTTCTAAGATCTTTATGAAATTTCAAGTGACACAAAGTAGTGTAGAAAATCTTGAAAAAAAAACCAAGTTGAAATATTCACAGCTCTTGGAATCACAACTTAGGTCAAAGCAACAGCAACCAGAGTGTGGCAATGGTAAATCTAGACACACAAATCATTAAATTCAGAAATAAAGCCACATTTCTATGGTCTTATGGTCCAGAAAGGGTACCAACATGATGAATCAACAGTCTTTTCACTTAAAGATGTGGGACGGTTGGCTAGTCACAGGCAAAAGAAAGAAGTCGGACCCCTAATCACAGTATATTCAAAAATTACCAAAACAGATAAAGACGCATATGTAACATCTAAAACTATAAAATTCTTAGAAGAAAATATAGGGGTGAATCTTCATAACCTTGGTTTTTGGAATGGATTCTTAGATTTAGCACCAAAAACATAAGAACATAAGAAGCCACAGAAGATCAAACAATTCAAACCCCATCAAAAAAAAAAAAAAATATATATATATATATATGGGTTTTCTGCTTCAAAGGACACCATCAAGAAAGCAAAAAGACACCCACTGAATGAGAGAAAATAATTGCTCATCATTAATCAGATCAGGAACTTCTATCTAGAATATAGAAAGAATATTACAACTTGATAATAAAAGACAAATAGCCTAATTAAAGATGGGCGAAGGATCTGGAGAGAGAGCACCACAAAGCCATCAAACTGGTGCCAACAACCACAAGAGCTCCTGCCATCATTGGTCACAGGAAACCAACAAGGGACAGTGACATAGTGCCTCGCACCAATAGCACGACTACACTCAGAAGGACACACATGGTCATAACTGTCTTCAGAATGAAGAGACGCGTTTTGGACACCAACGGTGTGGCCCAGGTGGCAGTTCCCCAGGATGTTAAACCAGGCTGTACGGCTCCGCACCCCCCCCCCCAGGCACAGGCACAGTGCAAGGCCCCGTTGGGCACATGCCCGGGAGAAACAGAAACAGATGTCCACAAAACCTGCCTGTGGGTGTCCACAGCAGAATCACTCTGGACAGCCAGGAAACAGTGCACATGCCACCAAATGACAAGTGTTCTGTGCTCACCCGGGGGAGTCCTCAGAGTACTGGTACACGTGGTAACACAGGACGCGAAGCCAGGGAATCAGGCCAAGCGCACAGCATCTGTGTCAGGTCCGGACGAGGCAGCACCGGAGACAGCAGGTGGGTTCCTCCTCACCGGTCTAAGGGACAGGGGCCTCTGGGAGCCTAAGCGCAGCTCCCCGGAGTGAGGGAGGCTCACCCACTGCCTGGTACACGCGATCTTACCACATGGGGCTCACGTCTCAATAACGCTGTTCTTAAAAAAAGGCACCGCTATCACAAGAAAGCAAGAGCAGTGACCTCAGACTGAGGGGCAGGACCGCAGACCCGGGCGTGGACAACTCAGCGGAGCCTGTGTCAAAGTAAGACAGCACAGGGCTGGGAGCAGAGCTCAGCGTGGAGCACCCGGCCCAGTCCCAGCACCCAAAGGAGACGGTGGTGGCCACGAGCAGCAGAGCAGACGAGAACCTGCACAGATCTGGCTTAACCCACAGGACACTCAAGACTGAGGCTATGGACAGTGTAGAGCATCTCACCGACATCAGCGGAAGACACTCATCTTCACCTGGGTTTGAGGACCCGTCGAGGAGGCCTTCACCAGACGTACAGAATGTCTGAAATTCAAAGCTTTTAATGGAATTAAATACGAAATCTCTAACAAAATTTCATCTAGAAAATCTCTAAGTATCTGGAAATTAAAAGAACAGATTTTGAAATCACAAGAGTTTTAAAAATAAATCTCTAGAAGGCTGGGTGCAGTGGCACACACCTGTAATCCCAGTGGCTCAGGAGGCAGAGCAGAAGGATCGAGAGTTCAAAGCCAGCTTTAGCAGTTTAGCAAGGTGCTAAGCAACTCAATGAGATCTTGTTTCTAAATAAAATACAAAATAGGACTGGGGATGTGGCTCAGTGGTTAAGTGCCCCTGAGTTTAATCCCCAGTATCTACCCCGCCAAAAAAAATCACAAGAAAAATGTTAATATATTTGGAAATATAAAAAAGTGAAAACACAACATATCAAAATTTGTGAGAGCCAGGTGAGGTGGCACACACCTGTGATCCCAGAGGCTCAGGAGGCTGAGGTGGGAGGATCACAAGTTCCAAGCCAGCCTCAGCAACAGCAAGGTGCTAAGCAAGTCAGTGAGACCCTGTCTCTAAATAAAATACAAAAAAGGGCTGGGGGGTGTGTGGTTCAGTGGTTGAGTGCCCCTGAGGTCAATCCCTGATACCCAAATAAAAGGGGGAGAAGAATAAAATATAGTGAGAAATACCTAAAATATTTCCCACAGGGAAAATCATGGTTTTAAAATTTATTATGAAAGAAAGATCTGTACCAATGATTTGAGTTTTCACCATAAGAAACCAGAAAAAGGTCAAATTAAATCCAAAGTGGTCAGTAAAAATGGAGTGATAAATGCAGTTGCCTGAATCCCCAGCACCCCCACGATGACAATGAAAGGTGACCCCAGGAGCAATCAGTCATGTGGGCAGGGGGTCAGACCCCTGGGCCAGCTCATCTTTCCACCATGAGAGAGCCCAGCAGAAAGACAGACCCTGGAGCCAGGAAGAAGGCCCTCACCAGACACCACATGCACCAGCACCCTGTTCTCGGCATTCCTGCCTCCCAGACTGCGAGGAAGAAGTTTCTGCTGTCTGCGGGCCACCAGGCAGAGTGCTGTGTTCTAGCAGTGCAGAAGACTAGGAAAAGAAGCAGGTATTAACTCAGACAGCACCCATGTGCACATATGACTACAGGACCGGTGTGGTCCTAGGTCATGGACAACCAGAAGAATGAGCAGCTATACTCCACTTACGTATGATGTGTCAAAGTGCATTCCACTGTCAGGTATAACCAATCAGAACAGTGGAATAGATAATAGTCATGCAATAATGGAAAAATGAGACAATAAAACTGGTCAACTTCTAGCTAGCTTGGTGAGTTTCTATCGCAACTGAATGTTCAGTTTTGGAAAATAGATTTTTTTGCACCTATTGAGTCGATTACGTAGATTTTCATCTTTATTCTGATCTTCAAAAAAAGAGAATCATTAAAAAAGAAAGGGCAACCCAAAGGCTGGAAGAAAATATTTGCAGTTCATAAACTTGAGGAACTTCCACCAGAGGAAGTTACTCAAGAGAAATGAAATGCAAGTCTGCAATTGACTGCGAGAATGTGCACGGCCTGCATTCCTAAGAACCAAAACTGTGGGAAATCCAAATGTGCAGCATCAGGTAAGAAATTAGGTGAACAAGCCACCCAACTGCAGGGTGTTCTCTTCACGGAGTGCCACTGGGCAACCTGAAGGAACGAGTTACCAAACATACCACAACATGGGTGACTCTCCAAAGCAAACCAGACTGAAAGAAGTACCAAGCTTATGTTTCCAATTTCTATGAAATTTTAGTATGGGAAAAACTAATATGTAGTGACATGTAGCAAATCAGCAATCGTCTGTGGACGGAGATGAGTCAATTGCTAAACCTCACCAAGGATGCGTGTGTGGTGGAAACATTCTGATTTGAATCAAGATGGTGGTTTCTGAGTATGTGAATTGTTAAAAACTCAGTGAATGATGTGCGTGTCTAAAGCTGGTTCCTATGTGCAAGTTTTGCTTCAACGCAGTTCACTAGCAGATGATGCGTGAGTGTGCAGGCCCCCCCATGACGGCGTCATCGGTGAGAGGGCTTCTGCGGGTGCACGGCTGCCTCTCTCTGCCCTTGATCCACTGGACTCTCAGCTCCCAGTGCTCAAGTTACCCCAGGTAGAGTCAGCTAAGTCAGCTAGGTAGCCAACAGCTGCTCACGGACGTCACATGGGTGCTCGTGGTGTGGGAAAGCCAGAATCTTGTCTTCAAGCATGGCTTCTCCAGCCGTTTCACTTTAAGCATATTTACCCCTTGTCTATTTCCCTGTCTGTGTAGCAGTGATGGAGACCCACCTCCAAGAGCTGTACACCCCAGGGTTAAAAGTCCCTGAGAACCTGAGAAGCAGTGGGCTCAGGACAGGCCCCTACCCCGGGCCTCTCCCCACACCTCCTTCTGTGCATTTGGTTCCTTCTGGGATAAGCGCGGGCCGCTGTCTTGGCCGTCCCAGACCTTCCTGCCTTTGGAGGGCTGCCCACCCATGTGACATGCAATCCAATTTCCCCAGGCCTCAGAAAGACCTAACTTAGTTATGCCTTCATTTAGAATTATAAATGCACGATTAGAGATTCTTTGAGTCTGTGTCTAGGAGCATCAAAACACACACTCACTACCAAGTTAGAGCTTGTATTTCCTTAAAGCATGTTCTTCGCTGTGACCCAGAATCATCTCTTTCCTCTGACCCAATGTTGAGATGAACCTCAGGAATTATATACATTTCAAACAAGCTCGTGGACTGCCTCTTGAGCCCCTTCAGTCTTTACCTGAATAAAACACAAAGAGCTGACAGTTTTTGTCTGTGAAAAAAGGGATCAAAAGACAGGGCCCCCTGTAGGCCCAGTGACTAAAGGAAAATTGGGAAAATTGTATTGCAAAATGAAAAACTTTTGTGTTTCAAAAAAGTATCATCAAGAAAGTGAAATCTGAGCCCATAAAATGGGAGCCAGTCCTTGCAGATTGTCTGTCAATCAAATAAGGGTTTCACATCCAGAATAGAATACAATTCACATAACCCAGCAAGCAAGACAGGCAACGAGACGAAGAAAGGGGCAACTGATGTAAGTGGACATTTCTCCAAAGGTGAAGAAACACCCAGTGATGCATTCAAAGGTGCTGACCAGCGTCTCAGTAGGAGAACCCAACCCACACCACACTGAGACGCCACTTCTCACCACTAGGACGGCCAAGTTAAAAAGGCGTGCGGTAACAAGGGCTCGATAACCTCGGGGAGACTCCCCAGCTTGATACCTGAGCTGCCTCCTGACCGTTCACTGCACCCTAACAGGCAGGGTAAGCAGTGCCTGCAAGTCAGTCAGGAGAGATGAGAACACGGACACGCAGCAACTTGTCCACGACGTCCGTCAAGGCATCATTCATGTTGACCAGAAGTAAAGACAGCACAGCTGAGCAGGGACACTCATGGTGCCACACAGTAGACCGCGAAGCCACTGTGCCCAAGGGCAGGAACAGTCAGCAAAGCAGTGGAGACCATGTGAGACATCACTCCTTTCACAAGGAAAGGCCAGACTGGACAACCCTGGGACCCAAGTGGTGGCCTGTCCCCTTCCTGCAGGTCAGGGGCACAGCGTGGCTGGCCCCTGCCTGTGGTTACAGGGGCTTCTTTTAAGTAGTCTCACAATTCTGTTGATGCACTAAAGCCATGAAGAATTCCCTTTCTAAGGGTGAGTTTTGTGTTATGTGAATTAGATGTCAACAAAACTTATGGAAATGATTTTTCCTGGCCGTTAGCCAGTGGAGGCTGAGAACATCGGCAGATGTGGCTGAGTGAGAAGGGGGCTCAGGATGGACCTGGGTGACTAGGGGGCATCTGACCTCCACGCCGTGCTGTGGACTGCTCGTCAGGTGTGTCCTCTGCTCATGCAACTATCACATGTGGCACAGGTACTGAAGAAAGGAGCACGGAGAGCCCGCTGGACCACAGGAAGGGCCTGCTAACAGGGAGTGTCCAGCTGTCTTCCAAGAGCGCCTCTGACGAGCAAGCGTGGTGAGACGCACAGGCGCCGCACGGGGGTTGATCTGGACCTTTTGTGTGGCCCAGGAAGACACGTTACAGAACAGTGACTCGAGGAGAGAACAGCCCTGCTTTGCCCTGTGAAGCCAAGGGCCTCCTCGCTCCTTCCTGGACCAGGAAGGCCAGCAGGGGACGAGGGGTGGAGTCATGCTCTGGTGTCAGGTCCAGGTTCCACAGGGTCAGGACAAGCTGCCCTTTCTGAAGCTCAGTTTTTTCACTTGTGGAATATGAAGAGCAGGATCCATTTTAAGAAATGCTTATGCAGATTGAATGAGATTCTCGGTGGACCCTCACAGCTACCCAGGGGACTCTGGCCCTCTCTGGGTCTCCTGGCTTCCCAGCACTTACTTACCGAGCACCTGCTGTACAGAAGGCACTAAGAGCTACAGAATCTCCCAAGTCACAGGGGGTGCCCTGGGTAGACTTCGGGGACACACCTTCACTTTTGTGAAGCGACCCTGGAGAGGGGACACGCGGATGCCCCTTCCAACCTTCAGTGTCCAGCAGACTTCCTGGCGTGGATTGTGCTGGGAAGTGAATGAGCTGAGCTTTAAAAATTGCCAGCCGTCCCTTCACCACACACCCGGAGCCCTCTTCTTCCTGTCAGCACCACCTTGACTCACCCACATAACTCAGGGTCCAGCCCGATGTTTCCTGGGTAATAACAAGAGATCCAGGGGCCCTGAAATTCAAGCTGCTCTACAGGAGCTGCCTCCCTGTGCAGCTGGGGGAGGGAGGGCAGAGGCTGCGGAGCAAAGTGGCATCTGGGCTCCATCGTTTCCTGGCTGTGTGGAGCTGGGCAAGTGGGTCACCTCTGCCAGCCTTCTTCCAAGCAGTAGGGTAATAATACCTGCTCCAGGAAGTTGGCAGCAGACCCAGAAAGTAGTTGAGTGTTTTATACACAAAGTTCCATGCAAATATGGAGTTCCATCACCACCATCATTTTATTTTCATAACCTGTTCACGTTTACCACATGGTTCCGAACAATTTGTGGACATTAGGAAAGTCACGGGCAGCCTCGGACAGCATCAGCACCATGAATACAGACGCACATCAGAGAGGGCCAAAATGTACCAATAAAACACAAATCTTTAGTAATTACTCATAATTATACAGAAGAGCTTTCCCCAAAAGTTAATTACATATAGAATTTTATCTAGATAATCATGTCTTCCTTACAATAATTTCAAAATGGCAAGGAAATGTCCCTTGATCTCCTTAGCACCTGTCGACGTTCCTGTAACAAGGAGATGAAACTGGAATCCAGGGGGTGACGGTTCTTACAGAGCCACGCAGGGCCCAGGGGTCTCCCCTCCTCACATCCTGCGACTCCAGACGTTGTGCTCCTGAACGTAGGAAAGCAGGAGCAAGATGGCAGGAGGGGCACAGAGAAGGAAGGATGTGGGCCTGGACCACGAAGTGGTGTGTCGTGCACAGTTTTACTCCCTGGGAGTCTGTGGAGGCCCACGGGAGCAAGCTGGGCACCAGTGCCAAGGAAGCCAGGCACAGAGAGTACTTCCCGGCTGCAGTCTTACTAAGTCTCATCCTGATGCCACTGACGAAGAGACTGGGGAAGAGAGTGACTCTCTCCCAAGGTCATACGGGTAGGAAGTGACAAGCCAGGGTCACTTGGTCTGTGACCAGGTTCCTGCCCTCTCCCCTCCTGCTTGTCATTAGCACAAAAACATTAGGTCGCGTTTTGACCCTCAGAGAGCACCTCTTTTCACCTCCACGTGCGAGACTTCATCGGGCCAAGTAGAAACCTGTTTCTGAAACTCCTTAGGATTCAGGCACTTCACGCTCCACCTCATCCCCTCTCAGAACTGGCATCGTTACCTCTGTCAGAAGAGGAGGCAAGGGGGGAGATGCCAAAGGATCCCAGGGTGGGCTACCGGACAGCCCCCAGAGCCACGCCCCCAGACCCTGAGGGTGAGGTGACCAGCATCCCCTCTGGGGCAAAAGCCCAAAGGACCTGCAGGTGGTGCTGCCCAAGTCCCGAGCAGCAGGCTCCGGGCTGCAAGCCCAGTGGGGAAAAGCCAGGGTCCTGAGGCTTCCACCAGGACCGCAGCAGTGTGGGCTGCAGCAAAGCCACAGGGCCTGCTGGGCCCTCGGAAGCCCCGGCTCCACCCCAGTGCGTCCAGAAGGTGAGAGCTGAGGACAAGCTTATTCCCAAGACTGCAGAGCCAGTGTCCTGGGACATGCAGGGCCTGCTGCTCTTCCCTCACTCCCATTTCCCCTCCTAGGGATGGGTCTGCACTGTCTCTGTACCACCGTGCACACGGGACACACGCAACCTGCTGACCGCTGTGCATACGGGACACACGCGACCTGCTGGCCGCTGTGCACACGGGACACACGCGACCTGCTGGCCGCTGTGCACACGGGACACACGCGACCTGCTGGCCGCTGTGCACACGGGACACACGCGACCTGCTGGCCGCTGTGCACACGGGACATATGCGACCTGCTGACCGCTGTGCATGCGTGACACACACACCCGCTGACCAATGTGCTCGTGGGACACACGCAACCTGCTGACTTCAGAAGTTCATGGCTGAATGGGAACGAGCCTCCACAGGAGGTCACTGTGCATCTCACCCAGACCTGGGTGGGTGATGTCCATGAGACGGCACTGCAGCCTTTCAGGTGGTGCTAAGGAAGAGTTGGGATTTGGGGATTAGGATAAAATGGATGCTCTCTACATGCCAGAGGACCTGAAATCAGGAAGGAAGACCAGGAACAGCAAGCAATGTTGGTGTCCACCCCAAAATCACAAATTAGAATCCTCAAGGCAGTGGGATCGAGATGGGGCTGGTAGGAGGGGTGGAGTCTCCTGGTCCCCCTCATACCATAGGAGGAGGGAGCTGCCCTCCTCCTGCCTGGCCAAGAGGCAGCAGGGGCATCAGGTGAGAGCAAGAGCAGGCTCTCGCCAGGTACCGGGCCTCCTGGCCTTTCTTCTTCAACTTTAAGGGTGAGAAACAGAGTTCCTCTGTGTGCAGCAGCAGGGAGGGACTGGATAGCCCGACATCAGCCACTGTTCCTGCTAAACGTGGGTGGGATTCTCCCGTTCCCCTTCCCCTTGGAATTCTGTCCAACGCTGGGCACAGTGCTCTGCCTCTCTGGTGGCTCCAGCTAACCCTTCCTCCCGGTTCATAGGCCATAGGGTTCCACCAACGCAGCGAGCTGTGCATCCCTGACAGTTCTTCTTTCTTTTCCCACGTAGCTATGAATCAACCGTCTGCCTAAAACCATGCCTTGACTCATCTTCAGTTCTGCCCACACCTTCCTGCATTGCTCAGCTCTCTCGAGTTTCACACAGCGGGGACCGGGGCTCTCGCCATTCTCCGCACCTCCTTTGCTTATTCCTGCTCCTGTGTGCACCCCCTGCTGACCCTCAGCCTCCTCTCCTAGGCTGGAGAACATGCTCCACCCTCCAAAAAGGACAGGTCCTCTCACCTCCTGCCCTCAACCCCGAGATCATCAGAGAGCAAAATTAATCAATTCATTAAATTAATAATATGAAAAATATGAAAGTGGCTCTACCCACCTTCCTGGGTCCCTTGACAGGAGGGGACCTGACTCTGCCTCTGACCCCACATGGCAGCAGCCTGGCAGGACCTTGTGCCGAGGGTGGTGGCTCACCCCAGCCCCTCTGCATCTGTAGCAGGCAGGGCTCCGTCCTGCTCCTCACCCGGCCAAGCCAAACAGAGAGCTAACGGCAGCCGCCACTTGGCCCCCATCCGCACTTAATTGCTCAGAAGCAAAAGGAGGCTGGTGAGCGATTAGCGTCCCCAAACACCAACGTTTCCTTCGACCGCTTCTCCATCTCTTTGCCTCTTGATCTTAATAGATTCTGCACAGCATAATATGTCCTGACCCGCTTTGCATGAAGAAGCTACTGGAAGTTAAATCGTGGTCATACAGAAGGATTCAAAATAGCTCCCCAGTAAGAAATCCTGACCTTTTTATTTCCATTAATACATGAAATAAATAAAGAGCATATTGTGGGTCTAGCATGATGCTTGGCACAGAGCAAGTATAAAGTGATTATTTCTTGAAATAATACCAACTACAATACAGTGCAGATCTGCACTGAGTAGCCTGTGAGGTTATTTATGGATTTTCAACCCAAGAGCACCATATTTCCTGATTTTTACAAATTAATTTTTAGATATTTTTAAGTATGAACCATATGAATCTTCCAGCTGAATAAAGAAAGACCAATCTGGCTTCCACATGAGAGAAAACATTCAACCCCTTCAAAACAAAAAGCTGTGTTCACTCTGACAAGAGATCTTGTTGCTAATCAGCCCCTCTTCCAAATGGAGCCTGCTCAAGCAAACTGACCCAACCCTCACACATGGGGGACATTTTTCAAGTTGTCCATTCATTTTCTAGCCAGAAATTTACTTAATTCCTGATATAAGCAAGACGTTGTATTCGGAAAACACAAGGCTGAGTCAATTTTCTGCCCTTAGGAGGTTACAGTCTAGTGGGAGAAAAGATTCACATGCACAAAGGTGTTCAATACAGGGACCACGGAGACCCATGAATGTTCCTCAGGGGTAAGAAGGGGAGCCTCTAGGGACCAGAGGCCACTGAAGCCAGAGCAGGCAGCTCTGAGCCAGGAGCCAAGTTGCTAGGGAAGAAGAGGGTCCCCCCACACGACAGCCAGGCACAGCATCACAGCAGCCCATCCCCACCGTCAAACCCCTGAGCAACCCAAATGCCACCAGCAGAACAACGCATCTGAACACAGCACCAGTCAGTGGTGAGCTTGAGGAACATCTCTGGGACAACAATGCGATGAGTCCACGTGCTTAGATGGGAAGAGAAGCAGCCAGACACAGAAAGAGCACGTCAGATATCAGCTACGTGAATCTATCTATAGATAGATAGATAGACAGACAGACATAGACAGATATAGATATATATGTCAGATCTCTCTCTCTCTCTCCACACACACACACACACACACACACACACACACACACAGGCTCCCACAAGGCAGAACCTGCACTGAGGTCACCTTGGCAGAACTGGGGTGAGGAGGGCTGGGGCAGGGACCGGCTCCAAGGCACTGGAGTCCTGGTTCCTTTCTTATCAGTCTCAGGGTTCACGTGGTGTGCTGTCCTGTGGAAGTTCACTAGACTGAGCACCCATGCACCGCCCAATCTTGCACACTGTTGTGCTGAATAGGGGCAAAACAGAGGGCACAGAAGTGGGAGTCCCCTGCATGCTCAGAGACTGGCGGGGCCTGTGGATTGGAGAGCTGATTGTGGTGAAGGTGGGAGTGTCGTGGCTGTATAAAATGAGGGGACAAGGGTAGGCAGATGTGCATTCTGTGCCCTCTCTTCTCCAGCAAGAGCCCACCCCAAGTCCTAGGTGTTTAGAAGGCTTTCCTGCAGCTTTTGCTTTTCTGGAAAAGGACTTCTGGACAAGATCGGGAGGGTCTGTTAGTACTCAGGCTTGCTTCCTACTCGTGACAGAGTGCACAGCTGAAACCCAGCTTAGCCGTGATGCAATCTGCCCTGGTTTAGCAATTCTCTCTCACTCCTCATCCCTGAGAAAACGGCACATGACTATTCTGCACAGAGGGGCCAGAGGATTCACCAGTAAGGGACAGGTGGAGGGTGAGGAGTGGAAGAAAGCTTCTCATTCCCAGTGGCTGGCATTTATACGTTCCTCTGCAACCAGTTCTTGAGCGCCTACTGTGCGCCAGGCCCCATGCCCTGCTCTGGCGGTGCAGAGCTGAGGAAAACCTTCTGCAACCCAGCAGATGCTCCTGGGGTGTGTTAAACAGCAGTCCCATCTAGAAGGGTAATTGTTAGAAGGAAAATGCCTGGCCTGAGGAGCCCGTGGGGTCTGGAGGCCCCTCCAGCGCAGTCATGAACACCACTGCTCTGGAAAGTTGGCTTGGCAATAGCTCCCCATGGAACACCGGCAGCAGCATTCTGCCTGTATAGTTCAGCAAGGATTCAGCAAGCAAGCTGCTGGGGGAGAGGAAGGGTTAGCCTGGTTAAGAACTAGGAGCTTCAGAAGGAGCATTTGCATTTAAACAAAGAATGTGCTAATTATAACTTAATTGCATCCCCTTGCTAAAGCCGTTACCAGACTTTGCAACAAGGCAGTTCCTCCTCTCCTCCATGTGACCAGGCAAGTGCTACTGTGAGCACCTCCACCTGATGAAATCAGGTAGTTTCAGATCTCCATCTTCAGCCCTCACACAGCTTCTGAAACTCTAGGCCTTACAAACTAACTTGATGTTCTTCAAGGACTTTAGAACCCCCTCTGTAATCTGTTCCTCTTCCCACTCCTCCATCCCTGCTCCTGTCCCCTCAGTCCCCTGAATCTCAGTCTGGGAATCTTCCTGGACTCTTCCTCTCTTTCCACCAGACAAGCCACCAATCCAGGGCCCTCTGCCCCACCTCCCGGCGGCCCTGTAAGTGGCTACCCTCCATTCCAAGGCCCTCTCCACCTCCAGGGAACTTAAAAAGCAGACGGTATTCCTCTCCTTGGAGTCCCACCTCCTGTCCCTTCAACCACCCTTGAGGCCTCTGTGACAGAGAACTTTCTAGAAGGCAAATCTAATCACCTTATCATCCCTTCAAAGATCTTCTGCTCCAGGAGGAAATTCAAGTTCAAATCAAAATGCTCAACTACAAAAAGTGGGCAAAGAAGAAGCAGGGATGCTCCTCAGGAAAGGAAAGAAATACTCCTTACAATCTACAGAAAGAGGAGTGCACAGTAAAGCTGCAGACCCCCTGTCAGACCAAGGCCGGGGACAATCGCTGCTGGGGAGCTCAAGGTGCTTCCACAGGGGCAGGGAGAGCAAGGGCACCCCTCTGGAAACGACGGAGGCCGGCCACTCCTCCACTTGTCCCCAGGCGCCGGGTTTGTAACACAGGCATTTTGTAATAGCAGAAGCTTAGAAAGACGAATATTCTTCATCAGGAGATGAATCAATGAACCACCAGACACTAGCACACCGGAATCCATGTAGCTGTTAGAAGAAGGAAGAAAGAAAGGGTTAAGAAAACAAAAGTGGGTCTGTGTGTCCCTGTCTGGGAAGACCTCCCAGGTACGGATCCTGGGTGAATAGGAAAGGTACAAAGTCGTGCCCACCCATTCTACTCACCAGGGGAAGGTGCACGCGCACACACGTGCACATGCACACACACGGGCACTCGCGCATGCAGTTGCTTGGGCGGGTAACATAAGCTCGGAAAGGCCACCTGGGACGTGGACAGGCGTGGTCCCTTACAGTGCGTCTGAGCTCTCCGCTGCTGATTTGGGCACGTTTCAGCGGCTGGACCCCTGAACGTGTTGCATGTCTACACAATTAGACGAGCTGTGTTTTAACACGGGTCCCCACAGCATGCACGTCCCTTCTGCCCCACGCCCTGCGCCCCTCCAGCCCCACCTCCTCCCCCTGGTGCCACCACGTCCTCAAAGCCTGCGGGCCTGGGGCCGGGTCTGCCGCGTGGCCCTTTTCTCCACGCAATGGCTTCTGCCTCCTCCCACGCCCCGCCCCGCCACCTCCGGGGCCTTGCGGTTCCTGCGCCCGCTTCCTCAGCCCGTCCACATCAGCTGCAGGGGCCGCTGTCCGCGCCCTTCCCTGCAGGGCCTCGGGGGCTCCCTAAGTTCTTCAACAGAAAGGTCAGCCTCGGGGGCGCTTTCTCTTAGTAGCGAAAGTGTAACGGCTACTATTTATCCGGCTAGGCTCCAGGTCCCTGCGGAGAGTTTTACAGCCACACCCGGTGACCCGGTGACCTGCCTCCCGTAGCCGTGAGCGTTTCAAGGCCCCAGCCCTGAGCGCTCAATTGTCGGTATCCGACATTAATTAACCCACGTTTAAATAAGCACAGTGGGCACTAGCTACGGTACTGGACAGTGGGGCTTGGTCTCTGGGAGAAGCTCTGCACACAGCACCTCACACCCTCCCCCAGAAGCCTAGAGGCAGGTTTATGACTGTCCTCATCTCAAAGACAGGAACGCTGCGCCTGGAACAGAGTTCTGGTGTGGCTGTGGGCTGAGCCCGAGCCACTGGATCGAGTGCAAGTGTGACCCCCACTGTCAGGTGAGGATAGTCTGGAAACAGTCACCACCTGTGTTTGGAAGTGGGCTTTGGACAGTCCAGATGAGCCCATCAGGGTGAAGCCCCATGCTTGAATACTGGTGGCTTTATAAGGACAGGACAAGGAACCCTCACATGACACACACTTCCTGTCCTGGCCATGTGAAGCCCTGCCTGCAGTGGGACTCTGCTGGAAGCAGCAAGGAGGCCATGGCCAGATGCAGGCCCTTGGCCTTGGACTAGAACCTCCTTTCTTTATGAGTCGCTCAGCCTCAGGTCCTTTGTTACAGTAACAGAAAACAGATTAATACAATAAGAGTATAAATGTCTTCACCACAATTGCCCTAAACATTGCAATTTCAATTATGCTAAAAATCAGGTGATTTGAGTTTAAAATTTGTGTGTTCTAATAACAAAGTCTAGGTTTTTAAAATTTGGCAGAGTGTAACACAGTAAATAGTAGCAGGGCCAAAAACTTATTTACATCATATTCCAGCATATATGCAAAATATATTTATTTTATTATTATTTTAAATATCCATATTGAGCCATAAGGTACATATAAGTTTTATCAATGAGTTTTGACAAAAGCAAAGACTAGTTATCTATACCCTGTTCAGATAAGAAGGCTCCAACACCTCAGTAAGTTTGCTCTTATCCTTCCTGGTCAGTCCCTATGTGCTCTCTGCCCCAGAGGCAGCCACCCTGTGGACTTCTTTTTCCCTAGGCAGCTTCCAGCTGTTCTAGAATTCATCGTAGAAGGAGTTGTATGTGTGGTCTTTGTGTCTGGCTTCTAGTCATCCTAACTTTTCTAAGAGTGGTGTTATTAGCTAGTCCCTTTTCATGGCTGAATAGTATTGCTTCAGGTGTGTCGCGACCCCTTGCCCGCAAGGAAGACACAACTCGGGAATCTTCTTTCAACAGTTTATTCAGGCCCTTGATATTTCTTCTTCTTTCTCTCTGATGCCCCTCCCAGCCTTAATAAAGCATCCCAAGCCCCAATGCAAAGCTGCCGCGTGGAGCTTTCTCACAGGGTGGTGTACAGGGTGGTGAAAAATCATGTGCCAACTCTCCCAGATAAGGAGTTGTTTGTCACAGACCACAGCGGAGCCAGCGCCATCTTGTAATGGCGACCATAGTCTGCAGAAACGGCAGAAGCGGCTCACCACACAGGTGAACATTCCACAATCTGGCTCTCTATGATAGGCTTTGAGCTGGTTTGAAGAAATCACATGTGAAGCTACTGTGATCATTCATACACAAGTGTTTTTGTAAATATCTATCTGATTTCTTTTACTAAACAGTTAGAAGTGAAATTTCTGGAACACAGTAGGTACGAATTTTGTACAGACTGTCAACCTGGTTTCCAAATAAGTTACACTATTTTATATCCCAAAACACTCTAGAATCGGTTGTTTCACATACTTCTCTCATTTGATTTTGCTGATTTCTGCAGTTTTGGCCATTTTAGTGAGTGCATGATGGTCTCACTGTGGATTTAGGTTTAATTTCCTCAGTGTTTACAATTTTAGCACTTTTTCCTGTGCAGTCCCGTATCTTCCTTGCAGGTCTTTTGCCCACTTTCATTGAGTCTTTCTTTTGCAGTGTTCAGAGGGAATCCTGCTGGATACAAGCCCTGGGCTGCAGAATGTGGATGGAGAATGCTGTCTATTGCTTTCCTATTGACTTGTCCAATTGTCCTGAACAGCATTGAATTCCGTTTGTTTGTTCATCTGACAGTGTTTTCTGCTGAGACGTTTGGTTTTCTGTTTGTTTGTTTTGTTCTGTTTGTTTTGAGACAGTGTTGGGGAAGCGTGTGATCCACGGGGCCTTGAGGCCTGGACTGCGCTGGACCATGCCGCCGCCAGTTGGCCTGTGTGGCCCTGCGTCTCCCATCCCTTCCCTGCCGGCGAAGGGGGAGCTGTGTGCATCTGGGTGTGAGTGTGGGGCTCCCAGAGGCCTTCTCCCTCGGCCAAGGGAGAGGCCGAAGAGCTGACAGGTTCCGGTTCCACTGCCCCTCTCCTCCCTGCTCTGTCCAGCCCTTCCCCCCCCCCCCCCCCCCCCCCACAGCTCGTCCTTGGGAACGGCCCTCAACGCGCCGTGTCCTGCACCTGGGCTCCTGGCCTCAAGTCTCGCTGCGGGTGGGCCTGCCATGGCCGCCCCCGCTGGCCGCGCTTCCCTGCGGACGCTGGCTCGACCTGCTCCACCCTGGCATAGGGACTCTGCCCTTTGGGTGCGCTCAGTGCAGCGCAGCTGCCCTGACGCCGTCCTCACCCAGGCCACAGGAAGACCTGGCGCCGCGGCGGAGCCAGGGCGCAAGCACCCGAGCCGGATCGGAGCGGAGCGCGGTGTGGCTCAGCAGGACGCGAGGCTCTGCGGACGGCGGACGGCGGCGCGGGGTGCAGACCAGGCGTAGCCCAGGTCTCCGAACCTGCTGCAGAGTCCTTCCCCGCCACCTGCGCTGTCCTCGCCGGCGCTCGAGCGTGCCAGGGACACCTCGGGATCCAGCAGCTGAGTTCACACGCCGCCCCGCGCGCTCGCGAGGCCGGGCAGCCGGAGGGTGCGTCCCCGCGGGCCTCTGCCCTTCCCCACGCCAAGTCCCCTGGGCGGCAGGTCGGGTTCCCCGGGAGGGGGGCGCCTGGCCTAGCGCTGTAGGGCTGCTGGCCACCGCAGAGCATCCCAGGCAGGCGCTGTGTGCGACGCCGCAGTCTGGCCGCCTGGCCACCTGGCCCTGCCCTCCCGCGTCTTGCTGCTGCCCTCTCTCCTTTCCTCCTTGAAGGGAAGAGTGTGGGGTCTGCCCCAGCTCTTGAACCAGTTCTTGAAGAGGGAAAGGCTTGTCCCTCCAGGAGACCAGGGCAGCGTGGCCTGAGGGAGGTCAGGCGGTGGGTCTCTGGTTCTTCCAGGTCCGGTCTATACCCTCTGCTCATTCTTTGTGAAGTTCAAAGTGACATTTTCTCAAAATCAGGATTATTTTGCATAAAGAAAATAAAGCTTAAAACCCATATTGTACTGGAAGTTCTCTAGGAAGGTCTACAGCTTTCAATGCCGTGGAACCTGAGTTACTCACAGGCCGTCTTCCATATCCTAATAGAAGCCATACATGCAAAACCTTATTTATTCATTGATTTCTACATTAACTAACCCTATACATTTATTAACATTATGGAATGTGAGATGCAGGATTTAGAGCTAAGGAGTAAGAAGAAAAATGAATTTAAAATCTGCCTTTACCATTGGCTCTTCTAGTTGTGGGGGGGGGTGAGACAAGCAAATGAAAACCTACAGTAAAATGTGATAAATGTTACAACAGGAGCTGGTAAAAACTGCGTAGGAATGTGAGCGAACCTGCTCTTTGTGCCTGCAGGCTCAGGAGCCTGCCGCAGGGTGACTTGATTTCTGCAGCAGGCGACCTGCCTACCTGTGCCCTGTTGGGCTCATAGCTGAACCACTTCCTCGTCCTCTGCACAATGGGGGCCGCCCTGCACATGCTGCTGCAGGGCCCTGCCATCAGTGCTGGGAACAGTGCCACAGAGGACTCACAGATGGGGGACCACATCTGGACAATCAGAGCTGGCTAGGTCCTGCTGTACTGTCAAGCCGAAGAAAATCTTATGAAGACTGTCCAAATGTGTCCTTTCAAGTACACAATCAGTACATCACTTTAATACAAAAAATACGTGTGATGGGGAAAGAGCTATGTTTTCCAGGTGCCCAAACCATTGCATCATGTTCTTCTCCCACCATGAAAAGTTTTGTGTCTACCCTCAACACACATTTCACTTGGCTTGTTGACAGTTTGTGAAGGACAAAAAGAACCTCTCCCTCTCATGTCTGGTCAAGTGCGCAAGGAGAAGAGCCAGCAATTAACCTAAAGCTTGGGCGATGGTGGCGTCCCACGCCTCATTTAGCAACCGCACTGCAGCTTCTGACGCCGATGACGTCTGTCCCCTGCAGCCTGCTCCCTCGGTCACCCACTGCTCACTTGTGGTAGGTTTGCAGCCTTGAACCCTCTTGCCTTCATATAGTTTCAGAAACACAAACCTTCATGCAGGTTATAAGATCATCAAACTTTTTAATAAAAACACATTTACATGGAAAGCTCTGCTCCCTCATCTACACTGAGCATGTGACAAAAGCCACAAGCATGGGCATTTGGAATTTTGCTTCCAAATAAGTTTTACATGATGCAAAATTGTTGTGTCCCTAGACACCATTAACTTGTAGCGGGTAACAGTGGTGACTCTCACAGCACTTGCTGGGGCGTTTGGCGCAGCTGAGGGCAGATCAGGGTGCCTGTGCGGTGGGCAGGCCCGCCTCCTGGCTCCAGCTCAGGAGGTAACTTCAGAGAAACCGAAGCGGCACGTCTTGGGTGCAGGTAATTCATTACATCTGTTGCCAGCGACTTGACTCTGACAAGTCCTGTTAGGCTCATCCTAAGGTCGGCCTCCTCTGTGAAGCTAGACCCTCCTTCTCCAAGTGGAGAGCCTGTGATTAAGTAACTCTGGCTTTTCATTTAAAAGACGCAGCGTCAGGCTGGGGTGGAGCCCGGTGGTAGAGTGTCTGCTGAGCCCGCTGGAGGCTTGAACCTCTGCTCACCCTCTCCTGTGGGGTTTCCTCCTCTCCACAAATAAACTCTAAGTTGCCCCAGGTGCAAAGCCTCCTCCCCTCCCTCTTCTTCATACCACACTTGGCAGCAGGCAGCATTCATTTCTCAATATCCAACAGGTGGTGGAGAACCATCATATGCCAGGCCCTGAACTGGGCACCTAAACCACAGGCAGCACCACCCCCTCCAGTAACAACCTAGCAGCAACCAGGTGTGTGCTCACAATGCAGTGACGAGTGTGAGAAGGAAGATGCTCCACTGGGACCCAGGCACTGTGGAAGCCGTCTGGGGTGGGGAATCATGGGCATGCTCCAAGTAAATATCCTCGAGAGGGCAGAGAAAGCACAGAGTGTGCCCAGAGAGGGCACCCGAAGACCATGCATGGGACAAAGGAGGAACCAGGGGGGAGACGAGGGAGCTCCAGGGTCCTCCACTCTAACTCATGGTTCAGAAAGGTGTAGCTTTAAGGTTCTCTGTGACAGTCTTTGGAAAGCCACTCCACACACAACACAAAAAGGGATTACTGAACATTGGAGCATGAGTAAAACTCTCACTGGAAAAAAAAAGATGTCCGGCCCGAGGCAACCGACCGTCCACGGGGAAGGACTGCCGTCCCAGCCACTGTGCTCTCTCCAGGTAAGGCCCCACTCTGCCTTCCCTTTCTGGAGTCCCGAGGGCTGGGTCATTGCGTGGTGGTGGACTCTTCTGAAGTTCAATGACTGTGGACGTTTGCCGAGAGGAAAGGAAGACTTAACCCCGAGATTCAGAACTATCCTCAGTTAAATCATCTGTTTACTGTAGAGGGCCAGAGATTCTCAGCATAGGACTTAGAATATAAGCCAACCAAATAAACAGGAAGTGTCTTTCGCTTGCCATTGTTCAAATTTGTCAGGAAACCACAATGATACTGACAATTACCACTAATTAAGAATTTATCCCACACCTGAGCACGGTGTTCTCTCAGCCTCGCGACAAGCCTGGGCGTGAGCCGTTGTTATCTGCACTGGGAAGCACGTAGAGGTGCTGGCGAAGCCGGTGAGCGATGCCGCCCCTGTCAGGTTGCTCCAGAGACGATTCAATTCACTCACCCAACAGTAAAATCTAGCAAACTCTGTGTGCCACACTCCTGACAAATCCTGCAGCTTCATGGAAATCTGAACCAAGTTGGGCCTCACCCTTGTCCTTGGTGCATATTCGTGCCTACTGAGTGATTGCGGGAGCGACTGAGTGCGTGGGTATGTGAAGGGATGTGTGCAGGAAAGACAAAGGAGTCCAACACCACAGCGCCCAATGACCCCGCCCAAGGAGGGATCCACGGGGCTTCATTCTGAAACAACCGGACACCTTTCCATCAGCACGAGGAGGTCGTAACCTCCACTTCTGGACCTTCTCACTCTGCCGCCCAGCACCTAAAGCCAAACAGAAGGAAGAACAGGGCAGGAGAGAGACTGGGAGCATTGTCCCTCCTCGCCTTAGCAGTAAAAGACTTGGGACAGATTCGATGGATTTGATCAATGGATCTAACAAAATAATTTGAGACCTTATGGCTTATTGATCAAGGAACTATGCCTGAGAGGTGCCCATCCATCACCTTTGAGGCCAAAGAACTCCCAGGGAAAACACTGTTCCTGCTGCAAATCACAGTCAGCCTTGGGATCGAGGCAGCCAGTGGCTCTGCCAACAGGAAATCCTCAGCAGGGCCCCACCAGGCCTGCTTTCTGCCAGGGAGAAGAGACGGGCCTTAGGCAGGTGTGTTCACCAGGGGTTCCACATGCGTGACCCTCCTCGTGGAGGAGCCCTTCCTCGGGAGCCGCAGGGGCTTCGGTATGGGACAGAGGCACAGAACCTTGCTCTCTCCTTGCCAGCCGGCTCACTGGACCCCACAGACAGGTTCCTATAGGAACTAGTCAGAAGGACTCTATGATAAGGAATTGTAATGTCCATAAAAATAAAGGAAGAAATACCAAGCAAAAATTCTAGGCATCATTTCTCTGTTTTGTTCTGTCTTGTCTGTGTGTACTGGGCGTGGAACCCAGAGCTCCTGCCTGCAGGCAAGTTCTTATCACTGAGCCACTCCCCAGCTTCTTGGAGTTCCCCTAGATGCTGGGATTCCACAAAGAACAGACAAAGGCCGCCTTGCCCTGGCTGGGTAAGCCTGCTGGCATGAGAGCGAACCCACGGACGTGTGTGTGCACAAGTGTGTGCATGAGTGTGCATGAAGTATGTGTGTGTATGTATATGAGAGGGCAAGTGTGAGTATGTGTAGGTGTGTGTGTGTGTGCTTCAGCATGTATGTGCATGAGAGCATGTGTGTGTGCAAGTGTGCAATGCGCATGAGTGCTTACGTGCCTGTGTGTCAGTGTGGTTTTCCGTGAGTGAATGCACATGTGCACATGTGCATCTTGCAGGTATCTAAATGTGTGTGCATGAGTGTGTGTGTACGTGAGCATGTGTGTGTGGTGGAGTGAGGTCAGCGGCACCCTCTCTGTGCCGGAGCTCCCTGCTGCCAGGCCAACACTGGAGTGAGTGTGGCTTTCTCTCCATTTCCAGACACTGGACACTCTGATGTTCAGGAATCTCAGGTTCTGACTCAGCCTGACGTGGCTGGAGCCCTTCTCGTCAGCTTTCAGGTTTAGGTTTTCTCTAGCTGGAGATCCTAATCTGCACCAGGACGCGGCAGGGTCCTGAGACTTGAGACCTCTCTTGTTTTAAATTTATTTATTTATTCTACTTTGTTATGCAGGACAGCAGAATGCAATTCATTTCATAGTACACACACAGAGCACAATTGTTCAAGTCTTGGTTGTGCACAAAGTAGAGTCACACCATTCTATCTTCATACTCGTACTAGGCTAATGACCTCTGTCACATTCCACCATCTCTCTTACCCCCATGCCCTCTCCCTTCCCCTCCCTCCCCCTTTTTAATTTTTTCTAGTTGTAGATGGGCACAATACCCTATGGTTTTGATTTATTTATTTTCATGTGGTGCTGAAGATTGCACCTAGAGCTTCACACCTGCTAGAGGAAGCCACAATCCCAGCCCCATCCCTCCCTCCCTTTGCCCTGTCTAAAGTTCCCCCATTCCTCCCATGTTCCCCACTGCCATATGGAACGACAGCCACTTATCAGAGAAAACATCCAGCCTTTGGTTTTTTGGGGATTGGCTTATTTCACTCAGCATGATATTCCCCAACTCCATCCATTTTCCTGCAAATACCATGATTTATTCTCTTTTATTGCTGAGTAATACTTCATTGTTTATATATATCACATTTTCTTTATCCATTCATCTACTGAAGGGCATCTAGGTTGGTTCTGCAGTTTATCTATTGTGAATTGTGCTGCCTAAACATTGATGTGGCTGTGTCCCTGTAGTATGCTGTTTTTAAGTCCTTTGGGTGTAAACCGAGGAGTTGGAGATCTGGGCCAAATGGTGGTTCCATTTCCAGTTTTCCAAGGACTCTCCACACTGCTTTCCATAGTAGCTACACCAATTTGCAGTCCCACCAGCAGTGTATGAGTGTGCCTTTTCCCCACATCCTCGCCAACACTTACTGTTGTTTGTATTCTTTATAGCTGCCATTGTGACTGGAGTGAGATGGAATCTTAGAGTAGTTTTGATTTGCATTTCTCTAATTGCTAGAGATGTTGAACATTTTTTCATAGATTTGTTGATTGATTGTATATCATCTGAGAAGAGTCGTTCAGGTCCTTGGCCCATTTATTGATTGGGTCATTTGGTTTTTTTGTTGTTGTTGTTGGGGTTTTTTAATTTGTTTATGTTTTTTGAGTTCTTTATATATCCTAGAGATCAGTGCTCTATCTGATGTGCATGTGGTAAAAATTTGCTCCCATTCTGTAGGCTCTCTCTTCACCTCACTGATTGTTTCCTTTGCTAATAGGAAGCTTTTCAGTTTGAATCCACACCACTTATTGATTCTTGATTTTACTTCTTGCGCTATAGGAGTCTTGTTAAGGAAGTCAGGGTCTAATCCAACATGATGAAGATCTGGGTCTACGTTTTCTTCTGTTAGGTGCAGGGTCTCTGGTCTAATTCCTAAGTCCTTGATCCACTTTGAGTTGAGTTTTGTGCATGGTGAGAGAGAAGGGTTTAATTTTATTTTGTTGCACATGGATTTCAAGTTTTCTCAGGACCATTTGTTGAAGAGGCTCTCTTTTCTCCAATGCATGTTTTTGGCGCCTTTGTCCAGTATGAGATAACTGTACTTAGGTGGGTTTGCCTCTATTCTGTACCACTGGTCAACAAGTCTATTAGGGTGCCAACACCATGCCATTTTGATTAATGTTGCTCTATAGTATAGTTTAAGGTCTGGTATTGTGACGCCACCTGCTTCACCCATCTTACTAAGGATTGCTTTATCTATCCTGGGTCTCTTATTTTTCCAGATGACTTTCATGATTGCTTTTTCTATTTCTATGAGGAATATCATTGGGATTTTTATTGGAATTGCATTAAATTTCTATGGTGGTTTTGGTAGTATGGTCATTTTGACAATATTAATTTTGCCTATTCAAGAACAAGGGAGATCTTTCCATCTTCTAAGGTCTTCTTTAATTTCTTTCTTTAGCATTCTGTACTTTTCATTGTAAGGTCTTTCACCTCTTTTGTTAACTTGATTCCTAAGTATTTTTTTGGGGGGGGGTGGGTATTGTAAATACGATAGTTTTCCTTGTTTCTCTTTCAGAGGATTTGTCACTGATATACAGAAATGCCTTTAATTTATGGGCATTGATTTTATATCCTGCTACTTTATTGAATTCATTTTAGTTCTAGAAGTTTTCTGGTGAAATTTTTAGGATCCTCTAGGTATAGAATCATGTCGTTAGCAATCAGTGATACTTTGGGTTCTTCTTTTCCTATGTGTATCCCTTTAATTTCTTTCATCTAATTGCTCTGGCTAGAGTTTCAAGAACTATTTAAATACAAGTGGTGAAAGAGGGCATCCCTGTCTCGTTCCAGTTTGGGAAGGCTTTCAATTGTTCTCCACTTAGAATGATGCTGGCCTGGGGCTTAGCATAGATAGCTTTTATGATGTTGAGATGTGTTCTTGTTATCCCTAGTTTTTCTAGTGTTTTGAACATGAAGGGGTGCTGTATTTTGTCGAATGCTTTTTCTGCATGTATTGAGATGAGCATATGGTTCTTATCTTTTAGTCTACTGATGTGATGAATCACATTTATTGATTTCCGTATATTAAACCAAACTTACATCCCTGGAATGAACCCCACTTGGTTGTGGTGCACTATATTTTTGATATGTTTTTGTATTGAATTTGCCAGAATTTTATTGAAACTTTTTGCATCTATGTTCGTTAGAGATATTGGTCTGAAGTTTTCTTTCTTTGATGTGTCTTTGGTTTTGGAATCAGGGTGATATTGACCTCATAGAATGAATTTGGAAGTGTTTCCTCTTTTTCTATTTCATGGAATAATTTGAGGAGTACTGGTATTAGTTCTTCCTTAAAGGTCTTCCTTGAAGAACTCAGCTGCGAATCAATCTGGTCCTGGGCTTTTCTTGGTTGATAGGCTTCTGATGGTGTCTTCTATTGCATTGCTTGAAATTGATCTGTTTAAATTGTGTATATCGTCTTGACTCAATTTGGGCAACTCATATGACTCTAGAAATTTGTTGATATCTTTGATATTTTCTATTTTATTGGAGTACAAATTTTCAAAATAATTTCTAATTATCTTCTGTATTTCTGTAGAGTTTGTCATGATATTTCCTTTTTCATTGCAAATGTTAGTGATTTGAGTTTTCTCTCTCCTTCTCTTCATTATCAAGGCTAGAGGGTTATCAATTTTACTTATTTTTTTCAAAGAACAAACTTTTGTTTTGTCAATTTTTTAATTACTTATTTTCTATCAATTTCATTGATTTAAGCTCTGACTTTAATTATTTCCTTTCTTCTACTGCTTTTGGTGTTGATATGTCCCTTCTTTTTCTAGGGCTTTGAGATGTAGTGTTAGGTCATTTATTTGTTGACTTTTTCTTCTTTTAAGGAATGAACCCCATGCAATTTTCCTCTTAGTAATCCTTCATAGTGTTCCAGAGATTTCAATATGTTGTGTCAGTGTTCTCATTCACCTCTAAGGACTTTTTAATCTTCTCTTTAATATTTTCTGCAATCCATTGTTTATTCAGTAGAATATTATTTAGTCTCCAGTGTTGGAGTAGCTTCTGTCTTTTATTTTATCATTTATTTCTAATTTAATTCCATTATGATCTGATAGAATGAAGGGTAGGATCTCTACTTTTTTTAATTTTCTAAGAGTTGCTTTGTGGCATAGTATATAGTCTATTTTAGAGAATGATCCACGTACTACTGAGAAGAAAGTGTATTTACTACTTGAGGGATGAAATATTCTATATATGTCAGTGAAGTCTAAGTTATTAATTGTATTATTGAGTTCTATAGTTTCTTTGCTTAGCTTTTGTTTGGAATACCTATCCAGTGGTGAAAGATGCATGTTAAAATTACCCAGAATTATTGGGTTGTGCTCTATTTGACTCTTGAACTTGAGAAGAGTTTGTTTGATGGATGTAGAAGCTCCATTGTTTGGGGCATATATATTTATTATTGCTATGTCTTGTTGATGAATGGTTCCCTTGAACAGTATGAAATGTCCTTCTTTATCCCTTTTGATTAACTTTGGCTGGAAGTCTATTTGATATGAGGATGGAAACCCCTGCTTGCTTCCGCAGTCCATGTGAGTGATATGATTTTTCCCAACCTTTCACCTTCAGTCTGTGGATGTCTTTTCCTATGAGTCTCTTAAAGGCAGCATATTGTTGGGTCTTTTTTAAAATCCAATCTACCACTCTATGTCTTTTGATTGGTGAGTTTAGGCCATTAACATTCAGGGTTATTATTGAGACATGATTTGTATTCCTGGTCATTTTTGTTTATTTTTTGTATTTAACTTGACTTGGTTTCTCATTTGATTGGTTTTTCCTTTAGTGTAATACCTCCCTTTGTTGATTATCATTGATGTTTTTCATTTCCTCCTCATGGAATATTTTGCCGAGAATGTTCTGTAGTGCAGGCTTTCTAGTTGTAAATTCTTTTAACTTTTGTTTATTGTGGAAGGTTTTTATTTCATCATCAAATCTAAAGCTTAATTTTGCTGGATATAGGATTCTTGGTTGACATCCATTTTCTTTTAGAGCTTGGTGTATATTGTTTCAGGATCTTCTAGCTTTCAGGGTCTGGGTTTAAAAATCTGCAGAGATCCTAATTGGTTTTCCCCTGTATATGTAATTTGATTCCTCTCTCTTGTAGCTTTTATGATTCTCTCCTTATTCTGCATGCTAGGCATTTTCATCATAATGTGGCTTGGTGTGGATCTGTTGTGATTTTGTAAATTTGGTGTCCTGTAAGCCTCTTGTATTTGGTTTTCCAATTCATTCTTC